>NC_137459.1:307108069-307610569 GCF_964235325.1 Thermobia domestica
AAGTAAAATTGTGATTAGATGACACACGAAATATTTATCCATTCTGAGATCAATCTCTCTGGTTCAGAGCGTGTTGTCCAATGAACATCATAAGTTAATTTCAATATTGTTGTGTATGTAGTGTATTTTTCATTATATACTGTATATTCAAAGATCTAAAAACACTGATCATAAATGAATCAGAAAATGCTTGAAAGTAGCTGAAAATATCAAATCTAGGACAACTATTGGAAATAACTTTGTAAATGATTGCCTCCATTGAGAGACGTTCTCCAATTCTCCTCATTCCAACATCTTCATCTTTCTAGAGGAGAGATCTTGCATGTCACACTGAGTATGTATTTTTAAAATTGAATTTGAAACAGAAACACTTGAAAAAAGTTTCAGTCTAGAGCTTCAATGCGCTATCCACTCACCCACCGCGCCATTTAAACTTCCACCCAGACTAATACGTAGTTAAAGTCGTTTCATGGTAAAATATAAACTAGATACTCAAATATAACAGAAAGAAACAAACATAAACAAAATATAAATAAAAATATAAACAAAAAAATATAAGCAATTTGTGTGTCTTAATGACTCACTCGAGATTTCCTTGTTTAACTCAAAAACAAGTTATATAGACGTTCCTCAATGAGGAAAATATCACGAAACGTTCTTCAAGTTGAGGCTACTCCATCGGGAGAGTCATAACTTATGAGGTACAGGGGGCACCCGCCCTCCTGCAGAGAGAACCTCACCGCGGTTCGAGGGGCCTCATTTTCAGACAAAATTTTCTTACTCCATATACGATAGGAACATGAAATTAGAAATGAAGCATCAAATAGGGTCGCCACATTACATAAACAAAACTGCACACAAAAAGTAAGTAGAACAAAAATGAGTCGTGGATCCATTTCAGTAAAAAATTCCTAATATTAGCGGCTCTAGAAATAATATTTATTCGTATGGCATTGAGATTTATCAATATTGCCTCCTTAATAATTTTGTCATGTACGGAATGGGCCCAGGTAGTAATTAATGGAACCACAGACCTTCTCGTGCGGGAGGGCCCACAGGCTCTGGACCCCCATAAAGATTAAGAGAAAATTGGAAAGAGGGGGCCCAAGAATTAGAAGAACAACTTTTCCTAGGGGGCCCAAATAAGCTTATTAATGCTTACACTCCCAGAAAGAAATCTAAGTAACGGCGCTGGTCATCGGTTGCAGTGATTACCCCGATTTATTTACATTTCGTCTTTACCACAACTTCTAATTTCCAAAGAAGAAAAGACGACAAAATTATTTTCACATTCTTTAAATTGTATCAACACGTGTAGAAATAGACAGTTCTATGTTTATGTTCCATAACTACTAGTTTATTTACTTATGTTCATATGAGGAATTTATGGGGAATTGAGACCACATGATCAAGAGGCTGCTGATCATCAGGCGCAATCCACTAGGGATTCGAATTCCTCTGAAGATCAAGGTCAGCATTTTAATTGTCCTCAGTATTTCTGTGTTCGTGTTCCTGTAGCGTCTGGAATACGTCGAAAGAACATGAGGTGCGAGTGGCGAACAATACTCAGGTTGGGGCGATTTATTTAAAAAAAATTGTGAAAGCAGGAAACTCTTATAGCAGCTACCTGGGTTCAAATCCCGTCGTAGCAGTTATTAATTTTTCTGAATGGGAAGATAATGTTTATGTAATTGCTGTTGTAATTATGTCATTCCTTATTATTATTATTATTATTATTATTATTATTATTATTATTATTATTATTATTATTATTATTATTATTATTACCACAGAAGGAAAGAAACAGTAACATAGTCGATGGTATTCATAGGAACAAAAGATATAGAGTATGTCAGATGTTTCTTAGGTTTACACATGAACGCAATAATATTGTTACGTTTATGGATTTACAGATAGAATTATCATTTTATGACAACAAGAAATGGAATATGAAGATTTGTTAGGTGATAACAGTAATGCATTTTGATTCGCCCTTCTTCTAAAGTAAAAAGGTGAATTGACTTCTTAAATAGGATCATTCCCGTGACTAGCATTGTAAGTTCGATCACAATTTACAGTTTGTGCACAGCTACGAGCAATTCCTTGCAACTCATTTTTGGCCCATACTACAGCAGTAAGAACGTGTTTAGCCCTTATGTAGTCATCAATTCTTGTCCAAACACGTTACTTGCCAGACGGTTACGAATGAAGTTGATACGGATGACGTAATTTTGTGTTGATGGCATTTCAACTGTGAAGGAAGTCATCTCAATTCTTAGACGCAGAGAAATTGAATATTTTTCATGTTACTATACGTCACAAGTATCATTTTTGTAGATTTTAAAAATTTACTGAACAGTCACCACCGGAATCGAACTCGCGTCCCCAACATTATGAAACTAACGTTTAAGCCACTACTCTAAAACATCACTGCTCTGCAAGAAGGGAAAAATGAAGCTGTAGTGAATTCAGTAATTACACACTTTTACGATTTCAGTGTAATAATGCTAAAACTTTCTGATTTGAGACATGATAAAATAGTAAAGTATTATGCAGAAAGAATAGCCCAGAGAAGTCAACTTTAAATTGACAACTCATATGTACGGAGACGCTGCCATATGTTCTCGCCTCGGACCCTGATTTTTCACGGCACGGCATTGAACAGATACTTATATTGATTGGAATCTGGTGTTTCAGGGCACTGGCTTATTTTTTTAAAGTTAATTAATTTAACGAAACCTACTCTCTTATGATCATCAAAATCTTTAGGGTACTTCCCGTAGATATAGAAAGGTGAAATGTAGTATCCAGGCTTCGTGTTGCATGCAATTAAACAAATAAAAAGCAACAGGATGATATTTCCCTTTGCCAAGTCCCCTTCAATTTAGTGTGTTGTTTATTCAACAAAAACACGTGAAATCCAATCAGAAAATTCATAAAATATAAAATATGTAGCCAAGTCTCGACTTTGCAATAATAATAATAATAATAATAATAATAATAATAATAATAATAATAATAATAATAATAATAATATTAATAATAAAGGAATAACAGAATTACAATATCAATTACCTAAACAATACCTTCAAATCAAGAAAAAATAATAAATGCCACAATCTTGATTGAAACCCAAGTGACTGTAATGGCAGTTCTCTGCTCTCACACTTTGCCATCAATTCCTCAGAGAAAGACAAGAAAAAAAATAGTAATTATGTTAGATAACTATAGCACACACTATTTCTAGACGTGTTGATATAGTTCAAAGACTGTGAAAACAATTTATATGGTCTTTTTTTTCTTTGGAAACTAGAAGGTAAAGAAGAATTGTAGGGATGGGCTCGAGCGAGTTCGAGCGAGTTTTTACTCAAACTCTACTCGACTCAAGAAAGACATCTTTGCGCTCGACTCGAGAACTCAACTCCAAAAATTTCCTCCAACCTGACTCGAATTTGACTCGAGTTTCGATTCGTGTCGAGTCAAAACGAAGAAAATCGAGCCAGATGCTGTGTGTAGTTTTAACTACTTTCTTCAAGTATCCTACATAAACAATATAATTATTATCAATTATGCTACTACTACCACCACTTACTCCTTCTTCTTCTTCTTCTTCTTCTTCTTCTTATTATTATTATTATTATTATTATTATTATTATTATTATTACTTTTACTATGGATCCGTATAATAAAACTGCAAGCTTATTTTAATGAAAAATGTGTTATGAAAATTTAAAACATTCTTGGGCAAGGTTTGAACTCACGCCAAAAAGTATTTTCATTACTAGAACGTTGTCCTAGAACATTCAGCCACGAGGGCCGACAGTAGTTTGCCTTAATTTCAACTATATGTAGGTCATGACTCTTGATATCGTATCTGTATCGGCCAATAAGATGAGAAGATACATGAAATTCTTGAAATCTCCCGCACACCAAGGTCTGCGGGGTCGTTAGTTACACCTCTGGGCCCGTTCCACGCACGAAAACTTAAATAAGGAGACCATATTGACAAATCTGACAATAATATACTAATATATATTTCTAGTGCCCCTAATAGTAGACATTTTTTTTTTACTGAAATGGGCCCACGACTCTTTATTCTTTTATTTACCTTTAGTGTGCTGTTCTTTTTATGTAATGTAGTGACCGTGTTTGATGCATCACTTATAATTTCATTTTTGTATCGTATATGGAGTAACACAATTATGTCTTAAAATGGGAACCCCTTGAACGGCGGGAGATTCCCTGGAGATGGGGGCAGTAGCACCCCTGCCCCTACAAGTTACGGCCCGTCGTCGTGCCAATCATTTTTTCTTAATTGGAAGTAGGGATGCGCACGAGTCGAGTCGAGTCGAGATTTAAGCCTGTCTTGACTCGTCTCGAGAAAATGGTGTCTCGACTCGACATGTTCTGTCTCGACTCGACTCGAATTCGAGACAAGACGTCTCGAAATTCGAGTCGAGACAAAATATACGACTTAAAATATACGCACACATCAGTCAGAACATTATGACTATCTACTTAATTGTCAGTATGCCCACCTTTGGCACGGATAACAACGACGACTGTCTTGGCATGCACGCAATGATCTTTGGTAGGTCGCTGGAGAGAGTTGGACCAGATGTGCACACACAGATCACCTAATTCCCGTAAATTCCGGAGATGGGATGATGCGCTCTAACGTCACGTTCAATCACATCCCAGATGCGTTCGATTGGGTTCAGATTCGGCGAGTTGGGGGCCAGCACATCACTATGTTCCTCGAATCACTCCATTACACTCCTGGCCTTGTGACACGGTGCATTGTCTTGTCAAAAAATTCCACTACCATTGAGAAACATGGTCGTCATGAAGGGCTGTATGTAGTCTGCAAGCAGTGTGCGATACACCCCGGCGTCATGGTGCCTTGCTCAAGCTCCACTAGACACATGGATGCTCACGTGAATGTTCCCCAGAGATTAATTAAGCCTCCGCCATCTTGTCTCCGTCCCGCAGTACAGGTGTCAAGGAGTTATTTCCTTGCAACACGACGGATTCGCACCCTTCCATCGTCATGATGAAGAAGGTATCGGGATTCATCAGACAACGCAACGTTCTGCCACTGCGCCAAGGTCCAGTGGCGATGATCGCGTGTTCATTTCAGTCGTAGTTGCCGATGTCGTTTTGTGAACATTCGCACATGGATGGGTCGTCGGTTGCGGAGGCTCATCGTTGCGAGTGTTCGGTGCACTGTGTAATCAGACACACTTGTACTTTGTCCAGCAGTAAAGTCTGATGTTTGTTCCGCCACAGTTCGCTGCCTGTCCTGTTTTACCAGTCTACCCAGCCTACAACGTCCAACTGCTGTAATAAGGTGGGGGGTGCCCAATGATATTTGATACTACTTATTTACCTGTAAAAATTTGAACGGCCCGGTAAGTTTGTGTAGGGTAATTAACAAGCACAGAGCAGTACACACCACGCGTTTAAGGGAACTTTGATAAATAAAGCATTTCTACAGTCCACACAGGATATTTTGGTGTTTAAGAATGGTACTTTGAGTTGAGAAGAGTTTCTTTAGGTTAACTGTCATGAAATAACAGACCAACTTTTCAGTCCGGAGTGAAGTCGCCTACTTAAGCCTTCATAAAACCATAACTTCAAACCAATTTTCTTTAACGCAGCTAAGTTGTGCTTTAATCATGAGAGAGCAGAACATGTGTCTTCTTACATCATACTCCCTTAACATCTTAAAGACAATTTCATTAATCAGAAAGCTGTCTGACCTAAAGTCCTAAACATGGATGGTCTATTTACAGACTCTCCATCAAAAAGGCTAATTCTGTTACTTATAGGATTGAGTTGGTTGAATATAAGAAAATTCCTCTCACCAGAGAAGTGCCTTCAGCAGAGAAATGCCTTCAGAAGCGCCTTCAGCATAATCTTTGTTTGAGGTTAAGTTTCCACAAAAACAGTCGTCAAGTTCTCGCACCGAAAACTGAGTCCAGTATTCTTTAAGTTCGCACTCAGTTGAATGCAGTCAGACTGCAATTAAAAAAGTATGTGAACCTCGTAAACAAGTTCACTCCTTGCTCACGTTTCAAATAAGGCTCTTACTCTAAAATCCCTACGACTTGCTCCATTACTATGGAAACCAGGTATTGCTAGCAATCTTAAATAAACGTGGAAATGTCAATATCCATAAACAGACACTGTCTCCCGTGAAAATGTTAGATGTTCCCTGCTAAGAAATAGCATAAGAGTAATCTATTTATCTATGTGGGGATTGATTTACCTATCCTTAACTACAAACAAGTCGAACTGACTCAAAATAGTTCTTAATTCAAGTCATACACTCAGAAATAACTTATTTCTACAAATGTACTGCCTGCTTAAAAGCTTGTCAAAAACAATACTGCTCCAACTTGAGACTATATATCTGATATATAACAAAGAATCCATCTTTCTCTAAACAAAGCCTTTAAGTCAGGGTTGCTACACTTGAGAGAGGCAATGATGCCATACACGGGTCTGAATTACGATAGATTTTTTTCTAAATTATGCTAGATTCTTTACTTATCTTTCCACACTAAGTTTAAAGATCAGCCATCACTTACTTTCATTAAGAGGGGCTAACTGTATTCATGTACTTGTATTAAAGAACTAACATGTCTCTTACACAAACGATAAAAATGAATTAGTAAATTTCACATCATATGTATGCATTCAATTTTATTTCAAGATATTTGAATGTGACTTAAATTTATATTTGTAAGTTTTTAGTTTATATCTGTATCAAACACCGAGTTTATGATGGATCTCCTGCATAAAGTAGGATCCCAAAAAAGGTCATTGGAATTTGTACCATCCTTCAGTCGAACCAGGAACTGAAGCATAAAAGTGATATTTTCTTTTTAAAGATACTTTAATACGCCGAGCATTGTGAAAATTTATTTTAGTACCTAGGTAGAACTACTAACATTATACAAGCGCAATTCCACAACTTTATGTACACATTACCAAATATTGAACTCCCTTGTGTCCATATGGTTAGCGTACGCGTCTTTGTTGCGGGAGACCCAGGGTTGATTTCCGGTGGGAACTCCTGTGGTTCTGATCCCACGTTAATTTGTAAGTTCGCGTCTCATATAGCTTCGATGCTAAAACGAATACTAAACTCTAATCGAATACTAAATACAAGTATTTAAAGAAAAATGATGACGCACCAAGATGACGTAAATTTGGCTATCAAATCCATCTTGTGTTTTCAGTTATTTTCCAGTAGTATTTTTTCTAGACATCCTTTCAGAAGACAGTGATGCAAATTTTGTAACTGCGAATTCCTGTCCGAAGTCTTGAAATTTTCCGATTAGACGCAAAATTTCCCACCCACTAAGATAGATACCGTAAATTTACAATATCTAGCAATTAATAAATTTGAAAAATATCGCTTTAGAGGGGCTATGACGTACAGTTGAATTCATTCTCGGTGTATGAAAGGCATTATATGTAATTATACATAATAAGATCACAAACAAAATTTAAAAATGTTAGGTGCACTTTCTTTTAACAAACATTATATTTTCTTTTATGATGTAGAAGGGGATATTAAGTTCGGCAAAAATAAAAAATAAAAATATTGGCATTAACACGAATATTGTGTTGGTGTGCACCGCATGTTCCTTACCACAGAAAAGATGCAGTACATTTTGCAATTCATTTACATTAGCCCGGCGGGAGCTCATGTAGTTCGGATTCCACGTTAATCAGTAGGTCCACGTCTCATATAGCCTCGCTGCTGAAAGGGACGCTAAACTACAATCAACTCAATCGAACTCATTTACATTAGCTTAATGTTTCAAGTTTTTGTGTGCTTCTGAAGTTCACTTTTACCACAAAAGAGCTCAATGTTAACAGATCTTACATAGATTTGGTTCGATTCTCTACACGGACTGCAACTACACGCTAAATTGTAGATCCGAAAGCCACCCTGTGTTAAACCTCGCTTATTATCGCTCATCTTAATAATATATATAAGTTCACCGAGAAGCAAATGTTGCATTTCTACCTTTCATCCTAGCACGAAACAAAACTAAACACAGCTGTGACACGAAGGAGCTATTTCGAAAAGAAGTAAGCTATACTTATGTGGAAAACAACTTCATAGAGATGTGCACCAAATGATACAAGTATGAAGTATTGTTACTACGTGGTACCACGCCCAAAACTTGGTCTATTATAATCTTTGCCTCCATCTGTTCGCTCTTTCGTGTCATGTGTATCGGATGGTTTTGATATTTCTTCTGATCATTAAAACATAGCAATGATACCTGTGTGCGGGGAAATACCCAAAAGCACCAGATAACTGTCTTTCCATTTGTTTTGGAAACAACAAACCCATTTCAGAAAAAATGAGCAGAGCGAGAAAATGAGCAGAGCGAGATTCAGGTGTTTAGTCACGGTCAGTTCGCAGCAGGAGTTCATGGTTAAACATTTGGCTCGCTATCTTTTCATATTGATGTGAAAACATACTCGCAAAACCTTACAAATACAAAAGACTGCACTTCAAAGAAAGTTTTAAGACAGAGATGAGTCGGTTCACTGTATTCGAATAAGGGAAAGGGAGAAAGGGTGAATTTATATTTTATAGGGAAGTAACATTGTAAGTAACATAAACAATAAATACCGCTTCCGACACCGTACTGAAGCATTCCTTTCACTAGATCTATCCTGACCCTCATCCCACCTTAAGTTGTAAAGTAAAAAGGGACAGAAGTTTCCAAGATAACTGCGCACTTGAGATTCAGTTCACAATAATAAAACTAGTGGGCAAGTAAACAATCTTTCGTAAGCTAAAGAAAAAGGTGATGTTGAGAATGAATGAAATGGTGGAATGAAGTAAGTGGAAGGAAACTAAAGAACCACAAGGAAGTCTACACACACGTGTTTCTATGCCACAAATCCCACTTGGCACCAACTGGGATCAAATCAGAGTCTTCACACACCAAAGGTGAAAGCTGTGCCACTGAGTCACAGCGGCCCCGGGGCTAGGTCGAGTCCACTTTACCTTTATAGTTTCTTAGTACATACAACTTACGATTATGAAATAGATTTTCCTTAATGGGCTGCATAAAAACAAAAGCCTTCGAAATGCATTAAATAATTAGCGCGATTTGATTGTGAACTTAATAGTTTCTGATTACAAAATGAACCCGTATTTTATTAGGTGAATATAAAATATACTCCCAGCACCAGACAAAACTATTCGGAATTGTCATAAAAAGAAAGAAAGAAAAGCAAATATTGTTGCAAAAAAAAAATAGTAAGTAAGTGAAATACATTTCAGACGTGAATTTCGGAAAAAAAAATACTAAACCCATTTCTCCTTCAGCAGTGCGCAGAATCAATGTCTAGCGAATGAACACCTCCATGATAACAGAGAGAAGTCGGTGTTAAGTCAATAACAAAAGAAAGCTAAATAAATTCATATTAAAAGTTATATCAGTGTGTAAATACGGAGACGCACCAAAGCTCGAAAACTTAATATACCATTACTCTTATGTATCAAGCAATCGTTCATCTGTCATTTGAGAGGATGGAAATCCCAAGCTGCTGAACAACTACGTTACTAGAGTAAAATGAGGAGTGTATTTATCTTACAGTGAACTGCTTTGATGCCAAGTGGCCTAACTCCAAAATTGAAATTTCCCAGGAGTGAAAGTTGAAGTTCAATATCTCATGGACAATCCATGTTTCTTTTATGTTGGGAACCAAAACCGTAACTACTGTATGTAGTTTATTGTTTTATGATTTAGTGTTTGCAAAAATCCTTTTAAATAATAGCTATCTATAGAAGTGAAAGGTACTTATTTCTACTAGTTCTTGGCATCCAAGCAGTCAATTTATTGTAATATACCATGTAAAATGGTCTCGTATCATAATATGTGATGTATACACGACTCCAAAAGTGCATCACCACCTGCAATTCTCCCTTTCCTGCAATAGCAGGCAACCCGAAAAGCTCGGCGGTTGGGTTGGTTCCGAATTCGAAAGGCGGTGGACCAAACCTCAATTTTGTAATAAATATATCAGTGTGGTAAACTGCAAATAAGGGAATAAAACAAATTGTTAAAAACGACAATAATATTATCGTGACGGAAATGGATGGCATCAAAAGTTACAAAATGATCTTACTTAAGCAGTTCAAACAAGATGAATGGCAAGAAACATATATCAGAGGAAAGCATTTCTCTCCTCACCTCCCAAGAAAAGAATCTCATAAAAAAGAAAAACTTACATAAAGTTACGTAAGTTTTAATATAAAAGCCCCACTCTATATTGTGAAAGTTGACACCCGAAACGCAAGAACAAATGAACCAAAGTCAATGAAATTGTGCACAGATATTATAGACGTAAAAGGAGGGAATACGAGTTTCGTATTTTCCTGGAAAAAACGGCTGGGTGGGGCACGGACCCCTCCAAACCTTTGATCACGAAAATATCATAATGCTAATAACAGTATGTCAGAAGTGTGTAAAAGACATGAAGAATTGCAACGGAACTTTTTGTATTGAAAATACGCAAAAACTAAAGGAGTACGGGCTTTTTAAATTTTCTGCGGAAAAACGGATTTAGGGGCAAAAGGTCCCACACAAAATTTTGAAACTTAACGTCCGAAAGGCAACAAGAAGTGAACCGAAGTGAACGAAATTAAGCGCAGATGTTGCAAACGTAACATGAGGATACGAATTTTTGTATTTTCCTCGAAAAAACGGTTGGGTGGGACACGGATCCCTCCAAATATTTGATCACGTAAAATGAAAAGTGATAGTAACAGTATATCAGTCAGATGTGTGTAAAGAACATGAAATATTGAAACGAAACTTCTTGTATGGATAATACACAAAAAATAAAGGAACACAGGATTTTCTCTGTTCTTCGCAAAAGCGGTTTTAGGGAGCAACCTCAAAATTTTGAAATTTGACGCCCGAAAGGTAAGAAGAAGTGAACCGAAGTGTAAGAAATTTTTCACAGGTATTGTAGATATAAAATGTGGGAATATGAGTTTAGTATTTTTCTGGAAGAAACGATTCGGTGGGGCACTAATTCCTTCAAACCTTTGATCACGAAATATCAAAAGTGCTAGTAACCGTAAAGGACATGAAGAATTGCAACGAAACTTTATGTATGGACAGAAAAATAAATGAATATTGTTTTTTTTATTTCCCGCGGAAAAACGGTTTTAGAGGGAAAAAGCTCCCACCCAAAATTTTTGAAGTTGACGCCCGAAAGGCAGAAGAAAAAATGAAATCTTTGAGTTTTACGTCCCACGGTTATGCCGGTTAGACTAAAGGAGACGGTGATGATGAGTAATGAAAGAAATGGTGGAATGAAGAAAGTGGGAGGAAACGGAGAACCCCAAGAAAACACAC
Source organism: Thermobia domestica (assembly GCF_964235325.1). Taxonomy (NCBI): domain Eukaryota; kingdom Metazoa; phylum Arthropoda; class Insecta; order Zygentoma; family Lepismatidae; genus Thermobia; species Thermobia domestica. The sequence goes on from NC_137459.1 coordinate 307,119,478, forward strand.
GCACACGGTGTTTGTTCACCACAAGGTTCACTTGGCGGGGACTGGGATCGAACCCGGGACACCAAGCACCAGAGGTGAACTCTACCACTGAGCCACCGCGGCCCCTGAAAGGCAGAAATAAACCGAAGTGAATAAAAATTTTCACAGATATTGCATACGTAAAATGAGGATACGAGTTACGTATTTCCTTGGAAAAAACGGCCGTGTGGGGCACGGACCCCTCCAAACATTTGACCACGAAAAATAAAAAGTTCTAGTAGCAATATGTCAAATGTGTGTAAAGGACATGAAGAATTGCAACGAAACTTTGTGTATGAACAATACGCAAAAAATAAAAGAATACGTTTTTTAATGTTCTGCAGGAAAACGGTTTTAGGGGGCAAAAGAACCCACCCCAAAAGTTTGAAATTTGACGCCGGAAAAGCAAGAAGAAATGAACCGAAGTGAATGAAATTTTTCACACATATTGTGAAAATAAAATGTGGGAATACTAGTTCCGTATTTCCTAAAAAAAAAAAAAAAAAACTGTTAGGTGGGCACGGACCCTTCCAAACATTTGGTCAGGAAATATCAAAAGTGCTAGTAACAGTATATCAGATTTGTGTAAAGGACATGAAGAATTCCAATGAAACTTTATGTATGGGCAATACGCAAAAAAATGTAGAAGGGTTTTTTTCTGCGGCAAAACGGTTTTAGGGGCAAAAGCTCTCTCACAAAATTATGAAGGTTGGCGCCGAAAAGGCAAAAAGAAGTGAACCGAAGTGAATCAAATTGTGCACGGACATTGTAGACATAAAATGAGGGAATATGAATTTGCTATTTTCCTGGAGAAAAGGGGTGGGTGGGGCACGGCCCCTCCCTAACGTTTGATCACAAAATATCAAAAGTGCTAGTATGTCAGATGTGTGTCAAGGACATGAAGAATTGCAACATAACTTTGTGTATGGACAATACGCAAAAAGTAAACGAATACAGGTTTTTCTAAGTTCTGCGGAAAAACGGTTTTAGGGGCAAAAGCTCACACCCTAAAGCTTGAAACTTGAGCTCGAAAAGCAAAAAGAAGTGAATCGAAGTGAGTGCAAATGTGCACATATATTGTAGGCATAAAATGAGGATACGGGTTTCATATTTTCCTGGAGAAAATGGTCGTGTGGGGCACGGACCCCTCCAAACCTTTGATAACAAAAAAAAATAAAATGCTAATAACAGTATGTAGAAAGTGTATAAAGGACATGAAGAATTGCAATGAAATTTGTGTATGGATAATATGCCAGAAATAAAGCAATACGGGTTCTTTTATGTTCTGCTGAAAAATGGTATTAGGGGGCAAATGCTCCCACACAAAATTTTGAAAATTGACGCCCGAAAGGCAAAAAGAAATGAACCGAAGTGAATGAATTTCTACACAGATATTGTAGACGTAAAATGAGGGAATACGGTTTCCTACTTTCCTGGAAAAAAGGGTTGGGTGCTGCATGGACACCTCAAAACCTGTGATCACGAAATATTAAAAGTGCTACCAACAGTATGTCAGATGTGTGCAAACAACATGAAGAATTCCAACATAACTTTGTGTATTAACAATACGCAAAAAAAAAAAAAAATGTTCTGCGGAAAAGCGGTTTCAGAGGCAAAAGCCACCACCCGAAATTTTGAAAGTTGACGTCCGAAAGGCAAGAAGAAGTGAGCCGAAGTGAATGAAATTGTGCACAGATATTGCAGACGTGAAATGAGAATACGAGTTTTGTACTTTCCTGGAAAAAACAGTAGGGTGGTGCACAGACTCCTCCAAACCTTTTATCACGAAAAATCAAAAATAATAGTAACAGTATGTCAGATGTGTGTAAAGGAAATGAAGAATTGCAACATAACTTTTTGTATGGACAAAAAATAAAGGAATATGTTTTTTTATGTTCTACGGGAAAACGGTTTTTGGGGGGCAAAACCTCCCAAACAAAATTTTGAATGTTGACTCCCGAAAGGCAAAAAGAAGCGAACCGAAGGGAGTGAAATTGTGCACAAATATTGTAGACATAAAGTGAGTGAATACGGGTTTCGTATTTTCCTGGAGAAATCGGTTGGGTGGGGCACCTACCCCTCCAAACCTATGATCACAAAAAATGAAAAATGCTAGTAACAATATGTCAGATGTGTGTAAAAGACATGAAGAATTGCAACAAAACTTTTTGTATGGACAAAAAATAAAGGAATATGTTTTTTCTATTTTGCGGAAAGACGGTTTTAGGGGCAAAAGAACCCAAAACCAAAATTTTGAAAGTTGATCCGCGAAAAGTAAGAAGAAGTTAACTGAAGTGAATGAAATTTGGACAGATATTGTAGACACAAAATTAGGGAATATGGTTTTCGTATTTTCCTGAAAAAAAAAAACTTGTGAGTGAACCGAGGCGTTGAGTTGCGGGAGAAGTGGACCGAAGCGAAAGCAATTGTATGTAGATATTGGATATGTAAAATATGGCCTTCCGTGTTTCACAAGTGTCGTGTCTCCATCCGATTTCTTCAAATTTGGCAGATCAAGTAACAGCAAACACAAACAGTATAGCGTATTTTACAGTATTTCAGGAGGCATCTTTAATCCTTGCAATGTTTTTTCAGCATAAAGAAAAACACGTATCGATTTATTTCCAGTTTGCTATTGATATGCCAAATTTGAAGCAAGACGGATAGGAACACTTGAGAAACACAAGAACCCTTATTTTACATATAATATCTACACACAATTTGATTTGCTTAGGTCCTCTCCTTTCTGAGCTATTACGGTAATATTTTCTTTTTTTCGGATGGGACCTAGGCCGCAACACTCTTTTTCCGCAAAAATTAAAACATGTTTCATATACTGTTTTGCAAATAGTCCCTTTACGAAGTTTTGTTGCAATTCTCCATATTCTTTAGGAACTTTTGCGTATGCTTATTTGCACTTTTGATATTCTGTAATCAACGGTTAGAAGGTCCGTGCCTCACTCAAAGGCTTTTCCCAAGAAAATACGAAACCCAATTATCTCATTTTTTGTCTACAATATCTGCGCACAATTTCATTTAATTCCGTGCACTTCTTCTTGCATTTTGGGCCTCAAATTTCAAAATTTGGGGTGGGGGCTTTTGCCCCCTAAAACCGTTTTTTCCGCAGAAAATAAAAGAAAAACCGTATTCGTTTATTTTTTGCGTATTGTCCCTACACAATCTGTCGTTCCAATTCGTCATGTCCTTCAAACACTTCTGTTATTAGCAGTTTTGATATTTCACGATCAAAGATCTGGAGGTGTGCGTGTGCCACCTAAACGGTTTTCTTTTTTTCTGGAAAATAAGAAAAACGTATTCCCTCATTTTATGTCTACAATATCTGCGCACAATTTCATTCACTGCTGTTCACTTCCTCTGGCCTTCGGGCCTTAACTTTCAAAATTTTGGGAGATAGCTTTTGCGCCCTGAAACCGTTTTTCACCACAAAATAAAAAAACGTGTTCCTTTATTTTTTGGTATGTTGTTCATACACAAAGTTTCGTTGCAATTCTTTGTGTCCTTTACACACATTTGTCATATTGTTATTATCACTTTCAATATTTCGCGATTAAAGTTTTGGAGGGGTCCGATCCCCACCTAACCGTTTTTTCCAGGAAAATACGAAACACGTGTTCCCTCATTTTATGTCTGCAATATGTGTGTAAAATTTCGTTTACTTCGGTTTCCTTGGTTTTTGCCTTTGGGGCGTCAACTTTCAAACTTGTGGGTGGGGTCTTTTGCCCCTTAAAACCGTTTTTCCGCAGAAAATAAGAAACACGTATTCGTTTATTTCATGTGTAGTATCTACCTTCCAAAAGTAGTATCTACCTCCTTTATCAAAATCGGAGTGTTACATTTCAGAAGTGTTGCTTGTTAATAATAATATTTCTTTAAAATTGTATGAACAATTAGAGGGAATTAAAGCGAAAAATTGGGATCAATTGGAACTTTCGGCTCCTACCAACATTGAAAGAAATGACAGCACAAGTATTTGGATGCAAGGTAGACATGCAATTTAAAACAGAGATTTAACTATATTTCTGTCATGATTTTAATGCCCACTGCGATGTTTTTAAATGCTAATTAAGTCAGGATTTCACATCCAAATTAAGTTGGAACATAATAATTCTTGTTAGAAAACCCGAGTCGGCAATGCAGATTTAAGATTAGCCAGTACTTTAGATAGCATGGGAAAAAGGTGAAGACTGTAACCTAAGTGTGCGGCCAAGTGGGTTGCGAGGCGATTTAATAAATTGGATGTCTTCTGCTCGGCAGAGTCCACCTCAACCGTTTCATTTTGTTTTAAAACGAAACATTTTTGTCATGAGTTACATTTAGGGATGCGCACGAGACGAATCGAGACTAGGATTTTCCTGACAAAATTCGAGTCGAGACACGGCACTTCCAATAGAGAAATATACATTTTTCGAGTCGAGACATCACTTTTACAGCACATTTTCGAGACGAGACAGCCACAAATCTTGTCTCGTGCGCATCCCTAGTTACATTAGCACACACTACATGAGTGACAATTTATATTATGATAGAATATACTATGAGCTTTAATAGAAAAAGTGTAGACACTCGATAATTATTTTACATAGTAAGATTTCAATAGATTCAGTGCTTGATCGTGCCGTGTATGAAATTATGAAATATGAATTGGTTTCAACAGGCGCGGATCCAAGAGGAATTTTATAGGGGATAGGGATACAGCCCCCCCCATGACGCTCAGGTACACACTGGATAGAGTGGGTTTCAATCCTACTTTATTTACACTTGGTAAAATTGGAAACTATGGTTTAGTCCATCCCTTGATCATATCCTGGTTCTGCGGTGTTAATATTTGGTCAGAACTTGCTGTTCTAGAAGCCTCAAGTTTATACGCGATAAAATAGTATTTCTGCTTTATGCACCATTTTAAACTATTTTCAATATTTGTATGTATCTTCAGATAAACCCTCCTCGAAAAGTTTAATTTATTGGATACTGTATTTCTGACAATGCTTCCATTATCAAATAGTGTATGTAGTTTTATTTAACATAGAATTGCATATGCCAAAACAGTAGAAAACATTCTCATTGTTATAACTTTTCTTGAGTTGATTTTGAGCTTAACGTCCCTTTCAGCAGCGAAGCTATATGAAACGTGGACCTACTAATTAACGTCAAATCCGAATCACATGAACTCCCACCGGGAATCGAACCTGGGTCTTCCATGTGTTAACTTTACTTGAATTTGGACTCGAGCGCTCTCAAGCGGATTTGAAAAAAAATGAAAAAATGAAATGAAATCTTCGAGTTTTACGTCCCGCGGGTATGTCGGTTAGGCTAAAGGAGACGGTGATGATGAGTGATGAATGAAATGGTGGAATGAAGAAAGTGGGAGGAAACGTAAGAACCCCGAGAAAACCCACGCACACAGTGTTTATCCACCACAAAGTTCATTTGGCGGGGGCTGGGATCGAACCCGGGACCCCAAGCACCAGAGGCGAACGCTCTACCACTGAGCCACCGCGGCCCCTCAAGCGGATTTAAGACGGTTGACTTGCCACCTCTGAGTTTTTCAATGAATGTATTTCTTAGTAATTATTTTAATTTTACTTTTGAAAAGTTGTAAGCATTTTGCTTTTTTTTTAAAAAAAATCCTTGAATTATACGTAGTCAGTGTTGAATACAGGTTTCATTTTTGTATGTGGCAATAGTAACTTCCATGGTCCCCTCTCTTCTACCTCTAGACACAGAAATATTGTTTTTAATAACCTCCAAATTACGATTTTTATCAATAAAGAGGAGCTGTCCTACTAACTCTTGTATCGATTTCCTGCTAAGCAAAGATAAAGTGAATCTGAAAAGGTAGGGGAACGGTAGGTAGTGGCATGACGTCACGCCGTCCCCCATGCCTATCTTTGCCCATTGTAATTTCTTAGGAACTGAGGGGACGCCGTACACATTTTTTGAAGGTGGGGGACGGCGTCCCCTGCATTCCCAAGCACTTTTACCTCTGCTGCTAAGTATTAATTGCTGTAAGGACTAACGAAAAATATTATGTGGTACTACTACTATTACTATTACTACTACTACTACTACTACTAGTAATAATAATAATAATAATAATAATAATAATAATAATAAAGGATCTGAATTATAAATATATTTTTTTAACTTTCTAATACAATCCCTGTGGGCTTTCGCGATTCTGGATGTATTGTTTTTATGAGGAATAAAGAGGCTTCAAACAACAACGATTTGTATAAAAGTGTTATTAGGTGTTTCACACCTAAGGAACTCACAACTGACCTTGTGTCTGTTTTTTTAGCACAATGTTACAAGGCACAGAAGCCTGCGGGCATTTGCTTTTTTCCCCTTTTTTGCCTGAGTGTAGCTTTAGTACTAAAATCAAGACTTTCGTTCTGTCGTTGGCACGTGTCGAATCAGCTTGCTTGCTGTACGATGTTTTGCCTTCAGGCGATCGACTATTTAGCTAGCTAGAAGTCAAGAAAGAAAAATAAACAAAACGATATGCTTGTTTCATGGAGATATGCTTGCTTCTTGGCATTAAGTGTTTGAAAACCAAAACTGTTCTGAGTATCCATTTTGTTATTTCCATAATAAGTATAAAGGGAAATGTTAATTCTCATATATAGGGGGGTAAAACTGAGGGGGAACGCGATGGGAACGTTATATATATATATATATATATATATATATATATATATATATATATATATATATATATATATAATAACATAGCATATTTCTTTCCAAAATTTTATAAAATCTACTTATTTTATAGAGTTCAAAATTCGGCCAAATGTTTATTAGTATTAATATTGCATGATAACTTTTACTTTTCCTTGCTAAGGTAATATTAGAGCGCGCTAATTAAAAAAAATTAACTTTCTTCCATTTAAAAGCTGTTTAAGATATTGGCCGCATTTTGCAACAGTGCAGAACAGCAGATAGGAAGCTAACCAGGTAGATTTCTTTCTTTCTCTGCCCTCGCTAGGTCACGTGCGTGAACTTAGGGTTGTCCGCGGAGAAAAAGAAACCGATGGAATGCACATTGACAGCAGATAAGAGCAAAGTGTGTTTTGTCTCTCTTCATAGATCGTAAAGATTTCCTTGATTCTACGTAAACATCTCCGCGAATAATTACCTGTACATGAACATTGCAGCTAACAAGGTACGACAGTTTCAGAAAATCTGTCTATGTTGTTTTCAAGTGAGGGAAGTCTATTCATCTTATAAAATGAGTTTCGACCTGTAGAGCGTAGAGCAAACTCGCTTATTTGTTGAATCAACTGACAAAAGTTTATATACAGATCAAAGAGAATTCTTAGGAAAAGCGGACGACATACTAAATGCTGGTACTTACTGTCTGTTAGGTATATTTATATCAAAATTGTCTAATAAATCTAGAAATGAGTAAAATAAAGAACGGTCCGTACGATTCTTTTACTATATATATTTCATTTACATATCTGCGTTTTGAATGACATCGAGAACCTTTTTAAAAAATCAAACTTGAGACTACAGGGGCCTACGTTTCAAAACTACTAGCCTTGTAATGCTAGTGAAACTTCTCAAAATCAAATATTTTACACTTGTATATACTGTAAAAAAGCGGCAAATTAAAATTGTCAGCAATAGTACTTAGAAATGAAGTTTACTATTATTCTAGTATTTCTGCGTCATGATATTTGATGGATTCTCAAAAAAACATTACAAGACGAGTAGTTTTGAGAAATAGACCGTTGCTGTGTTAGACACACACACAACTGGCGAGTAAATTTAAATGCATTAATTAATATTTATTTTAGAAAACGAAATGTCAAATGGAGCCGAAAGGCCATTTTATATCGAAACATTAATAACAAAGGCAAAGAAATGTGAAAATCAGGCAGAGCATATGTGGGGAGTACATCATCCTGGGGGCCGCGGTGGCTCAGTGGTAGAGCGTTCACCTCTGGTGCTTCGGGTCCCGGGTTCGATGCCAGCCCCCGCCAAGTGAACTTTGTGGTGGGCAAACACCGTGTGCGTGGGTTTTCTCGGGGTTCTCCCGTTTCCTCCCACTTTCTTCATTCCACCATTTCATTCATTACTCATCATCACCGTCTCCTTTAGCCTAATCGGCATAACCGTGGGACGTAAAACTCAAAGATTTCATTTACATCATCCTGGTGATATTCGCCTGGTGGGACAGAAGAAAATTGTGGGTGAACTTTAATAATAATAAAAAATTGCTTCTTGATATCACTTATTGATTTTGCTCTATGGATCTATGGATTTGATTTTAGTTTGATTTCAGCTTCGAGTACCGTTCAGCAGGGAGGCTATATGAAACATGGACCTACAGCGAGGGAATACGAACCCACCGGAAATCGAACCCGGGTTTCCCGCACCAAAGACGCGTATGCTATCCACATAGGCCTGAGGGAGCTCTATGGAGCTATAGGGATCAATATTGAAACTGGAAGAGTAAAATTGTTATACCATTTCCGGTTTCAGTAGAGAGAAATAGGTGAAGATGGTATTTCTCTTGAGATGCTCAATCGATTTTCGAAAACTGTCGCTATCTACTACCAATTTATTTTTATGGCGATCAATGTTAAAAACGAAAACGGTTTATTCCTACCTTTTCTGATTTCAATGCAGGATTAACGGAAGAAAGAAAACTTATTCTTGAGACGTTGTTTGAATTCTTGAACACTTCTCGACCTCTCTGACAGTTTTTACTCTATGAAACTGAATATTGAAACCGGAAATAGTAGTAAATTTCTACCACTTCCGGTTTTAATAACGAGATAGGGTATAGGTGGTAAATTTTCTTGACGTTTGATCGATTTCCGAAATCCTCTCTCCCTAGTTATTTCCGTCTTTGATTTATGGCCATTAATGTTGAAACTGGTTGTAGTCGATTTTTACCACATACGGTTTAAATATAATGTTGTTGGAGGAGACGGACACGGAATCTATTCTTGGGGTGCTGAATGGATTCCAGAAAACCGCTTCTCGATATATCTTATCGTCTTTGCTCTATGAAAATCAATATTGAAACTGGAAGTAGTAGTAAATTTCTATCAGTTCCGGTTTTGATAGAAAGATAGGGGTAGAAATGGCACATTTTTGAGGGACATTGAATCAATTCCCTAAACTTGCTTGTCGCTAGCTATTATGACCCGCAAATAGTCGATCTCTATCACTTCCGATTTATATAGAAGTATACGGAGGAGATGGAACCTATTCTTATGACGCTAAATCTATTCCGGAAAATCCTTCTCAATATTTTTTTACCGCTTTTGGTCTGATACCTGTCAACAGGCAGAGCCGTTCTATTAGACTTCCAATACTTATGCATAACATCGTTTGGAAGTATAATAAACACAGAAAGAAGAAATATTATTTATTAAATCTATTTTCGTGCAGATTAAGTATATGGGAATTTCAAGAATTCTTTTTGCATCAGTTATTGTGTCGTGAATAATAACGGGGACCATAGTGGCTCAGTGGTAGAGTGCTCACCTCTGGTGTATGAGGCTCCAGGTTCGATTTCAGCTCGCGCCAAGTAAGCTTTGTGGTGGACAAACGCCATGTGTGGGGTTTTCCTGGGGTTCTCACGTTTCTCTCACTTTCTTCATTACAACATTTCGTGTTCATTCTCATCATCAGAGTCTCCTTTAGTGTATCCGGTATAAGAGTGGGATGTAAATCTAAAAGACTTCATTTCATTTCTAAATAAAAACCTAATGCATTCTACAGCATTCTATTCTTGGCTAATAACCAATAATAGCGTACAGATTGATGATATGCTTGGAAATTGATATGCCATAAAATCGACTATTTATGCAAAAAATGCACCAACATCTCCCAGCTAGTCACTACAATCAAGAATGATATCTGCTTCGTTCAGATAATGTTCCTCATGAGACGAGACGAGCAGTAAGATTTTCTCGTCTCGTCTCCTAAGTTTAATAGGTCTAGTCTAGTCTCGATCACTGAAAACATTTTTCGCTCTTGTCTCGAAATTTTATTGCTGAGTTTTGTTAATTTATGTTTAAAAAATGTATGTCTTATTTTTTCTTAATTTCAATTAGGAGTTTTCACAACCGTTCCGCGTCACGATTGTTCCACGAATAGTGTGATATAAGAACATTTAAACCGCATTTATTATTGGAGTAAATTGGGTAATGAATAGGATATTTTAAACGTAGATAAATGCTCTTCATATTGCTTTTATATCATCATTTGTGTTGTACGTATGATGCGAAAACGTAATAATGAAATTATTTCTGTGGGTACTAGCCCGATAGCCCCTAAATACGCCACTGATCAAAAGATTTTTTCATAATTTTTAGTTCATAAATACAAGTTCACTTCATAATTTTATTAAATACGTATGTTCATTGCATTGTTCATATAGAAAAATATCATGGTGATGGAACAAACTTTCTAGTGCTGTATCTCAGTTACATGAGTTACAAGTTATCCGCCTACATAAACAAGTTCTTCGTTTTTGAGTTGACGGGTTTTATCCGTAAATTTTCCAAAACAAGTGGCCACCTAATTCTTGTTCTGTCTCTCTATTTAATTAAATTATTTGGTGAGCGTGAAATGTCAAGATCTATTTTCGACGCAAGTGTTAATAAGCCGGGAAGTAACTACTTATCTATCTTTCTTTTCCTCTTTTAAAAATTAATAAAATCACTTATGTTCTGTCTTGTAGTTTATTTATGATAATTATTATTATTTTCAAAGTGTACAGTGAATATGTTAAATATATATTTTAAACATTCTATACAAAAGAAATCGCCACTGCAAGGTTTGGTCCCGCGAGAGTTTAGATGGCTAAGTTTTATCCCTCGAGGATCTAGCCAGGCTAGATTTCGTCTGGCAAGATTTTCTTTATGTGAGATTTTCGCCAGGCGAGATTCTGGGCCGTGAGATGTTGCTTGCGATGTTTCATTCGCAAATCATCAACAAATTTGGGTGGATATACGGACCAATATAGCTTTAGCTGTATCCAATCCAATATCCAATTTCTGTGGATATATTTTTATTGATTTCATGCAATTTGTGATCATTCCTCTGCGACAAGGCCATTACTTTTCATGTGTCGGCCAAATGTGATTGAGAGTTTGATAAGATTCCTCAGCGGAAAATAATAATTCCAGTTTGCGACCAACCGATAATTGGTTCTTTATGTAAATCAGCAGAGTAGAAGTGATACACATAACAGGTATGTTTCTCTAAAATTACGAAGTGTTATGAACTACATAGGGAAAACAAGAATAAACGTCTCTTTGTTCAAAAGTGACGCAATTGTAGATTCCTAAGAAGTAACGTAACGTTGGTCAGAAAACTGAGTCAAAATACTATAACACACACACACACACACACACACACACACACAAACACACACATATGGGGCCGCGGTGGCTCAGTGGTAGAGCGTTCACCTCTGGTGCTTGGGGTCCCGAGTTCAAACCCTGCTCCCACCAAGTGAACTTTATGGTGGACAAACACCGTGTGCGTGGGTTTTCTCGGGGTTCTCCAGTTTCCTCCCACTTTCTTCATTCCACCATTTCATTCATTTCTCATCATCACCGTCTCCTTTAGCCTAACCGGCATAACCGTGGGACGTAAAACTCAAAGATTTCATTTTACAAACACACACACACACACACACACACATATATATATATATATATATATATATATATATATATACTGTTCCATAATTCGTGTAATTTTCTACAGCACTGGGAGAGGATGAAATTTTCACACCATTAATATAAAATTTGGCACTCTTATTGAGAAATATCTGAATTTTTCGAATTTCTAAAAGAAATAGGAGAAAATTGCTGTTTACCCCCCCCCCCCTTTTGGGGATGTAAACACAAAAGTTCATTTTTCCTTATGGGAGATTCAATATTAAATTTTGGAAGCAGTTTTCTCCAATAATTATTCGTAAAGATTTTGGGGCAAATGAGTTGTATTTGTTACTAAATGCAAAAACACTCATTCACAAAGCTAGTAAAGCCGTCTCAAACATTATTTTTGGAAGCCCCCCTCTTGGGGGGGGCAAGGGGCGTAAAAAGATGGTGGGTAACGTGTTATCAAAATCCCAAAATTTATTTTCGGAGTGTCAGTAAACGTCAGATTAATCACGAATGTTACAGAATCAATGTTCCTTACATGTAAGAGTGACTGGTAATAAGGCTACAGCCTCCTTTCAAAAGTAAGAAAATCACCATAAATATCCTTAGTAGGGACATACGAGAAGAAGTTATTTTTTGTTAACTAATGTGAAATTTGGCGTCATTGTAGCAAAAGGGTATGCATTTTTGAAATCTGGAATGCTATTTTGGTAACGCACCGCCTTAGGGGGCACAGGGGACGAAGGATTAGATGATGTATCTTTATAAAAATTCAAAATTTTGTTCCGGAAATGCCAGTGAGCGTCAGATTTTTCACAAATGTCACAGAATTAATATTCTAATGCTCCTTGCATGTGCCAGTAACTTATGTGGGGCTATAGCCCCCTTTCAAAAATAAAAAAAAATCACCATTTATATCCCTAGTAGAGACATACGAGAAGAATGATTTTTCTCAATTAATGCGAAACTCGGCGTCGGGTTAGCAAAGAGTTATGTATTTATCAAATCTGTAATATTTGTTTTGGTAATGTACCGCCTTAGGGGGCACAGGAGGTGAAGCATAAGTTATTGGATCTTTTTAAAGTTTCAAATTTTATTTTGGAAAATCCAATGTGTGTCAGATTGATCACAAATAATACAAAATTAATATTCCGATGCTCCTTGCATGTGCCAGTGACTGATATTGGGCTACAGCCACCCTTCCAAAAATCACATAATTTACGGTAAATATCCTTAGTAGGAACGTACGGGAAGGAGGTAAATATGCTTTACAATTAATGTGCAATTTATCATTATTGTAGAAAAATGTTTTAATTTCTTTTTAAATTTCGAATCTAGTGTTAATGAATATCGTCTGTCAGTGTAACAGATTGAGGATATAGCTTCGTTTTTTTTTGGCATCACTGGAATATAATCAAAGAATTTTGCGTTTTTAAAAACTAAATTTACCAGCACATTTTTTGCACACTTAAGCAAACCAGCTCGAAATAGAACACAAAATGACAATGGAAAATGCCGCAGGTACCACGAACGAAAAGAGAAGTAATATTTTAAAAATTAAAATATTGTTTTTTTATTCATAGAAAAAGCGTATCTTTTCCCTACTTCTTCCACAATAACTTTATGATCCCACTTTACACGTACTAGCCTACTCGTATACTGCACATGTAAGCACGTCAGGAAATCGTATACTATGGACACATGGTTATAGTAAAAACAAATGTCTCGCGAGGGATAAGGATTAGGTTGAGTCAGGCTATACCTTAAATCCAAGAAAACATATTATCCCTTTCTAAACACAATACTTTTCTTTGGCTCCGTTGTCAACTAAATTGCTTAAATATTTCATTAATCTAAGTGTAAAACAGATAAAATGAACTTACTTTATTCGGCATGCTCTCGTAAACGAGCAAGACATGAATGAATTAATGCGATTTACTAGAGCCACTGTGAACACTTTCTCCAACATATCTGGATGACTACGCTTTGGACAATTCTTTGTTTTATGCTGCCCAATAAGGAGGAATGGAAGTAATAAAATTCCAGACACATGCACCAGACAAAATTCCAGACACAAGCGAAAGAGTGTTATTGTATTTTCTAATTAAAAATGCAAATTTACCTATGTCACACTCCCATTAGGCAAAAGAAATTCTGAGTCCACGCCCCTAAAAGAAATCCACATATGAGTATTATCTTATTGTCACAAACATTTATTTTCTAAAAAATAATGCCAAATTTCACATTGCAAAAAAATGCTTCTGCCAGTAGGTCTTTGCGTAAGAATAATCATATTGAATTTATGATGCTTTTCAAAGATAGCTGTAGTAACATATTAGTCACTGGCACATAAAAGCACTACGGAGTATTAATTCTGCGCATCTTGCAACTAATTTGACACTCATGAGCACTCCCAAAATAAAATTTGGAATTTCTTTCAGCCCCCTTCCTATGATCCCCAAAAGTACCAAATTACCCTCCGTGCCCTGTGCCTCCTATTCCCAAAATAATATCCCAGATTTTTACTAGCACAACGCCTAATTTCACGTTAATTGACAAAATATAGCTTCTTTCGTATGTTCCTGCTAAGGATATTTATTATAAATTTTTAATGTAATTGTTGAAACGGAGGCTGTAGCTCAATATCAGTCACTGGCACATGCAAAGAGCATCGGAATATTAATTTTGCATTATTTACGATCAATCTGACACACGCTGGATTTTCCAAAATAAAATTTGAAACTTTAAAAGATCCAATAGCTTATGCTTTACCCCTGTGCCCCCTAAGCCGGTACATTACCAAAATAATATTCCAGATTTGGTAAACGCATAACTTTTTGCTAATTCGACGCCGAGTTGCACATTAATTGAGAAAAAATCATTCTTCCCGTATGTCAATACTAAGGATATTTATGATTTTTTTTATTTTTGAAAGAGGCTATAGCCCCATATAAGTCACTGGCACATGCAAGGAGCATTAGAATATTAATTCTGTGACATTTGTGAATAATCTGACGCTCACTGGCATTTCCGGAACAAAATTTTGAATTTTTATAAAGATCAATCATCGGATGCTTCGTCCCCTGTGCCCAATAAGGTGGTGGTTACCAAAATAACATTTCAGATATGAAAAATGCACACCTTTTTGCTACAACGACGCCAAATTTCACATTAATTGACTAAAAATACCTTCTTCTCGTATCTCTACTAGGGATATAAATGGTGATATTTTTATTTTTGAAAGGGGGCTATAGCCCCACATAAGTTACTGGCACATGCAAGGAACATTAGAATATTAATTCTGTGACATTTGTGAAAATCTGACGCTCACTGGCATTTCCGGAACAAAATTTTGAATTTTTATAAAGATACATAATCTAATCCTTCGTCCCCTGTGCCCCCCTAAGGCGGTGCGTTACCAAAATAGCATTCCAAATTTCAAAAATGCATACCCTTTTGCTACAATGACGCCAAATTTCACATTAATTAACAAAAAATAACTTCTTCTCGTATGTCCCTACTAAGGATATTTATGGTGATTTTCTTACTTTTGAAAGGGGGCTGTAGCCCCATTATCAGTCACTCTTACATGTAAGGAACATTGATTCTGTAACATTCGTGATTAATCTGACGTTTACTGACACTCCGAAAATAAATTTTGGGATTTTGATAACACGTTACCCACCATCTTTTTACGCCCCTTGCCCCCCGAAAGGGGGACTTCCCAAAATAATGTTTGAGACGGCTTTACTAGCTTTGTGAATGAGTGTTTTTGCATTTCGTAACAAATACAACTCATTTGCCCCAAAATCTTTACGAATAGTTATTGGAGAAAACTGCTTCCAAAATTTAACATTGAATCTCCCATAAGGAAAATGAACTTCTGTGTTTAAACTCCCAAAAGGGGGGCTAAACAGCAATTTTCTCCTATTTTCCTTAAAAATTCGAAAAATTCAGATATTTCTCAATAAGAGTGCCAAATTTTATATTAATGGTGTGAAAACTTCATCTTCACCCAGTGCTGTAGAAAATTACACGAATTATGGAACAGTCTGTATATATATATATATATATATATATATATATATATATATATATATATATATATATATATATATATATATATAATTCAAAATCACGTATTCAGTCAAAAGAAAAAAAAACATTTCATTTGTTTACCGATATATAATCTAAATGATCTAGACCCTCAAAAGTATTGTAATATTTATTTATTTATTTTGTATATTACTGTTACGCACACGCCTAAAATGCCATGATTTGTTCTTTCATTTTAGAAGATATTTCTTTTAAAGTTATGTCTTTTTAAGAAACATTTCGTATTTTAGAATGCAAAATATTGATTATAATGCTTTTACAATAATTTTGTTTTCCTTCTGTCGTATCTTCCTTTCTCACCTCGCAAAAGTCGACGTATGTTCAAAAATGGTTGGAAAATGAAAATAGGGATATTTCACCCTGTTTGAAACGTCTTGTTATAACATACTGAACTT
The DNA here is from genome assembly GCF_964235325.1 of Thermobia domestica. Classification (NCBI taxonomy): domain Eukaryota; kingdom Metazoa; phylum Arthropoda; class Insecta; order Zygentoma; family Lepismatidae; genus Thermobia; species Thermobia domestica. The sequence goes on from NC_137459.1 coordinate 307,135,667, forward strand.
AGGAGGTAAATTCTGTACCACCAGACATGTCAACTCTGACGCGAAATCGTAGCAGTTATAGTAGTATTAACTGTGGTCGTAGTAGTAATAATAGAAGTAGTAGTAATAGAAGTAGTAATATTAGTAGTATTAAAGTACTTTGCAGTCTTGAATAAAGACTCAGTTTCCCAAGCACACTACGATTAACATAGACTGACAGTAAGACCGTACGAACACGGCAAAGGCAGGGGTAGTGGAGGACATTTAAGGAAAAAAATAACAACATTAGTTTCCAACCCGTCTTTGTGTGTACGGGCTGAGCCAGGCCTGCGTGGCTCGGCCCGGAAATACATGCACCCGGTTCGGCCCTATAGCATTTGTGTCCGGGCCGAACAGGACACGCCCAGCCCCTGCAGGGCTCTGATTCATATCCACTGCAAACGCTGTTTTTGTTCTATTTTGACTTTTATTGTAGTACTCAGGCGAGAATTGTGTTCTATGTCTTAATTTTCTGCATTCTTTCGCATATGGAAAGATTTGTTTACGTATCTAAATGTTTCATTACGTATGGAGAGCTAAATGACAAACAAGCATGTGCTGATATTAATATACAAAGTTTCGAAATATTGTATTATTAAGTATTTCAATCAATGTTGCTTTTTTATACAATTATTAACAAGTCTTATTATATTTAAAACAAGAAAAACACATCTGCAAAATTTCTCCCGATTGCAAAGATTGGCTTCGAGGTTCGAACCTGGTTTACTTTTCCCCGAAGATACCCGAAGCTGGACTTAGAAATTTTTTGCCTCAAAATAGCAATAAAGAGTGCCCTCGACCTTTGAGACAACATGGAACTTTCGGGAGTCAACTTTCAAAAGTTTGGGGTGGGTTATTTTGCCCCATAAAACCGCCTTTCCGCACATACTGTTACCTTACATACTGTTACCAGCATTTTTTATATTTCGTGATCAAAGGTTTGGAGGGGTCCCTGCTCCCTAACCGTTTTTCTCAGGAAAATACGAAACCCGTATGCCCTCAATTTAAATCTACAATATCTGTGCAATATTTGATTCACTTCGGTTCACTTCTTCTTACCTTTCGGGCGCCAACTTTCAAACCTTTGGTGTGGGTTCTTTCGCCCCCTAAAACTGGTTTCTGCAGAAAATAAAAAAGTATTCCTTTATTTTTTTGCGTATTTGTCTATACAAAAAGTTTCATTGGAATTCTTCGTGGTCTTTACACACATATGACATACTCTTACCAGCATTTTTTATATTTCGTGATCAAAGGTTTGCAGGGGTCCCTGCCCCCTAACCGTTTTTCTCAGGAAAATACGAAACCCGTATGCCCTCAATTTAAACCTACAATATCTGTGCAATATTTGATTCAATTTGGTTCACTTCTTGCCGTCTTTCGGGCGTCAACTTTCAAAATTTTGGGTGGGTCTCTTGCCGCCTAAAACCGTTTTACCCGCAGACCATAAAAACCCGTATTCCTTTATTTTTTGCATATTGTCCATACAAAAAGTTGTGTTGCAATTCTTCATGTCCTTTACACACATCTGACATACTAGCACTTTTCATATTTCGTGATCAAAGGTTTGGAGGGGTCTGAGCCCCACGCTTCCGTTATCCCCAGGAAAATACGAAACTCGTATTCCCTCATTTTATGTCTACAATATCTGTGCACAATTTAATTCACTTCGGCTCACTTCTTCTTGCCTTTCGGGCATCAACTTTCAAAACTTTGGGTGGGTTCTTTTGCCCCCTACAACTGTTTCTCCGCAGAAAATAAAAAACGTATTCCTTTATTTTTTTGTGTATTGTCCATACAGAAAGTTTCTTTGGAATTCTTGGTGGGCTTCACACACACCTGACAATCTGTTAATAGCACTCTTGATATTTCGTGATCAAAAGTTCAGAAGAGTCCTGGCCCCAACTAACCGATTTTTTTTAGGTAAATACGAAACTCGTATTCCCTTGTTTTATGTCTACAATATTTGTGCAAAATTTCATTCACTTCCGTTTACTTTTTCTTTGTTTTTGGCGTCAAATTTCAAAACTTTGGGATGGGTTCTTTTGCCCCATAAAAACGTTTTTCCGCAAAAAAAAAAAAAAAAAAAAACGTCTTCCTTTGTTTTCAACACATTATTCATACAAAAGTTTCGGTGCAGTTCTTCATGCCCTATACACACATCTGACATACTGTTAGTAGTACTTTTGATTTTTCGTTATCAAACGTTTGGAGGGGTAGGCGCCCCACCCGTCTGTTTTCTCTAGGAAAATACGAAACCCGTATCCTCATTTTACGTCTGCAATATCTGTGCAAATTTCATTCACTTCGGCCCATTTCTTCTTTTCTTTCGGGTGTCAACTTCAAAATTTTGGGTGGGAGATTTTGACCCCTAAAACAGTTTTCCGCAGAAAATAAGAAACCAGTATTCGTTTATTTTTTGGTTATTTTCCATACACAATGTTTCGTTGCAATTCTTCATGTTCTTTACACACATCTGACATACTGTTACTAGCGCATTTGATATTTCGTGATCAAAGGTTTGGAGGGGTCGGCGCCTCACCCAACCTTTTTCTTCAGGAAAATACGAAACTCATATCCTCATTTTACGTCTGTAATATCTGTGCAGAATTTCATTCACTTCGGCTAATGTCTTTTTACCTTTCGGGCGTCAACTTTCAAAATTTTGGATAGGGTCTTTTGTCCCATAAAACCGTTTTTCGCAGAACATTAGAAAGTCATATTTCTTTAATTTTTGCGTATTGTCCATACAAAAAGTTATATTGCAATTCTTCGTGTCCTTTACATACATCTCAAATACTGTTACTAGTACTTTTGATATTTTGTGATCAAAATGTTTGAAGGAGTCCGTGCCTCACCCAAGCCATTTTTCCAGGAAAATACGAAACCCGTATTCCCTCGTTTTAAGCCTTCAATATCTGTGCAATATTTCACTCACTTCGGTTCACTTGTTCTGACCTTTCCAGCTTCAAATTTAAAATTTTGGGGTGGGTTCTTTTGCCACATAAAACAGTCTTTACGCAGAAAAAAACCGTATTCCTTTATTTTTTGCGTATTCTCCATGCAAAAAGATATGTTACAATTCTTCATGTCCTTTACACACATCTCAGATACTGTTACTTGCACTTTTGATATTTGGTGATCAAAGGTTTGGAGGGGTCGGCGCCCCACGCTTCCGTTTTCTCAAGGAAAATACGAAACCCGTATTCCCTCATACAATATATGTGCACAATTTCGTTCACTTCGGCTCAATTCTTCTTACCTTTCGGGCGTGAACTTTCAAAATTTTGGGGTGGGTTCTTTTGCCCGCAAAATAATTTTTCCGCATAAAATGAGAAACAAGTATTCATTTTCTTTTTGCGTATTCTCCATACACAATGTTTCGTTGCAATTCTTCATGTCCTTTACAGACATCTGACATACTGTTACTAGCGCTTATGAAATTTCGTGATCAAAGATTCGGAGGAGTCCGTGCCCCACTTAACCGTTTTTTTTTTTTTTAGGTAAATGCGAAATCCGTATACGCTCATTTTATGTCTACAATATTTGCGCAAAATTTTATTCACTTCGGTTCACTTTTTCTTCCCTTTTGGCGCCAAATTTCAAAATTTTGGGATGGGGTCTTTTGCCCCATAAAACCGTTTTTCAGTAAAAATGAAAAACCCGTATTCCTTTGTTTTCAGCGCATTTCCCATACAAAAAATTTCGTTGAAAGTCTTCATTTCCTTTACACACATCTCACATACTATTAATAGTATTTTTGATTTTTCGTTATCAAACGTTTGCGGGGGTCGGCGCCCCACCCAACTGTTTTCTCTAGGAAAATACGAAACCCGTATCCTCATTTTACGTCTGCAGTACTTATGCAAATTTCATTCACTTCGGCTCATTTCTTCTTGTCTTTCGGGTGTAAACTTTCAAAATTTTGAACAGGAGCTTTTGACCCCTAAAACAGTTTTTCCGCAGGAAATAAGAAACTCGTATTGATTTATTTTATGGTTATTTTCCATACAAAATGTTTCGTTGCAATTCTTCATTTCCTTTACACACACTTCACATACTGTTACTAGTACTTTTGATATTTCGTGATCAAAAGTTTGGAGGGGTCCGTGCCCTTTCCAACAGTTTTTTTCAGGAAAATACGAAACCCGTATTCACTCATTTTACGCCTACAATATGTGTGCACAAGTTCATTCATTTCGATTCACTTGACTTTGCTTTTCGTTCGTCAACTTTCAAAATTTTGGGTGGGTGCTTTTCCCCGTAAAACCATTTTTACGCAGAAAATTAAAAAAAACAGTATTCGTATGTTTTTTGTATATTATCCATACACTAAGTTTCGTTGCAATTCTTCATGTTCTTTAGACAGATCTCACATACTGTTACTAGCACTTTTGGTATTTCGTGATCAAATGTTTGGAGGGGTCCGTGCCCTACCCCGCCGTTTTTTAAAGGAAAATAAGAAACCCGTATTCCCTCATTTTTTGTTTATAACATCTGTGCAGAATTTCATTCAGTTCGGTTCACTTCTTCTTACCTTTCGGGCGTCAAATTTCAAAATTTTTCGTAGGGGCTTTTCCCCCCTAAAACTGTTTTCCGCAGAACAGTAAAAACTCTTATTTCTTTATTTTTTGCGAGTTGTCCATAGAAAAAGTTTCGTTACAATTCTTCATGTCCTTTACACACATCTGACATACTGTTACTAGCATTTTTTATATCTCGTGATCAAGGGTTTGGAGGGGGTGCGTGCCCCACTCTGCCGTTTTTTTTAGGAAAATATGAAGCCTGTATTCCCACATTTTACGTCTGCAATATCTGTGCACAATTTTATTCACTTCGGTTCAGTTATTCTTGCCTTTCGCGTGTCAGTTTTCAAAATTTTGGGTGAGGCTTTTATATTAAACCTTTCCTTTATGTAACTTTTTCTTTTTTTAAATTCTTTTTTTTTTGGGGGGGAGAAGGAGAGAAATGTTTTTTTCTGATATGTGTCTTTTTGCAATTCATTTTTTTTGAAGTGCTTAAGTACGATCATTTTGTAACTTTTGATGTCATCCAACTCCGTCACGATAATAAAATTGTCATTCTTAACAATTTGTTTTATTTCCTTATTTTTCAGTTTGCCACACTGATATATTTTTAACAGAATTGAGGTTTGGTCCAACGCCTTACGAATTCGGAACGAACCCAACCGCCGAGCTTTTTGGGTTGCCTGCTATTGCAGGAAAACGAGAATTGCAGGTGGTAATGCACTTTTGGAGTTGTGTATACAACAAATGTTACATTATATATTATGGACATTACGGAAATTAGAGAAGAAATATTTGGAGAGCTTCGAAATGTGGTGTTGGAGGAAGATGGAGAAGATAAAATGGACAGAGAGAGCAACAAACGGAGATGTTTTAAAACGGATAGGAGAGAAGAGGACACTTCTAGCCACCATTCTTCGTAGAAAGGCCAATTGGATTGGACACATCTTGCGAAGAACTTGTCTTTTAACACGGCCCTAGAAGGAAATATGGAAAGGAAGTGAGGAGTAGGAAGAAGAAGAAGAACACAACTGATCCAAGATTTGAAAGATAGGAGAAAATATTGAGAGTTAAAAGAGGAAGCTGAAGATCGACAAAGGTGGAAGAAACTTTTCCAGGCCAAAATCTAAAATTGAATAAAAAAAATCCTCATTAGTCCTAGGACCTGCCGAAAGCCAGAATACCTAATAATAATAATAATAATAATAATAATAATAATAATAATAATAATAATAATAATAATAATAATAATAATAATAATAATAATATATTATTCGTAACTCGTGATATGCTGCAACTCATTAAAGCCTCAAAATAGTTGGGAAAACAAATAATCCGGAAGTTATGTAGTTCTATTGCGTTCATGGGAACGAAAACAATAATTATAACTATGTTTAATTACTATAGACTGCCAATTGTTCATTCAGAGAATTTTTGAAGTTCACTTTATCGCAATAGTTTATACAAACTACATATAGGCTACGGATAATAATTTTATACAAAGTAGATAATCAATTATTATTATTATATTTGAAGTACAATCAATATCACGACATTAGTTTTAATTAGCTGAATTGAGCTGAAAATTAAATCTTGATCTCGAAAGATTAACTATTAAGTTCATGCGTTCTATAATTTTCTAAAGCAATAAATGTTGCAATTGGTTTCAAGGCTGTTTCTGAGTGAATACATTCTTCAAAATAATATTCAAAAATATAGAATGATTTTCAAGACATTCGAGTCGAGTCGATATTTTACGAGCAGTCTCGACTCGACTCGTGTCTCGACTCGAAAAATCGAGTCGAGAAATACGTTTGTCTCGACTCGTCTCGAACTTTACAAAGTGTGTCTCGACTCGAATTCGAGTCGAGTCGAGTCGAGTTTCGAGACATGTCTCGACTCGAGAGCATCCCTAGTTGGAAGGTATTGTTTACGTAATTTATTTTGTAATTCTGTTATTTCTTTATTATTATTATTATTATTATTATTATTATTATTATTATTATTATTATTATTATTATTATTATTATTATTATTATTATTATTATTGCGAAGTCGAGACTTGGCTACATATTTTATATCTTATGAATTTTCTGATTGGATTTCAAGTCTTTTTGTTGAATAATCAACAGATTAAACTTCAGGGGGTTTGGAGAAGGGAAATTTCATCCTGTTGCTTTTCATTGGTTTACTTGGTTTACATTTCACCTTTTTATATCTACGGAAAGTTCCCTAAAGGTTGTGATGATCTTAAGAGAATAAGTGTGTAAGTGATGAGATTAATGAACTTTGCGTATTAAGAATATTTCAAATATCAGGTTGTCAGAAAAGTCATGACGTATTTCTGTAAAATATGACAAATGATGGTTCGTGGATACACTAGGGTTATTCGGATCATACAATAGTTTGTCATGAATAGCTAAAATGTAGAGCGTTTTGTGTAGTAGTATTGCTCTTTGTTTGGTTTGGCTTTACAGATTTGATCAGAGATGGCGTGGGTCAATGAAAACTTGACCCACCACCCATCGCGACCCACTCTGATCCATGATCCACCACCCAACTTGGCCCTCTCTGACCCACTACCCACCATGGCACACTCCGACCTACCACCCACAATGAAACACTGGCCGACCAAAACACATCGTCATCAACTCTGACACATGATCCACATCCTCTTTTCTACCAACTAAAGAGTTTATACTTGTAATAGAACCAGGTTGTCAAATTCTAACTAATTGGAGTGTGAATTGATACGGTCAATCCCTCAAGCACCGCTCTGTTACAATAATGATGGATCTGACCTTTACGATATAAAATCGTAAAGTGTTTGTCATGGGCACACTTGCAATGAATTTCAATTAAATTATCATGGTCTAATTATTTCCTTGTTGAATTATCGATACTTCTCAGTTTAAAAGCGGGTGAAATTTTAAACTCCCAAATCAAGGTACGTAGACCAACATACAGAAGCTTACATTACAAATTTTATGTCTATTTTTCTCACAATTTTATGGGTTGATTGCCCTCTGCTCTAAGCGCTCCATATAATAAACAAGCTTTTAGCAATTATTATTAAGCGCATGGTAAGCATATATGGATATATGATGCGAAGCACTATACAGGGTGTGATTGAAAAGACCGGACCTTTTTTTAGAACAACAGGTTTATTGAACTTTTTTACAAAAACTGTTAAAATTCTTCAAAATACATTCCATTTGCGTCAATACAACGCCGGTAGCGGTCTTTCCAGTGTTCAAAACAATTTTTGTAGTCGTTTTCCGGAATGGCTGTAAACTCCGCGGTTACACTCTTTTGTATCGCATCAACCGACGCGAAACGCTTTTCCTTCATCTTCCCTTTGATGCGAAGGAACAAAAAAAGTCTGGGGGACACTGATCACACTGTCTAATAACTTCTCGTCGGCTTCCACACAATCCAGCACTTCACGACTCATTTTCACTCGCAGTTCTTTCTGCTCCTCGGTCAACACCTTGGGGACCAGTTTGGCGCACACCTTCCGCATGTTCAATTCTTCAGTCACAATTTTTTGCAATGCATAGTATGTCAAATTAAGTTCTTCGCTGATCTCCCGGAGGGTTGTCCGACGGTCCAGGTTCAGGTATTCGCGAACTCGGTCGACGTTTTCATCGGTTTTCGACGGCCTTCCAGAGCGTGGTTCGTCATCGGCGTCCTCCCGGCCTTCCCTGAAGGCCTTGTGCCACTCAAAGATCCGAGTACGGGACATCACATCTTCCCCAAAGGCTTCCTTGAGCAGGTCCTGGGTCTCGGTGAACGTCTTTTTTAGTTTGACACAAAACTTGATGGCGTAGCGTTGGTCAATCTTTGACTCCATTTTTGGCGTTCAAAAAACGTGACCGACGACCAAAACGACGTACGCGCGGACAGCGATGCTTTCCCAACCGCTACTCGCAGCGCACTGGGCCAAGTTCGGCTTGAAAGAGGAAGATCCCGCGCATATTTCCCCCCACCCCTCACATTTTTCGAACGCCAGGGAGCCGCGCGGCGGGAAAAGTTCCGGTACTTTTCAATCACACCCTGTATTTTTTGTTGAGTTGATTTTGAGTTTAACGTCCCTTTCAGCAGCAAGGCTTTATGAAAATGGACCTACCCTATGCCGTAAACGTCGCCAACACTTAGGGCCCACTTGCGGGTAAACGTCGATCGTCAATATAGAGACGAGAAAGTATCCCATTGCCGGCAGGGTTTCGTCGAGTCGGAACAGATATCTCGCGTCGGCGTGTTGAAGTTACCACCGCGTCGCATCGAGGACTTCGTATTGGTCCGCGCTCCTTCGATTCGTCGCGCAGAATCGCGAAGGGACCAACACGAACTATCGCCAGTCATGTGCATGCGGTTATTATTATATATTATTTTTTCCTGACGAATTGTTCCTAAAGTGAGCTCCGGGGGTCAAGAATAACCACTGCTTCAACATCATGAAGTGAAAAGTCTTGAGTGCGATAATTGTATGAATTTAGACGGCAACTGTCGTCGATCATTAGAAATTGAATATGGGAGAAATAGGAAATAAAGTAAATAGACACGCGTCATTTTGTTATAAAATTAGATGCCGAACACATTTTATCTTATCCCAAACAGTTATCGTCTCATATATACGGTTAAAAGAGCACCCTGATTGACTAGATTAAAACGATCTCAACGATTTATCCCTGTACTAGCAATGTCTCCTTCATCGTCTCCGTGGCGAAGGAGGACAAACACCCGCCCATTAATCATAAGGTTGGTGCTTCGAACATCCTCCGGGGTAATTTTCTGGTACTTTTTTAGTGTTTTTAGACTAACCTTAATGTATTCAAATTACACGTATAGGTGATTTAACATATTTTGGGGGAGTAATTTTGTGGTTCATTGGCGTTTTGTCGCTTCAGAAGATCCTGTCTACAATGCAATGAGCAGAGAGGTTCGTTAAATGAATTAACTTAAAAAATGATCCAGTGCCCTGAAACACCAGATTTCAATCAATATAAGTACATGTCCAATGCCGTGCCGTGAAAAATCAGGGCCCGAGGCGAGAGCATATGGCAGCGCCGCCGTACATATGAGTTGTCAATTTAAAGATGACTTCTCTGAACTATTCTTTCTGCATAATACTTTACTATTTTATCAAGACTGAAATGAGAAAGTTTCAGTATTATTACACTGGAATCGTAAGAGTGTGTAATTACTGAATTCACTACAGCTCCATTTTTTCCTTATCACAGAACAGTGTTCTCTTAGAGTAGTGGTTTGAACGTTAGTTTCATAATGTTGGGGACGCGAGATCGATTGCGGGTGTGACTGTTCAGTAAATTTTTACAATCTACAAAACTGATACTTCTGACGTATACTAACATGGAAAATATTCAATTTCTCTGAGTCTAAGAGTTGAGATAACTTCCTTTACAGGTTAAACGCCAGTAACACAAAATTACGTCATCTGTATCAACTTCATTCGTAACCGTCTGGCAAGTAACGTGTTTTAACAAGAATTGATGAACACATAAGGGCTAAACGCGTCCTTGCTGCTGTAGTATGGGCCAAAAATGAGTTGCAAGGAATTGTTCGTAGCTGTGCACAAACTGCAAATTGTGATCGAACTTACAATGCTAGTCACGGGAATGATCCTATTTAAGAAGTTAATTCACCTTTCTACTTAGAAGAAGGGCGAAACAAAATGCATGACTATCATCAGCTAACAAATCTTTATATTCCATTTGTTGTTATCATAAAATGATAATTCTATCTGTAAATCCGTAAACGTAATAATATTATTGCGTTCATGTATAAACCTAAGAAGCATCTGACATACTCTATATCTTTTTTGTTCCTATGAACACATTCGACTATGTTACTTTTTCTTTCCTTCTGTGGTAATAATAATAATAATAATAATAATAATAATAATAATAATAATAATAATAATAATAATAATAATGATAAAGGAATAACATAATTACAATACCAATTACATAAATATTATCTTCCCATTCAGAAAAAAAAATAATTACCACGACGGGATTTGAACCCAAGGAGCTGCAATGGGAGGTTTCTGCTTTAACAATTTATTTTAAACAAATCGCCCCAACCTGAATGTTCGCCACTGGTACCTCATCTCCTTTCGACGTATCCCAAACACTACAGAAACACGAACACAGAAATACTGAGAACAATTAAAATTCTGACCTTGGTCTTCAGAGGAATTCGAATCCCTAGTGTATTGCGCCTGATGATTAGCAGCCTCATGATCATGTGGCCTCAATTCCCCATAAATTCCTCATATGAATGTAAGAAAATAAACTAGTAGTTATGGAACATACACATAGAACTGTCTATTTCTACACGTGTTGATACAACTTAAAGAATGTGAAAATAATTTTGTCGTCTTTTCTTCTTTGGAAATTAGAAGTTATATTAAAGAAGAAATGTAACGTAAGTCGGGACCACACCTGCAACTGATTACCAGCGCCGTAACTTAGATTATTTTCTGGGGGGGGGCTTTGGCGTGGGAGACCCGGGTTCAATTTCCGGCGGGAGCTCATGTAGTTAGGATTTCACGTTAATCAGTAGGTCCACGTATCATATATCCTCGCTGCTGAACGGGACGTTAAACTCAAAATCAACTCAACTCTTTTCTGGGGGAGCAAGCATTAATAAGCTTATTTGGGCCCTTAGAAAAAGTTGATTTCTAATTATTTGGCCCCTCTCTCCAACTTTCTCTTAATCTTTATGGGCCCACTGAAGTGTGTGGGCCTTCCCGCATGGCAAGGTCTGGGGTTCCGTTAATTACTCCCTGGGCGCATTACATGCATGGCAAAATTATTAAGGGGACAATATTGATAAATCTCAAAGCCATACGAATAAATACTACTCAAATGAGTCCACGACTCATTTTTGTTCTATTTACCTTTTGTGTGCTGTTTCGTTTATGTAATGTAGTGACCCGATTTGATTCTTTTTCTAATTTCATGTTCCTATCGTATATGGAGTAAGTAAATTTTGTCTGAAAATGGGCCCCCTCGAACGGTGGGAGCTTCTCTGGGGGCAGTTGCCCCCCACAAGTTATGGCTCTGCCAATGACGTAGGCTCAACTGAAGAACATTTCGTGATGCTTTCTTCGTTTAGCAACGTGTATATAACTTGTTTATGAGTTAAACAAGGAAATCATTAAGACACTCACGCAAGTTGCTCATATTTTATTTATATTTTTATTTATATTTTGTTTATATATTTTTGTTATATTTGAGTATTTTGTTTATATTTTTCCATGAAACGATTTTAACTAGGTGTCAGTTGGGGTGTAAAATTAAGTGGCGCGGTGGGTGAGTGGTTTGGATTCGCTGACTGGCTGTTGCCGGGAGTAGACGTTGACAGTTAAGCTCCGGGAATGGTGATTTGTATTTGCGAGCTTCGCCTTTCTTTCGACATTACTATAACTGAACAGGGTTTGCAAGTTTTGGTAGTGTTTTGTGTCTCCAGTGTTAGTGATACCATGCAAGAAATTCGTAAGAATAGTGTAAAATTTGGTTTAGACAAAACCACACGCACGATACGCCCTAGCCCGGCTGAATTACATTCCTGGTTATGTGTACATTTTCCCAACATATTTGAGGATATCCAAGCTTTACAGCTCCATAACGAAGAGTATTTCATGTTTGTTCAATTCAAAAATAGTGATAGTTACGAAAAGTTTATGTCTAAGGCTCCAGACAAATTATCTTTTACCCATTTTGATCAATCTGTCAGCGATGTGTATATTATGGACGCACAAGTTAATCTCACGAGAGTTAAAATTATGGACTTGCCATTCGATTTTCCTAATGAACAAGTGTCTCAGGTATTATGTAATTATGGTGAAATTAAAAGTGTGGAGTATGAAGTCTGGAAAACTGTGTTTCCTACACGCCTTTATAATGGTAACAGGATTTTTTCGATGACGTTAAAAAAACATATCCCTACTCGATTACATTTTGACCCTATTAAAGGCAATGTCTCCTATCCAGGATAGTTACAAACTTACCACGCTTGTGGATCACTCGATCACCTGATTTCCACGTGTAAACAGCGGCGACGTCCTGCCTGGTCCACGCGGCTGGACGGGGACACCCCTGTAATGACAGATCTACGTCATGTTACGAAAACTACACGTCATGTACCCGAATGACCTATGCCCTTGACATCCTCTGTTAGTGCTGCAAATTCCGACGCTACGACCCAACAAGTGTCAACACCGCTGTCTACTTCAGAAACTGATTTTCCCCAATTGCCATCAAATGACTCCTCCGCTACCATATTACCAGCTAAGCAACCTTCAGTTCTCACTGATTTAGATGACGGGGTTCCATGCCTCCCCGAGGTTCCCCCAGGTACACCACCATCATCTCTCGCTTCATATGCGACAGTAGTACTTCATGATCCAGCGACAGGTCTTCCTTCTGCTAAGCATGGCACGACCCAGGATATAGTGCTTCGTCCAGCTGTACCTTTGCCCGCTGACGTCTTTAATGATGATACAATCTGTTTTTCGCCTATATTATCAGTAGAACACGTGAAAAACGTAAACCGAATATACGAGAAAGTGTGAGTGACCTCCAAACGCCTGACCTTGTGGAATAGCAACTGTGGTAAGACTTCACTGTTTTTTGTGTTTCGTCTCGTCATCACGAGTTGTATGCTGTTCTGGTGTTTTGCTTCCTGCTTGTGTTACTTGCGTTATGTGGGAAAGCTATGTCAATTTGGATTTTTCCTGCTTGTGTATAGCAAAGCTAATACCCTATTTTCGAGAAGTTCATGGTTTTGTGTTTACAATCCAGTGCTTATTTTTGTGTGTGTGTGGTCAACAATATGTATGGTGTTTCGCAGATTTACCCAGTGTGTGTGCTGTTCTGCGGGCGAGGTACACTTACAGGTATGTGTCCTGGAGATTTTTACGGCCTTGTAAGGTACACATTTATCTTGTGGGTACGCTTTTTGTGTTTTACCTCATGAACGCTGGGGTGAACTCCCGTTCGTATTTAACTTTAAACATTTATTCTATAAGCAGCATATCGAATAAACAGCTATTAGCGCACTTCATAGCGCTTCACGATGCTGATATTTATTGTTTGCAGGAGATAAAGGATCCCGACCTATCCTTTGTGTCTAATTATACTGCTATTGTCAATATTGCGCACCCATAATTGGGCACTGCTTTACTTGTGAAACGAGGCCTCCACGCTACGCATATCCAACTATCCTCGTCAGGGCGGGCATTCGATGTGTTATTGATGGTATATGTATTTTGGCTGTCTACGGCACTCAGGGACAAATCAGCGTATGGCCCGCGAACGTTTTTATCACGAAGTTGTTGACATGCTACCTATTACACGATATCCAATTTTGTTTCTTGGAGACATGAATTGTCACATGTTTCCTCAAGATACGAGCGGTGAATATCACCCATCTCCAGCTTTTCATCGTTTTATTACACAGTTGGGCTTAAAAGACATTTGGCTTCATTTTCATAAGAATCACACTTTTACTTTCAAATCAGCCCAAGTGGGCTCACGCTTGGACCGCTGCTATCTCCCGGCAAGCCTCCTAAGCAGAGTATTTGATATATAGCAATATGCGGCTTGCTTTACAGACCATACAGGTATTAAGCTGGTCTTACGCTTTCCGACGCAACTTCCCAAATTGTACGGTCGTGGTTATTGGAAATTAAACAATCAACTTTTAACCATCGACCACGTCCGGTGTTTATTTCATGCTGGTTGGACACGATGGCTAAGAGCTCGTACGATCTATCCTAATATTAACATGTGGTGGTGTCGCTACATTAAACCCCAAATTCGAACTTTCTTTCAAGGCATGGGGAAATTACATGGCCAAAACTATCGCGAGATGCACGAATTCTTATACAGTGTCCTATGCGAACTGTGGAACCAACCAAATAGCGTTTCCAATATGGCGGCGATCATGCGTGTTAAGCATCAATTGAAACAGCTGCAACATACTCAATCGCTGAGCGTTCACATTGACGACGGAACGGCAGATGGACTTGTTTCTGAACCTTCGTCTTTTGTATCATTATGTTAAACACCTCAATCGCCAACAACATCAGTTTATCTCTCATGTGTCCACTTCGGATGGGCAACAGCTCACTATCAAAGACGCCTTGTACGAGCATTTTCAGGAATATTACACGTCATTGTACGCATTACCCGACGTTAATACAGTACCTCCCCCTTTCCTTAACAAGATCCCATCGTGCCTATCCGAACAAGACTGCGCTTCTTTACTTGCGCCCATCACTCTTTCCGAAATCGAGACAACCCTCTCCCAAGTTAAACGGAGTACATCTCCGGGCAGAGACGGGATCGGGTACCGCTTTTACTTATTTTTTTTTACACTAGTCGGTCCAATACTCTGTGAATTGTTTAATTTTCTGTTGCAAGGTGGACCGGTCTATCAACATGCAGGCGTTATCATTCTACTACCCAAAGGCGACAATCCGACAAGCGTGGCGGACTATCGCCCGATCACACTTCTAAACACTGATTACAAACTTTTTACTAAGTTTTTAGCCACTCGTATTAAGCAAGTTATCCTTCCGTACATCTGCCCCGCTCAAACGGCTTTACACCCCTCCCACAATGTTCATACCGCACTTGCGACCATTCGCGACTTCCTTGCTTATGCCCAATTTCAATCTCTTCCCGTAGGAGTTCTTCCATGCGATTTTCGGAAAGCCTTTGACATCCTAAACCACTCTTATTTGTTTGAAGTCTTACAACAGTATCACTTCCCTCCTCAGATACTTACCGTTCTGCACCAGCTTTATCATAATGCTACTTCCCAGTTACAACTTAATGGCCATCTTATTTCCCCTTTTGGGACTCATAAAGGTGTCAGACAAGGTTGTGCTCTCTCGGGAATATTGTTCTGCCTTGCACTAGATCCTCTCCTTCATCATTTCCAGCACCCCACTACATCGGCTCTTCACATCTTCAAGCAATTGACAGCCATTTCGTATATGGATGATCTAACGTTCCTCTGTGCTACCACTGCTCAACTTGTCTCAGCGTTACGTAAAGTCGAAGACTTTTCCCTAACGAGCGGTTTGCAACTTAACCTACACAAAACAACTCTTCTGACGGTCAATAACTTTCAGACCTTGCTACCCAGGGAAGTCTTATCCTCTCTGACCTGCACGACAGAATCCCTCATTTTAGGCGTCCGATTTCAAGCCGTATGCCACTCGTCTTACGACCATGTTTGGCAGCCATTACTCCAGGTGCTGCGTATGAATTTAGCATTGTGCCGCTCAAGAACTTTCACTCTAGCTCAACGCATTCACTATCTGAATATTTACATTAGTTCCAAACTCTGGTTCCTAGCGCGTCTTTTTCCACTGCTCGATAAATATGCGCGCCAAATTGAGTCATTATTTGGTTGGTTCATATGGAAAGGCTACATGTTCCGCGTGCAACGACGCGTTTTATATCTTCCGACTGCGCGTGGCGGTTTAAATCTCATCAGTGTGCGTCACAAATGTCGAGCTCTTTACATGCTCACCGCCCTACATCATTTGGAACATGCCTCCTCTCACACTGCGCAATGGTTCCAATGCTGGGTAGATCGCCTTTGGCCAGGAAACAATCCTGCCCATGTTCGTCTTCCTGAATCATGTCCAACATACATCTTACAGGTCATCCTGGCCTGGTCGATGGTTCCGACTGACAATCCTTCCAAGTCTTGGACTCCTAAATCTCTCTACATCACACTGTTGCAATGTGAATTGATAAATGTCACCCCCCTATGTAAAGTCAGAGAATCGCACCACAATTGGCCTGCTATTTGGCGTACCATTCAAGCGCCGTATCTTACATCCCCAATGAGAGAAGCCTGGTATCGTTTAGTAAATAACTTGACTGTCACAAAAACCAGACTGTTACAGGTTGGTAGGAGTGCGTCCGACATATGTGACTTTTGTCCGCAGGTGGACACTTTAGAACACCGATATACACAATGCACGGCTACGCGACCTGCGTGGCAAACTCTGTGTTCCTTTCTTGGAATGATTTGTCGCGGTTCAGGGAGATATTTCACCTTTGATCTCCTTTTATTTCCGGAATTTCAGTGGTTCCCGCCCACCAAACAACGAGCAGTTACCTGGCTCATCTGCTCTACTATTTTATTTATAGACAACTACCGACCCTTCTGTGACCGACATCTATACCTGACATACTTGAACCGAGTTCGGAAAAAACAGTTTACTCACCTAGACGAGCAAAGAGTGTTCGCTTGATTTCTCCAGGTGACTCTCGATGTTTAGTCTTAAGCTGTAATGTTGTTTGTTTTGTATATTCTCCTTGCACATATATTTTAGGTGTTCATATTAGTCTTTAGATTTAAGCCTATCCATATAAATATGTCTCTATATATGTCTCTCACGCAACTGTAGCACAGAATGTATTCTATATTGCTCTATATAACTAAAATTAAAAAAAAAGTGGTTAGCGTATTGTACTTCTATTTGGTGGGCCCGAGTTCGAGTCCTGGCCCGGCTGAAGCTTTTTAAAGTTTTCTTGTTTCAATTTCAATTTCAGTGCATACTCAGTGTGATAAGCAATATCTTCTCCCCTCCAAAAAGAAGATGTTAGAATGAGGAGAATTGGAGAACATCTTTCAATGGAGGCAATCATTTACAAAGTTATTTCCAGCAGTTGTTCTAGATGTGATATTTTCAGCTACTTTCAAGCATTTTCTGATTCATATGTGATCAAAATTTCTATTTCTTTGGTTATACAGTATATAATGAAAAAATACATTACATACAGAGCAATGTTGAGATTAATATATGATGTTCACTGGACAGCACACTCTGAACCAGAGAGATTGATCTTAGAATGGAGAACTGTTTGTTAGTCACCTACTTTACAATTTTACCTGCATGAACACCTGGATCAGGGCTACCAACTGCTGTCAGTTCCGAGAGTTACGTGTAAATTGGATTACATCTGTCTAGGCGTTCTAACAACTGCAAATTACCTGGACCACAAGTAATGGAATTAGAGCGCTTAGAGGGGGGAATTAGTTTTGTGGCTGGGTGTACTAAAACCAGAATCGAAAGACAACTATTTGCGATTTCAGTATTGATGCGCATAGAGCAAATTCAAAAATGGAAACCGAGAAATATGTTTTGGTGTTTATAAAATGTTTTAACATTAGGTTCCGTCTTTGTCTCTATCTCTGTATTGAAACCGCATGTAGTAGGAATTGTTTCTCATAATATAGAAGGGTAAGAAATATTGAAAATATATATTTTTTAATGTTTATTCAGAGTGGGGAAAAATGTTTCACTCCATATCATTTGACTGAAATCTGACGTGTTAGAAATCTATTGCCTTTTCCGATTTCGATATTAATCCCCTAGAGCAAGAACGCAACTTGCAAGAAATGGATTAAACGCTCGGAGGAGATATTCCATTTCCTTTTTAATATCACATTTAAACCGGAAGTGGTAGAAATGTACTATCACTTCCAGTTTCAATCTTTCTCCCCAAGGAAAGAAAACGACGAGAGAAATTTTTGGTATGGATTGAGTTCTGCAAAAACATTGTAAATATTTTCCCTTATATCTCTATTGAGATCAAAAGTGACTGAAATCTACCAGAACTTCTGGTTTTAATATTTTTCCCTATAGTAAAAAATGACTATAGATAGCAAGAATCTTTTTATATACATTTAATGTCCTAAGAATATGCTCAATTTCCGCTCTTAACTCCCTTGAAACTTCGTATTTTTCCACATGTTCAAAATTATTTCACATACAGCTAAGATAGTTATGAATAGGAAAAATCGGATTCTTGCTATAGATGCAAAATGAAAACTGATTTTCTCCGGGCTTGTCCGTCTGTTGAAGGTGGAAGTATATATCTGTCATCCCCGATTTCAATATTGGATTGAATATCTATAGCGTCCATTTCAGCAACGAGGCTATATAAGATGTGGATCTACAGCTTATCATGGGCTCCGTTCTACATAAGCTCCCACTGGAAATACAATTGGGACCAAAGACGTGTACATTAACGATATAGCCATGAAAAAACTTTGAATTCGTATAGCTCTCACAGTATAATATAAAACTGCATCCACCACTTTTTTTCACATAAAATCGAATTGCATATGGAATGAATAGGTTTTGCCATACACCTTACTCCAATTCAACCTCAAATTGTTAATTTTTCTCAACCTTGTATCTCTCATGTCTCACAACATTGCTCAACTTAAACCTCACAGCCCCTCAGCACCGTTTAGCATCAAGTCGACTCCACTCTGAAATGTTACGGATCCTGACAATCTCGTACCTGCATCTCATTTTACGTTCTTCAGTCTCAGAATCTGAGTAAAATTGCCCCTGATTACCTCTTAATTGTACTCATTCTGAACTCTGTCGCACTTCACAGGTTGTTATCCTGCTTCACTTACACCCCGGCTATTTGAAGCGATCGCAAAGCGTATTTATTGTTCATGCGTATGCTTGGAATACGCTGACCATGTATTTAAATCTGGGTGGCTAAACATAAACGCGAAAGCAATAAAATCCCTGAGAAAACGTCGGCTCGAGCGTATTTGGTGCGGGTCGGAACAATAGACCGCCTGCTGTTTAAAAGATTTCAAAAGGAAGGACAAAAAGGAAAGACGTGTTGCCAGGCAAGGGGATTGTAGCAAGAAACAGCTGCTTGGAAGACGCTTTGTGCAGAGATTGGAACTCTGCTATTATAAAGTATGTGTGTGTATAACAAAAGAAAATTCACAAAAATAGAAGGAAATTCCGAAAAATTAGCTAATCACAGAAAAATCTATGTAACACGGTGATTTCTCGTGATACACTTGATTGACAGTTAGCTAGTGCCATGGTAATCTATAAGCAAAATATTTGGCTTTAGGCAAAAGATGAAACAACAAAATAACTTGAATTTGAGCCCCTATCTCCGAAGCTCGAACTCCACCCCCAAACAGATAACCACAAGTGTAATCACAAAGAGAAATTTTCAGTTGTGTTTGAAAACGTGTCCTATGTACATCTCCAATCACGGTTAGTGTGTTTAACACAGAGGCGTTTATAATAGAAATACAAAATAGGCCATGCCTATATGATTTAAGAGATCCGAACTACATGAATCGTGACTTAAAAATAAAAATGTGGAGAAAAGTGGCTGCGATATTTGTTCCAGATTGGGAGGGAATGGAACGGAATTCTCAGAATGAAGAAGGTAAGAATATTCTTAGTTTATGATTTCATTTAATACTGTTAAGTAGAGCGACATCGAGCCAAATCGTATGTTCACTATGAATAATAATAATAATAATAATAATAATAATAATAATAATAATAATAATAATAATAATAATAATAATAATAATAATAATAATAATAATAATAATAATAAATACTTTGTTACAGTTGTGCCAACTTCCAATATATCTAATATATACCAAACCTTAAGGCGCAACAGCCCGAAAGGGCCAGGGCCGGCTATGCGGCATTTTATGGGGTGGCTATGTTAGATGATGGAACAATTGCCCTTAGATGGTCTAAGCCATAGATGTGTGCACAAGAGAAAGGCGGAAAATGCCACCTCTAATAGTTTGGTACTTAGGTATATCGAAAATGTTTTAAACAGCAAAGACCATAATTTTAAATTGGGATTCAATACATCTTATTCTCTTTCCAGTCTTTGAAATGACCGAAAACTACGTTGCCAAATTATTTCAAAACTTAGTTTTGTAAAACAAACACATAATGTTTCAGTTTTGAGACATTTCTTTCCATGCAGCTTAGAAATATTCCTGGGAAAGATATGTTTATTTTATTGTATTTATTTAACTGCAACTGCTCGTGTTTTATCAACTTTGTTCTGAAACTGAAAATAAGGTGCTAAAATTGGTAGAGAGTAGGAATTTCAGAGTTAGCCAAAATCATGAGAAGAAAAAAATTAAACCAGAGAATTGGTTAAAAATATCATGATGTAAATTTTATACTTGGTGGCTTGGAATTTAGCGGTCCTTTCAGCACCGAAGCTATACAAGATGTGAACCTACAGTTTAAGGTGGAATTTTAACAACCTTTATGCGCTGAAACTTTTCAATGATCTCCCACAGGATTCGAATCCGGAACCGCATTCTCCAAAGGCACGTGCATAGCTAGTAAAGTATAAAGTAGTGTAAATGTTGGAATTTATTGATTGGGGTCTAATATTTGTTTTCGATACAGAGGATATCTTTCTAAAAAATGCCTCTTGCTCCGTCTCTTTCGACAATTCCAGCGAGGCTACATCAGACGTGAACTACAGCTTAACGTAGGACCCTAACCACATAACATCCTGCCTAGAATCGAATCCAGGTCTACCACGCCAAAGACACGTACGCTTACCGCTTAGTCACGAAGGAGCTCCATATATTGATGGAAACAAGACCGAGACTAATACGATGTTTTTCGACTCGAGACGAGACAGAGAGGGTATTGAGTTTCATCTCGTCTTTCTACCATTCCTAACATACATACACATCCTTTTTATACAGGTACACAGATTAATATGGATGTAGGAACAAATTGAAAAAGCAACAATCTAACATCAACTGAATTGGTTTCTAAGTTTGATTAAGATAAAGTAAGCTGTTTTGGTCGTTTACTTTGTCTGTACTTAGTTTCCTCTGCGCCTTTTTTCCTTTACATAAGAAGAAACTGCAGCTAACACCAATACTTCTTCGATAACCTTCATATCTTCTCACAAGAAACCAACTGAAGCAGGTCATTCTCATTCTACACTTCTGGCGCGGGAAATGAAAAGAAAAGACCTGGAAACCCTGACTGGCTCATAGTATGATTTACAACTCTGATGAAACTAAAATTACCGTATAGCCACCTAGGCCGCGTTCGCTGTGGGGGGTAACGCTTTCTCGACTAGCCTAGTACTTAATATCACGACTCACGGTAAGCCCTGAATTAATGCCAGTTCAGGAATTACTTCTGTATATTAGTCTCACTCTCAACCTCACTCCCCAATTCTTCCATCATCATTCACTTGCCTTAATATCAGTCTCCCTTAGCCTAACGGGCATAATCGTGGGGCGTTAAAGATTTACTTTCATTTTTCCAACCTCACTTTTCCTCATACACACATTTTGCTCCTTAGTTTCATGTACTCTCATGGGTGTTAACCATGACAAAAATCTACGAAATTAATGTCTACGATCCAATCTCAAATGATTTCAGAGGTGGTTCCTGAGGAAAGTCACAGCGGTAAAAAAAATCACTTGAACTAAGAGAAGAACGCATTCGTAATGTACTAATTGTTATATACAACAGTTAATGCAATAAGTAGCCTTTATTCCCTTAGCTTTAAGCGATAAAACTCAGTGTTGGGTAAGTTACTTGTTAAAATGTAACGCGTTACAAGTTACTTTACTTTCTCTTAAAATGTAACGCGTTACTTTTAGGTGCGAAACTTTGAATATGTAAAAAAAATATATTAATTCAGTTTTCCGTACGACTATTACTACCGCTATTATTATTATTATTATTATTATTATTATTATTATTATTATTATTATTATTATTATTATTATTATTATTATTATTATTATTATTGCACGTTCTGAATCGATTTATGTAAATGCAAGGACAAATTTTTACTTGACAACTATATGAACATTTTAATGTAATGGAACATTGACTAAAATGCCAAACTGCGTTACTCGTAGGGATGGGCACGAGTGAGTTCGAGCAAGTTTTCTTTGAAACTCGATTCAACTAGAAACAGACATCTTTGAGTTCGACCCGAGAACTCAACTTGAAAAATTTCCTCCAACTCGACTCGAATTCGGCTTGAGTTTCGAGTCGAGTCGAGCCAAATCTGGTGTATATATAGTTTCGAGTACTTTCTTCAAGTATCTTACATAGACAATATAATTATTATCAATGGTACTACTACTACTACAAATTATTATTATTATTATTATTATTATTATTATTATTATTATTATTATTATTATTATTATTATTATTATTATTATTATTATTATTATAGCAACACTGTGTATAAACATGAAAGATAGGCGGTTTATATCTGAATACTAAAAAAGTAGTTGCTTGCCAATCTCGGTAGTCGTGAAGTCTAGGAGTCAAGGACATTGTTCACGAGCTTCTGAATTTGGATTGAGAGTCTAGGTTGAGTATTCGGGTTCGAGCCTAACATTGTTGAGAGTTATAGGCACTGGCCAAATATCTTCAAAACTGCTCGGCCCGGGTTTAGAATTGTCAAGGACTCGAGCAGCTCGGCTCACATACACTATCGACCCAAACCGAGAAGCGAGCCGAGCCAACAGCTCACCCAACCGAGTCGGCTAGAGCCCTTCGCTCAGTTGTTTCGAACCGAGTAGATGGCTCATCCCTACCAAGCCAGCTCGAGCCGATAGTTCACACCAAGCGAGCCGGTTCGAGCCATTGGCTCAGTTATGCCGAGCTGAGCTAATCTTGTTATAAAAAAAAGTCTCTTGTAGTCTCGCCTTTGAGACGAGATGAGATGGGAGCAGTGTCCCCTCTCATGAGCGACACTAAAATTATTCCATATTACTGCTTAGCTTACATTTATCATTTCTTTAGCTTTCCAGTGTAATCAGGCCATGATTTCAAAACGAGTTAAAACGAGCGAGCCATTTATCAAACTCGACTCGACTCGAAACTCAACGCCAAAAACAGTGAATCGGCTCGGAACTCGACTCGAGAATATTACTTTTGACTCGACTAGAAACTCGACTTGGATTCGAGTCGAGTTTTAGCTTGACTCGTGCCCATCCCTATGCGTTAGAAAAATGATTGCTTATTATTATTCTGCTAAACTAATTATATAATAATAACAATGTTGCTATTAAAATTAAAAATAAGAACATAGAGAAACATTACACTACAACTGACAAAATGAGAACGCATGAACTGGGGGTGAATCAGAACTTGCCACTAACTCTAAAATCGATACATGCTTTTTATTGCTAATTGTTCCAAACTCTTTAATCAACGGGACTTTAGGATACGCAAACTGATCTAAAATAACTCTAATATTACATGTCATCAACATTACATCAATAAAGTAGACCTACTCATCAGAACACAGTTTATTCATATTAACCCCTTACTGTATATCGTTAATTATGTCACCCTAGTTGTTGATAAATATTTCCCGCCGGGGCACCACTTTACTTTTAAATTCTGTTCATCATCATCTTCAGCTTTTAAGAAAAAGTATTCTTTCAAATGTTCGAACGATAAAATATTTTCGTTCTCCATCTTTATAAAAACAACATCAATCAAAGTAAAATAGACTTCCAGTACCATTGCACTCGTAGTTCACTCACTGAATGTATTGATTTGGAGCTGTCAAAATCTAAGACAAAATCTTCTAGGTACTTGCAATCAGTACAAGTGATTTTCCTGAGGCTATCCGTCCTCATATTCCAAAAACAGCGAGTGGCACTATATTTTGTTATATAAATAAACAAATCAAATTGTATCTATGAATGTGTTTGCAAGCCTACCAACATGAAGTTCGTAAGGCGAAACGGGAAAATGCACATCGAGGTTTCCCGTTCCGCTTTACAATAAGATGAAAAGTGATAACAGGTTTTACATGTAAATTTCATTGCTATAGGTCATAAGGCGAAACGGGAAAAGGCGAACAGTGCAGTAATCGTCGGTCACTGAAATCGTTCATGCTCCATTGTTCCATTCTGATAAATTCACTTACAGGAAACGAACATTTGTTTCCGAAAAAAAATATACATATATTGTAGTTACTCATCGGAAATGTAACGCGAAAAAAGTAACGCAAACTAGGTACGTTACTTAAAAATTTGTAACGCGTTACCGTTACAGTTACTTTGGAAAAAATATAACGTTACTAGGAAACGTTACTTAAAAGTAACGCGTTACTTGCGTTACGTTATTTCCCAAGACTGATAAAACTTTAAATTCTACCAGTGTGACTTCCCTCACGAGGCGCCTCTGAATGATTTACTAACAAAATATATACCACAGTAATTCGATAGTGTATATTTGTATAACATTTCTCAAAATTTGATCTACTTTTTGAAGTCACATATGACAAATAGAATTGGATAGATTTTTGTATTTCATAAGTTTGATTTAAAATCTGTCTATCGACCGTTGCAAATTGAATCGCCCTTATGCAGAGTCGTTCTGACGGGTGATTAGTGCCACACTAAAGAGTTCGACTAACATATGTTTCCTGCAGTAGTCAGGCCTTTAGTATGACTCTAATCATACCTCAAAGCGACTCTGCATAAGGCCCAATATGTCTAAATTGAAATCTGTTACATGTTAATAATAGCTTAAAGTATATGGAGTTATTTCTAAGCGATATATGTTATTTTTTTCACTATTAACAAAATACATATTTACTGCATAAGCAGTCAGAATTAGAATTAGCATAATTAACTTCCTTTAGAGAATATTGAATATTAAAATTCCATTAATAAACCAAATACGGTATTAACCTAATTCTAGCAAATCACTTTCAGGTCGTGTAACTAATATTTTGTTAACAATTTGAAATTATTCATTTTCAAAGTATTTTATAATAAGTAATTGTGTACGTTGGTCTATAAGAACGCTAGGGTTAAACGTTTGTGAAAGTGCTCAGTGTCACAAACATTTATGTAGCGCAACTTACAAAGCAGTTGAAGGGCCCTCTGCAATAACAAGGTAAGTGAAAAATGCCAGTTTTGAGTTACAAAGCTTATAAAGTGCAACATGCAAATTAATAGGTGTGAATCTGTGTAGGTATATATGCCTACGGAGAAAAGTAGTGTAGCACCTGGTCTATGCTTTGGAGCATGAAATGGCGAATACCAAAAATGCGAAATAAAAAAAAAGAAAAAACAAATGTGGAAAAAATGATCATTTACCTTGTTATTGCATAACCTCAACTAATGGTGTAAAGAAAAAGGACAGCAGGAAAATATAACGGTGTGTATGACAACGTTTATGTATTGTAGCATACGAAGCTACAATATATCAATAATCTGAGCATTGTAGGCAATAAATTCCGAAAACTGCAGTGTCCTGAGCCCATTTCAGATTCAGAATTCGGGAACACAGATAAAAAAAAAAAATCAGCAATGTTCCGCACGTTCTTATAAAACTGCTGCTTGGCAAGAGTAACAAATCATAGCAGAGCTTCCACATCCTTCTTTGAATTCTTGATTCTCGGTTTGGCTGTTTTCTTGAGGAAGAACAGAATGGTGTCCAGTGGTGGCGACTGCACGGAATAAACTTTTTCTCCTACATCATTAAACGTTTCCGAAACTGACACAGATCCATGTGTGAGGTTATCATCCCTCCCCCTTGCCCGATTTACTTGTAAATCGGATGATAACCTCACACATGGATCTGTGTCAGTTTCCGGAAACGTTTAATGATGTAGGAGAAAAAGTTTATTCCGTGCAGTCGCCACCACTGGAAACCGATTTGTTCTTCCTCAAGAAAACAGCCAATCCGAGAATCAAGAATTCAAAGACAGGATGTGGAAGCTCTGCTATGATTTGTTACTCTTGCAAGCAGCAGTTTTATAAGAACGTGCGGAACATTGCTGATTTTTTCTTTTTTTAACAAGAGTTTCATTCCCATCCATTGGATGGGCGGGCCGTAGAGAGCAACACCTTCTCTGTGGCCAGAGATATTTTCAACCTTTTTGATTTATAGGACATGGAGAATGATTTCAGGCTATATAATAATGTGGATTGAAGTAGGGAACCAATAGCAAAATCAAGTTGACGAGAATGTGTCAGAGTTGGCTATTGTATTAAAATGTTTCTTGAGCACATGTACGGAGGTTATGGGCAATATATATGTGGATTTTCGTGGTAGATACGGCGGTCAGGATTATACTGATCTATGGCTTCGGTACTTTCGTATATTGCTAAGAGATGATCCAGTGGTGGGTAGGCATAGCGTGGTACAGCAGGAACTTGGTCTAAGAGCTCATGGACGATGGGATGTGCCAATTGGATTCGTGTCGCTATGTAGCGTTGGCGTAGATGGTGGAGGTGTGGCAAAATGGTTGGAAATTGCGCACGACGATATATTTCAGCAGTGGGAGTATCGAAAGCGAGAGAGTAGGCCAGACGTAAGGCATGTCTTTCGAGAACTTTCAGACGCTCATAGTAAGTTGGTGCTGCTGATAACCAGGCAAGATGTCCATACGTGAGTGCTGGGCGTACAAATACTTTATATGTTAACAGTAGTAGTTTTGTATTAACACCCCACGTGGTGCCTTTAAGGTTTCGTAAAAGGTTCAAACGGCGCCGGATATTAGTTTCTAATTGTTTCAGATGAGGCTTCCAAGTAAGATGTTTGTCGAATATTACACCCAGATATTTGAGACTGTTTTGAATTGGAATTGGAGAGTCAAAAAGGGTTAAATGTAGACGTTCCGGGTTGCGACTGTATTGCGTTTGAGTATTTATTGCGTTTGAGCCCAAAGAGAGTCATTTGAGTCTTAGTTGAATTCAGCTTGAGCTTCCATTTCAGGCACCATGTAACTAGTTTGTCCAAAGCTGGTTGTAGGAGTTGATTAATGCGATCCACAGAAGATCCCAATGCTACATAAGCGGTATCATCAGCAAATTGTAAGGCATATAGTGGGGGCTGAGGTTGAGGCATGTCGGCTACATAAATAATATATAATAGAGGAGATAAAACAGATCCTTGTGGCACACCGGCGCGGAATTGAAAGGTGTGTGACTTGGCCCTGTTGATCTGAACGAAAGCCTGGCGGTGATGCAGAAAATTGGCTATTAATCGGACATAGCTATGAGGAAGCAGACGTTTGAGTTTATAAATTAACCCTTCATGCCAAACAGTATCGAACGCCCGTTCAATATCAAAGGAGATCAAAACAGATGGTAAACGCTTATTGAAATGGTTGACTAGTAGTGTAGAAAGTTTGAGTAATTGGTCAGCAGTGCTATAGAGTGGACGGAATCCAGCTTGAATAGTTGGTAGTTTGTTCGTGAGTTGTAGATAGTGATGTAGCCGTTTTACCATAATGCGTTCTAGTGTCTTGCTAAACACGTTTGTAAGGCTAATGGGTCTGTAGGATGACACAGCAGTTGGATCTTTGCGAGGTTTTTGAAAGACCACAATTTTAGCAAGTTTCCATTTAGTTGGAAAATAGCCTGTAGATAAAATAGTTGTATACAAAGAAGCAAGTAAGATTAGAAACGCCACAGGTGCCTTAAGCAGTTGACGATATGTAATTGAGTCTGCCCCCGGAGCTGTGTTGCGACGGCATTTAAGAACAGCTGTAATATCATCTGATGTTATTGGAGCAGTGAGCTGATTTGTGGGATCAAGGTGGTAGTGGAAATCAGGTTGAAATGATGGCTGCACGAGAGAACCAGCGTGTGAGATATGGGTATCTGTAGGACAAGTGAACAAAGGTGTAGTGTGTGGAGTGAAGACTCCCTCAAGATATGTTGCGAAAGCAGTTGCCTTTTCTGCATCCGTCGTTGGTACTTGGCCATCACAAATGATGGGGTATTGTAGGCCCTGTTTCTGAAATGTTAGACGTTTAAAAGTATTCCAGAATTTAGTAGGATTTGTTTCTTAGCGCAAAGCATTACAGGAGGCACGCCAGTCTAGTCGTTTGCGGGCTATTATGTAGCTCTGTACCGTTCGTTGGAATTGACGATGCAGAAGAAGAAATCGGCGGTCATGTGTGCGACGAAACTCTGTTAAACACTCGTGTGAGCGCCGGAGAAGATCGAGGGCGCGTGCTGGTAAACGAGGTCTAGAGAATTTGTTGGCACATTTAGGAACTGCGGAATCCGTAGCGTGAGAGACTATGTCAGTCAGAGTATGTGAGAGTGTTTCAATAGATGCAACTGTTGTGAGAGTAGGTGCAGGAGCCGGCAGATTTTCAGTAATATAAGTGCTGTACTGATCCCACCGAGCTTTGCTAAAGTTATACCTGGGTGTGCGTGGTGATGCAGATGCAGTGGATTTCAGACGTGGAGTTATAGAGAGAAGTATTGGGAGATGATCACTACCTATGGAACCAAGGACATCTATAGTAGTAAGTGGTAACAGATTATTGGAGATGATTGCCACGTCGGGACTAGTGTCGCTTTCCGGACGAGTAGGATGCGGAAGCTGCAGTAAAGAACTATGAGTAGTTTGGAGGAAATCATGAAAGCGTTGTTTCTGAGCTGCAGTACGAGAATGGTAGTTGATGTCTGCTAAGAAGATGTATGTTTTAAAGTTGAGGTCTAAGTACGTCAGAAAACGATACGGAAGTGGCTGGGTAGATCGAACATAGAGGGTGGCGATGGTAATAGTAGTAGCTGGAAAATAGAGCGTCTGTATGACGTGTTCGGGATATTGCCCGGGAGAAGGTGGTATGATATGGCGCCGTGGAATAGAATGCTTAACGGCTATTGCTGCACCACCACGTGCGATGTTTTGTGGCAGATCAGAGCGTATGAGAATATATTTCTTAAGCACAGTTCACGATTTATCTTTCTCTTTCATCCCTTCCGCTTCTGTCATTCTGATTCGACTGCTTCGATTTTGTCCATTTCGTAACAAAATGGTAAAATATGTCTCCATACCAGAGCTTTCATTTGAGTCGACCTTTGAAAACAAAAGTTACAGACACGTCGCGTCGCCTCCTTGCATCTACCAGTGCTGCTTTACTAGCCCCAGACAGTGACGCCCTCTGTTATCCGCATCGGGAAACGGCGACTTGGTGCAGATGAATTGTGTTTTCCTCACAACAGACGCTTCGAATATGCACTAGAGGTGACAGAAAAGGAAAGTAGATCCACACGCCTTCTTTACCTATGTTTTACCTGGAATCGAGGTAACTCGACTTACCTTTTATTGCAGAGGACCCTTCAATTTTACTCGATGCGGTAACCAAGAATGTAACTGCTTTCTGCAGCTGAAAATAGTCGTCGTGTTACCTCCTTTACCATGTTATTAAATTGATCTAGAAGCTGTCTCGAAGCAAATACAAAGTGTGTGCTTAAGTTTTTTTTTATGCAACTAAAAGTGCGGGATCTCTCCCATTTTCTTGCTAAAGTTTAAGATAGTCATTTCCTCTTTGGTGAAGGTAAATAGAGATTCAAATAAAGGAAACCACTTTCGAAATTTGATCTTGGCACAAGTTGGACTTTGAACATCAGAAGTGGCATATACTGTAGACAGATTTGTCAATACTGTACAAATACTAATAAGTGGGCACGATATTAGTATTATTTACAAAGGGACTTCGGATAATAATGTAATTGGAAGACTGAGCGTTAGTGTTTGCGTCTGAATAGGTCAACATTGCACAAGTCAACATGCAATTCATTGACTGTATGCCCGATTCACTTAAAGTTTTGAATAAAGTGAAAAGTGATAAATTCAAATGTTAATGTCCATAAATTACTCATATCAAGAATGGAATTCAGTTAAATATCTAAGTTTATGTCCAGCTTCTAGGTTCTTTGACTAAATGAGACGGATGAGAAATATACTATAGGTTAATGAAGATATAGAAGTTAGTGGAAAGAAAGTAGGAAACTCGAAAACATTGGTAAGATGTTGACTAGAACAAGCCAATATAGTATTTGATCAAACTCTGGGTCCTTTGATGACTATCGTGATCCTACTAAATCATATCTGTATCCAGTAACTGATTGATTGGATTAGTGGACAGCAATGTTAACTTAGGAAATTAACATTCCATTTTATGTTTTCATCCTATTTTTCATTAAATATTTTACACCCCACACAGCATTTTACGTATAGGGGAGGCCCGGGGCTGGTTGGCGAACTTTTCGTTCTTTATTATTTTATTAGCAGATCGTACACATCCATTACATTGCAATACAGTGCTCTGACAGATCAATGTTTCCTCTAATAAATTCAATTTTTGTTTTCGTTTTGTTTCCTACAGTATTCTAGAAATAATTTTTTTCTTTCTTTTAAAATGGAGTAGGCCAACCGACCCCTAGTAAGGGGCTGGTTGGCTGATATTGCAGGGCTAGTTGGCATACTTTTTAAATATAGCAAAACACAAACAAAAATTGGATTTATTAGTAATAAACGTGATTTTTCTAAATTCTATTATATATATTGCAATGCAGTAGGCTATTTGAAGTTTGAGATGACTTTTATTCACAACATTTAAAAGAATTAGCATTCTTTCTTTCTTTCTTTCATTCTAGCTTGGTTGTCACATTAAAAGCTAAAGATTATCACACCACATCAGTTTTAATAGGATTTGGTGTAGGTTAATTCTTCATATTATTTCAAAATGTAATTAAATTAACTGAACTATCAAGAAACGCAGTTTATTTCCTGCTGTCCACAAAGTAGCTAAGAGAAACTAAGATATGTTTTAGCTCAATTATCGAGAAACGCAGATTACTTCCTACTTTTCATAAAGAAAGGAAAAGCAATCGATAGGTTTATATTTTTATAACAAAAGAGTACATACACAATACGAGTATTCTTGATCTTGAGAATTAGGTCTATTCAGAAAATTCAGAGTCCGACATCCAGTCTTATCTCCATTTCTAAATTTTGACAGAAATTCAATACGTGCATGCTATTCTATAACATTGAAGTAAAAAATTGATAGAACAGTAAACAATATAACAATAAAACAAACAATAAAAGTAAAATAAAAAATATCCACACGGGGTTGGTTAGCGCACTTGCCAACCTACCCCAAATGCTATACGCCAACTAACCCCAAGCCCATGTTGTGCAACAAAGTGGTAATTACTCAGCAATTGTTTGGCATTTACGTTTTATTGTTTGAATATCCATAAAAACAGTGTCCAGATCTAACTAATGCTATATTACTTACCTCTGTACTCCAAGTAGTGACGATTCTGTGATGTTGTAACGGAGAACTGAAAAGAAATACTTCAGACTGGCAAAAACACTCTTTATCTAATAGACGTCACAATCCACAAGTTACAAATTCCATATGAAGGTGGCAGCTGCATCCATAGGTTGCTCTTTTATGACAGCAACAACAGCTCATTATGTTAAGTAATGGAGTTATATGCAGTTCGTCAACCAGCCCCGGTCTCCCGTTCTATACGTAAATATTAGGTAGATAGAGCTACTTTACAGATACGTAGCTTTGTTACGTATAATATATATATATATATATATATATATATATATATATATATATATATTAAATCGCTTTTAGCCGTTTTTCAAGGCGTAGACAGTCATACATAAAATATACGGATATTATCCCTAGCGAATATACAAAAAACTAGATGGTGTGCATGGCAATAGTTTGTACATGCGTCAAAGTTCAGACGCCATTGCTTGTAATAGTCTGTTACTTGTTGCATTGTTGCACTAAGTTCTTATTGCATACGAACAGGGTTGTAAATGAGAGCGCTCATTTGAGCTAGCTCACTAGAGCGCGCTCCTTTTTCGTAAGTTTTATCATGAGCTAACTCGTTTTCAAAATGTGAGCGTTGAGTTAACTCGAAATATAGATGAGTTTGAGCGTAAAACAATCCCAACACCGGATATTGCTATTTTCACAAACTAATGTAATCGTCCATTTGTATGTTTGCTGTTGTCTGATCTCTGAGAAGAGATTAAAAATATTAATTTGTCGATTTCCGGCGGTGATGCAGGTTGTGGAAGACCCGGGTTCGATTCCCGGCGGGAGTTCCTGTGGTTCGTATTCCACGTTAATCAGTAGGTCCACGTCTCAAATAGCCTTGCTGCTGAAAGGGACACTAAACTGAAAATAAATAAAATGATGCAGGTTAGGGAGATTAGCGCTAGAAATAGCTCTAGGCGACCGAAAGTGGATCTATTTCAAAAATATATTTGTTTAGTTGACGGAATTCATTATATTATTCTAAATATCGTACTTTAAAATATATTTTATTTATTATTTTTTGAATTTCTCCATGTAATACATGTAAGTAGTAGGACAAGATGTTTGGCATTTTTCCTTTTCTTTTGTTTGCATTGTAATTTGAACTTGTAGCGTCTTCTGGATTATATTATTATTATTATTATTATTATTATTATTATTATTATTATTATTATTATTATTATTATTATTATTATTATTATTATCGCTTCTCGGCCTTTGGCCCCGTGGTCACTCATTTTCTTCAAGGTTTTCCTTTTCTTTCTGGCCAATTTCCATCTATGAGTGACTGTCCCTGCCTCCTCGTGGTTGGGCTGGTAACACTGGGGGCAGTAAATCGGCCTTCCAACCTTTATGGTGGGAAGTGTGTCGCAGAAGAGCTCCCAGTGGCTAAAAGGGAACTACTATCTTTTCTCTATATTTACCTCACTTGGTAGGCTGGGTCGTGTGGTCTTCTTTTTAGATCCTAATGCAGGTTGAGAAGCGATTTTTTGTGAATATTGTGTAACGTTGTGCAATTTTGTTTATTTTTTTTAATTTGTTTAATTTTAGTTCTCACATTTGGGCCAGGAATGTGTAGAATTGTCTTGTATATTTGTTTGTAACTATTTAATCTATTCAATAGACAATATATTATGGTTCCTACTGGCGAGAATTGTCTTTTTTGTAGTCAGCCCATTTATGGTAGACAAAAGTCCATCAAATGTAACACTTGTTTAATAAAGTGCCATTTTGCATGTGTTGAATCATATTCGAAAATGGACAGTAGTTCCATTCAGCTGTCTGAATTTTTGTGTAATAATTGTATACAGGGCGAAAGTGTATCTGAAATATCTCATAATGAGGGTAATTTTGGAGATTCTGGAAAGTCAAATTTGGAAGATTCTTTGGTAAAAATTTTTGAAAACAAACTGAATGACTTGAAGAAAATATTTTTAAGGGAATTTGAAAGTTTGAAAGAGGAAATAGTGCAATTAAGGTCTCAAAATGAAAAACTTAATGAATTACTTGTGAACAAATCCTGTAACTGTTTGAGGAAGGTATCAGTTGAACCTTCTCGAAAGAATCCTAAGGTTGTAGATATAAGCGATCCTGATCATTTTCCTGAATTAACTAGAAATGAGAATATACAATTTGTAGATTCTAATCAGGAAGAAGTTGAGTTTGATGCGAACAAAGATCAATGGGTTCAAGTTATTTAACGTAATAAAAGGAGATTAGGGAATAAAAGACCAAGAGAGACAGATAATAGAGGGAATTTGAGTACTGGCTTACATAAAAATCAACGTAAGTTGACTTCTGGTAGTGGTACTGATAAAATTGATTTGGTTGCTAAAAGTAGAAAAAGGGCATTATTTGTTACTAGATTTGATCCATCAGTAAAAGAAAGTGATGTTGAGTCTATTGTGAGTGATAGAAATGTAACCTATGTCAAATGTACTAGATTAAAAACTAAGTACGATACTTATGCTTCTTTTCATGTTGAAGTGTTTGAATCTGACTTTGGGATTATTAATGATCCCATGATTTGGCCCAGTGGCATATTAATTGGTCCATTTTATGACAAACTTTTAACAACTAATTCTGAAAATCCAATTAATAATGTTAATAACAATAACTAGTTCAATATGGAAGTCCATATTTTGTATCAAAATGTTCGAGGGCTTAGAACTAAAAGTAATATATTTTTTCTTCTGTTGCTGATTGTTCTTTTGATATTATTGCTGTAACTGAGTCATGGTTTAATTATAAACAACATACTGATGATTATTTCCCTGAAACTTACAAATGTTTTCACTCTGATAGGAATTATACTATCGATCAGTGTAGTAGAGGTGGTGGTGTTTTGCTAGCTGTTAAAACAAATATAAATTGTCAAAGGAGATTTGACTTGGAATCTGAAATTGAGTGTGTTTGGATTGAGATTGACACGTCCAATGGGAAAAAATTATTAGTTGCATGCTGTTATTTTCATCCAACTTATCCTGTCACAAGTTTTACGAATTATCTTAATTATATTGTTTCCAAAGTGAACTTTTTGAACTATGAAGTAGTGATTATTGGTGACTTTAATATATCTAAAGTGGACTGGACGAATAGAAATCTATCAAACGATATAAACTATTATTCTAAAACCAAGGCGAAAATCATATTTAATTTTTTAGATGATATGAATTTGAACATTGTTTCAGGAACATCTGGTCTTGATTTAATTTTGTACAACACTTATGTTCAATCTAATAATTCAGTAGTATCTCTGGTTCCGCCCGATCAGTATCATGATCCGATTGAGATTACTGTTAAATTATTATCTCTTATACGTGAGATACCTAGAGATAGCTTTTTGTTATATCAAAAGGGTGATTATCTTTCTTTATATAAAGAAATTGAAGGGTTCCCCTGGGCCAATATTTTGTTGAATACAGATATTGATCTTGTTGCTCAAAATATTAATGATGTTATATTGAATGCAATCAGAAACAATGTTCCTGTAGTAACCAAATCAATTTCTAAGTATCCGAGATGGTATTCTCGTAATTTAATTTATTTGCTTAAAAAAAAGAATAATGCTCATAAAAAGTATAAAAGAACCCAATCTCTTCAAGATTATAATATTTACTCTAAACTTCGTTCTGATTTTAAGAAGCAACTTATTATTGATAAAACTAAATATTATAATAAGATTGAGAATAGTTTAAAAAATAATCCCAAAAGATTTTGGAAGTATACAAGTAATAA
Organism: Thermobia domestica; assembly: GCF_964235325.1. NCBI lineage: Eukaryota > Metazoa > Arthropoda > Insecta > Zygentoma > Lepismatidae > Thermobia > Thermobia domestica. Next base: position 307,170,939 of record NC_137459.1, read on the forward strand.
AATAAATGGTAAAGATGGACATAAGGCAATATTAGTCGATGACGAATTTCTTTCCGACCCTCAATTGATATCTGAAGCCATGGCTAAACATTTTGCAGCTGTTTATCATAAAGATGATATTAATGTGAATGATAATAATGTTACTTTTATGTCCAGTCAATTTTGTAGTGATCAAATATTTTTTTCTACTAAACAGGTAATAGATGTTATTAAATCTTTAAATGCTAAAGCTTCTGTAGGTCTTGATCTAATTCCGATTTTTATAATAAAAGGTATATCCGATATAATTGTACCAATTTTGACATCATTGTTTAATTGGAGTTTAGCATCTTGTTTCTATCCTAGTGTATGGAAAACTGTTGTTGTTACTCCAATTCCAAAAACTGATGGTAGGTCTGTAACTGATTATAGACCTATTTCTATTCTTGATGTAATACCAAAAATTTTTGATCAGCTTATTTACAATTATCTTTATAGTTCTGTTGAACATTCTATTATACCTGAACAGTATGGCTTTTTAAAGGGTAAATCAACTGAACTAAATTTGAATAAATTTCTGACCTTGGTTTCTCCTGTTGTATATAAACGTGGTCAAGTTGATACTATTTATTTTGATTTTGCTAAAGCCTTCGATAAAAGTATCCCATCATAAGCTTCTTAATAAACTTCATTTCTTTGAAATTTCCAAATACTTGATTCACTGGTTCGCTTCTTACTTGTTTGATCGTAAATTCGTAGTTAGATATATGGGTTCTAAGTCATCTGTTTTCAAGATTTCTTCGGGTGTTCCTCAAGGATCCAATTTGGGTCCATTATTATTTTTAATATATGTGAATGATATTGGTAATTATTTGAAATGTCCTTTTTTACTGTACGCTGATGATCTTAAGATATTTTCTGAAATAACTTGTAATCAGGATCACCTTAGATTACAAGCTGATATTACCTCAGTTTACCAATGGTCTGTACAAAATTTACTTCCATTAAACATGAATAAAACAAAAAGTATAGCGTTCTCCAGGAAAACGAATATATCGTATTTTTCTTATTCAATAAATCAGTATAGAATACAACCTGTTTCAATTAACAAAGATTTAGGTGTTATGATTGATTCTAAATTACTTTTTGACCATCATGTTTCAACCATGGTTTCCAAGGCTAGAAGGAATCTGGGACTCATCAAATGGGCTGCTAGAGATTTTAAGGATATTACAACTTGCAAAATTTTATATTGTGCATATGTACGTTCCCACTTGGAATTTGCTAGCTTGATTTGGAACCGTAACCTCATTAGTATTACTCAAGTTTTGGAGTCAGTCCAGATTTCCTTCCTGGCCTGGTTAAAATATAAATTTAAACTATATGATCTGCCCAATAGGGTGATTCTCGCTAGATTGGATTTACTTGCTCTCGAAGTTCGTCGTAATTTAAGGCAAATTAAATTTATTCATGATATAATACATGGGAAACTGAACTTAATTGAATATTTGTTTATTAAAGTTCCCTTGTATAAATCTAGGCTTTACCGTCCTATATTGTGTAATAGTAATTTAGTTGGTTCGCCATTATTTATTTGTGTTGACAACATAAACAAAAAGTCACTCAAAATTGATTTTTTTGATTCGAATCTTTAGAAAACAGTTTTTGGATTGTTATATTTAATTAAAATACCTAATTTAACCCTTTTTTGTATATTGTCTATTGAATTTTCTTTTTTTTTTACCCATATGGTGTATATTTGTTCATGTGTTTTAATTTTTTTTTAAAAATTTGTTTATTTCATAATCTACTTATGTAAATTTTTAGTAATACATCTTACTTGATTGAATCTTTATTGAAATGAGGATATGTTTGTAATTTTATTTTGTAATTTAGTTTGAATTAAACTTGTGTCAATGTTTTTTCTTTGCTTTTCTTGATTGTCATGATTTCATGTATTTTAATTTTTTTTTGTTTTGTTGTATTTTTTCCTGTAATATTCCATTGTATATAATTGTATATATGACCATTATGGCTTCGGCTGTGGTCGCAATTTCTCATAATAAATAAATAAATAAATAAATTATTATTATTATTTATATTATTATTATTATTATTATTATTATTATTATTATTATTATTATTATTATTATTATTATTATTATACGAGGACATTAAAAATGAGATGAAAGTAGATAGGTTTTCAGGAAATGTAAATAACAGTACGGTATTATTGCAAGATTGTTTGGAAAATATATTGAAAGCAAATGTACCGAAAAAGCATATTATACAAAAGAAGAAGTACAAAGCTCCTTGGATTACTAAGGGGTAAATCCATATCAAGTGGTCCAATGCATGTTGCTCGACAATTTTTAAAAATTCTGATATTTTGTGTGCTGTTACCTTAACATGTCGTTAGTTCAAAATTAACATTATTTTAATTTTATTGGCTTTTGGTTTCGAGTGGCAGCCATATTTGTTTTCGAAGATGTGCCATTTTGTAGTGTTGTAAGGGGTTACAGAATCTGAAATATCTCAACCTCTAATTACCCTATCGATGTGAAACCAAAACAAAAATCTTCAGTAAGTTCTACACTTTAAGAGTAGATATTAGTTATTGTCATTCATAAATTATAAATGGGTAAAATTAAAATTTGAAAAAGTAGGCGATTGACGTTAAAAATCCTAACTTCGGTACCTATTTCCTTTAAGAAGGGAAGGGGTCAGGAAGTTGAGCTTTACAGAATAAAGAGGTCTGATATGGTTCTTATCACTCACCAAGTTTCAACCCTTAGACGTGTCCCCTATTTTGTCTAGAAATTATCAAAAATTAAGAAAAGTGGAAAAAGTGCATATTTCACAGGTATATATCTCTGGTGGGGGACCTGATAAAAATATACAATTCCTCTCCATAACAAGTCTACATGATATTATTATATACCGAAAATTAATAGTTTCAGATTAGACTATAAGTACCTTTATTATGAACACAAAATTATACCTATAGATAAGCATAGGCAGAAGTACGGATAAACGATAGTTTACTGTATATCCATCATAAATCGGATGGCAATGGATGAATAATGCATAGAGTGGTTAAGCACAACACACAAGAACAAGTGTTACCCTGTTAACAAGCAAACAGAACAAATGTACTGAAAACACAATTCAGCAGAGTGCTTGATTCAATATGCACAATTGTGTTCAGACATGCATCAGATAGGAATTCACTACTGGTGGTTTACTCAGATGCTTACAGCGCAAGAAGACGGTTGTGTTTCTGCAGATCTGTGTATCAATACTGCATCAAATTAGTGAAGAAAATGGAATGCGATTTAGGCAAATGTATTGGTGAAGAATGTCATAAATGTGTGTATGGGCCGGTAGCAAGATGCATTACGTCCCTTAGTGACTTCAGTGAAGAGAAGAGGAATCTTCTGCTAATCCGAACAAGCAGGGCATTGCAAACATATGCAACTACCATGGAGTAAAGTTTTCTCGAAAGTACCATCATTTTTTGGTAATTCGTGTTACGACCCTCTAAAAATCCATAAAAAAAACTATAACCAAACGACTTTCAGAAATTTCGAGTGCACATTTACTAAAGAACAAGAATTATGCAGTAGATCTGATTCCTGGAAAATAATCATGTGCTACATGCTACACAAAAGTCTTTATTGTACAAGAAAAAAGCAAAATCGAAATCAATAGTGTTGAATCCGGAAATGAACCTGATTTTGTCCTTCCATCAGACAATATTGAAGTTTTGAATGCAACGTGTTCAAAATTAAGCGTGTCACCTGCTTCGAAAATAAGGAAGTTAAGTGTTGAACAGAGACCAAAAGCAATGCGCAAAAAGTTAGAACAATTGAGTACAGGATTGAAAAGAAGTCTTTAAGTTTCTTTTGACAGTTCAGTTGCTGATGAATCACCGACAGAAAATATGCATTCAGTGTCGCTGGCCGAAGAATATGGAGTGCTCATCAAAAAATTGAAACAGAAATGCACTGTTGCTGAGAAAGAAGAACAAGTGAAAATAAGCTTAACCCTACCCGAATTTTGGTCAAGAAAAATGGTGTGCTGAATTTAATGTTTCAGAACGTTTAGTTAAACTGGCTAGGGAACTTACGAAAACTCAAGGAATACTGCCTGATGTATGTAAAAGAAGTAGTAGTAAAACTATTGATGAAAGTACTGTGAAGAAAGTTGTTGATTTTTATACAAGTGAAAACAACAGTAGGATCCTTCCTGGCAAAAAGAGTATGTATCTGTCCGAGTTAATGGCGTTAAAGTTCATAAGCAGAAGCAGTTACTACTTGGTACCTTGAACGAGTTGTACTTATACTTTGAGGAGACAAACCCAGATTGTAAAATTAAACGATCAAAATTCTGTGAACTGAGACCCAAGTGGTGTGTATTTGCTGGTACCTCACGAACACATTCTGTATGTGTAGGCGTACATCATCAGAATGTGAAGTTAATGATCGACGGTGCTAAATTAAATGTGGACTATAAAGATTTGCTTGAAATGTTGACCTGCAATCTCAACAATGAACAATGTATGATGGATAACTGCATCCAGTGCCCAGATCCTGAAAATCTACTTCAACAATTATTTCAAGACGAGTTAACATACAACCTTCCTGATAATATTATTTAAAAGCAGTGGATAACAACAGGTCTTGAGATGATCACCATAGTTAAACCAAGAGAAGACTTTCTTGAGGACCTTGCAGCAAAACTCAGAAATCTCAAGTCACACCACTGTGTCCAAAGTACAATCTAGTTTTCTTGCAGACAAAAAAAAAAGATGTCTTTCACACTTTGAATGCATTGTTTTAGCTGACGTTTCAGAGAACTTCTCATTCGTTATTCAAGACGAGATTCAAAGTTTTCATTGGGTGAACAAACAGGCAATGGCTTCACCCATTTGTTTACTATTATTAACCAAGTGATGAAGGTGATTTAAAATCTAGAAGTCTTTGTATTATCAGTGGTTATTTAGAACATACCACCACAGCAGTCCACACCTTCCAAAGTCATGTGATTGCAGATGTTAAGTCACATGTTCCGTTGCGTGACACATATCATATACTTCACGGATGGGGATGCAAGTTACTATAAGAACAGGAAAAATTTCAATTTGTGTAAGCACAAAGATGATTTTGGTTTTGAAGCGGAGTGGCACTTCTTTGCTTCCTGTCATGGAAAAAAATGCTTGTGATTAAATAGGAGGGACAACAAAGCAAATAGTAACCAAAAGGAGTTTACAGATGATACGTAATGATCAAATTTTATCTCCACAGGACAAGTATGATTATTGTGTAAAAGACATTTCTGGTATAAAGTACATTTATGTCAGGAGTGAGGAAGTAGTCAACCGTGAAGCTGAACTGCGAGGGAGATTTGCTACTTGTTTGCCTGTTCCTAAAACACGTTCATACCAAAAACTTGTACCTCTCAGTAACGCCAAAGTTAGATGCTTTCGCACTTCAGTTTCTACTGACTTTCAGGACGTAAATGTGAGAAAAGCGTCCTTGCACTGCCTCCAAACAGGTGACACAGTTGCATGTATTTATGAAGAAAAGTGGTATTGGAATTGTTGAAGATGTGAGTATCGAACATGATGACTTGAAAGTGCATTTTTACGAACCCCCAGGACCACGAACTTCATTCAAAATTTCAAGAGACAACAAGACATGGGTACCTTTCTAGCACTAGCGGATCCAGAAGGTTCGTTTGGGGGGGGGGGGCGGTCCGCTTCTTGGAAGATGAGCATAGCCTCAAGGTGAAAAGAATTTTACTTTGCAAGAATCTGACGCATATGAATGCGGAACTGGAGGGGGGGGGGTAAACCTGATTAACAGATTCCATTTTGGGACTCGAATTTGTATATTTTTTAATGAAAGTATATTCCGTCTGTAGATTTAAATTAAATGCACATTTTCGTTTCAGAGACATGGTGGTGTCATGATTCACTAGTCACTGCAATGTATCAGATGCACTGTCTTGCACAGTACTTGCACAAAAGAAAATACTGTATTGACGATGGCATTCATTTTAACGAAAGAGTGTACAATTTGCACTAATCATTTATATTTTGAATAACAATTGAGGGACATCAATTGAAAAAAGACACATTCGGTCTTCGCAAAAATATATAACAAAAGTATACGTGCATAAAGAATAATACAAAGTGTCAACAAATAACAAAAGACATTATGATATTTCTATGTACACTCATGTTCACAATGATTGTCGCATATCTATAACTGTCTTCTTGTACGAATATAATTTGATAATGATTTTGCAGGGTACTTTTGATACTGATACTATGTGTATAATCGGGAAATGTATATTTGTGGTAATTTTTACAGGAAAAGAATTATAAATACGAAAATTAGAATGAGTAAAACAAAATGTTGCTAAATGGACAAGGAAGTTTTATTTTCGTTTTATTGTTCTTATTTACTGTTCGTTTGACATGAAATTTGCCCCATACATGTCTTTGCCGATTATACACATACTAACATTATAAGAAATACCGGATGAATTCGTTATGAAATTATATTCCTACAACAACATATTTATAGATATGAGACAATAATTTTGGACATGATTGTACATTTCTTGGTAGTAAAAGTAATACAATAATTAATTATAAAGTAATGTTCAATAGTATATGACATACAGTTCCAAATTGTCCAGAATATGGGAGAGCAATCTTTACAGATTGCTTTCATTTCTGCTTTATCAGATTTCAAAAACTGAAAATTGAAAATAAAAAAGTATAATATTCAAACTGAACTCCAAGGATGTTTAGTGGCTCTGTGATTATTCCCAGTGATAGTGATTGCCCGAACATGAATTTCGTGGCTTTCCCCCCAAAAAAGAATGTTATGGTTTTTGCCTTAAAAATACGACACAGATCAAGTACAGGAGAATGAAATAGATACACTTCCTAATACATAATACTAATCCTCACTGTATTTAAACCTTGTACTGTACTACTAAGAGTAACCCAGAGCGACGGTTTGAAGTTGAACTACATCAGTAACATGTAAGGAAATGATTTATGAATATAAATCCTATATAAATATAATATATTGCAGTACTCCTTAAACCATATAAATCACTACGAAGGTAAATGCACAATTTATTCAATAAAATACTGCAAATAATGTAATAACAAAAATATCAATAATAAACTTTCTCTTACCCGAAACTCAACAGAAATTTTGTCAGATCTAGCACGAAATGTTTATAAATTTTACATGAATTAAAATATGAATTAAAATTATGTAGAATCACAATATAAGCCATTATAATGTATAAATAGAAAAAACTGAAAGATTAACAAAGCCTACAACAAAATGAACGAAAGATCACAAATGTAAAACCAAAGTGAGGTTTCCGTTCATCACAGCACACAAACTATATTTCCTAAAACATACCGACTGGCATATTATTTGACAATATCAATATCAGTTATTTGAAAAAAAAAATGAAAATTTAATTTTGAAAAATTCTCACCTTTAAACGAAATTACCAAGAGAGAATAAAGTACATAAAACTTGTTGGTTTCCTTTCATCTCAGATATAATATGGACCCCGTTTGGTCTAATGGCTAATACGCTTGCCTTTGGTGCGCGTGACCCCGGGTTTGATTCCCGATGAGGGTGCAGTTGAACGAAAATAGTGGTTCGGATTCCACTATAATCAGTAGGCCCACGTCTTATTTAGCCGTCCTGGAACAACCGTGGAACGTTAAACAAACAAATGTCACATGTATAATATATAACTGTTCATTAAAAATATAATATAGCCTATATACCGGTACACATTTTTTTTAAGATCGTAGTTGTGCCCTTTTGTTAGTTAAAGATTTTTGAAAAAAGCAATTTCAAAAGCTTTCGAGTTTGTTCATCTTTCTTGATTTTGTTTGCGATTCAGATACGTCCAAGCAGTTCAACTTTATACTCAGACTCAGTAGCGTACCCAGGAATTTATTTCGGGGGGGGGGGTTCAAACTAAATATGAAGCTATTTTATATTAAAATTGCTAAAATTGCCCCTAAAATTAGGCTAAATTTTTAAAAAGTCGAAATTTCGGGGGGGTCCGGACCCCCGTGTCCCCCCCTTCCGTACGTCCCTGCTCAGACTGATGACTTTTGGGGAATACCCACGAGTTGAAAATAATTACGGCAGAAACCACGACGGGCGGAAACCACACAACGGCCTTAGTCACTTTGCAGTCCATCTCTGTGAAAGTTACAGCACAAACTCAAATCTACGTCCTTTCTTGTTACTGGCAAATCTGTTGATGACACAATCGTAATCTACGTTTGTCTCGGTGCGTATACAGTAGTGCCAGGCCGCTAAGTCAATCTGCACTCATCCGAGATCGTAGCCTGCCTTCAACTTTTTAGTGTTGAAAATGTTCTTTCGGCTGATGCTCTGTATAGAGTATTTTGTGCGACTACACCGCTTTTGCTGTGGTATAATTCAATATGTAAAGAGAAAAAGCATTAGACCAGACTAGGAACACTGAGTTGGAAATTAGCTCTATTAGGTAATTTCTTAAATGCAGTTTTTACAAACATAATATAATTATAGCTATGCTTACAACAAGTAATTGTGTTTTACTAGCCTTCGCCTAGGTAGGGCTTCACCCCCAAACCCACAATTTGCTCTACATACGGCCTCGCACGAAATAGCAAATGCTCCTACGTGCTACTGTGGCAGAATATTTCGCGTTCTTCCTTCTGTCTTTCATATAGAACTGGATTGAGCTAAAACTCTGTCATGAAATTAAACACCTCGAAAGGCATTTTAGTGAACCACCCCAAATCTTTTCCTTCCCTTCTATGTTAAGTAACAAAAACGCTCAAATAATGTTTATTTTAAATGAAAAAATAAACTATCAACATTCATGTCTCTAACCTTAAGGAATCCCGACATATGGGCATCCTTAAGGGATTCGGAGAGATGACCACCCCTTTCTTTCTTCGAATTCCAAGAAATTCTTCCCTAGTGACACACTACGTCAAAAACTCTTATCTGCTGCCCGAATTTAAGTTTTTAGCTTCAGCGGTTTGGCCTGTGCGATCAGTTATTCACTCAGGACTTCGTCTTTTATATAACAGCTTGTAGCTTGTGTTATTTCCCAAGAAAAGATTTAGTGCCATTAAAAGTCACAATGAATCCCTGGTTCCTTCCTAATGTTTCCGTGTTGAACCCCAAAAGTCACGGCTCTCTCTGTTGATGTAGTAGCTAGCGAACGTATCTTTGATACATGAGGTTATATAGTTTGATTCCCGGTGAGTGAGCATCGAACGCACTACAGTAGTTCAGATCTAACTTTAAACTCTAGTTCTCGTTCTGTAAAGCATCGCATTTGACAATCGACGTAACCAACCGAAAAGTCTCAGATTCAGAGAGTTTTTCGGTAAGGAGTGCTGAAGATTCTATATTTCTCTTTATTCAAGGTAAAAGCACTTGAAGTTTCGGGACCCGATTTCCATTTCCATATCCTTTTTCTAGAACACAATTTTAAAATATACCTTTTTAGTTTAGGAGTGAACCGTCTCACCCTCCTTCCTACAACTGTTCACCCAACGAATAAATCACATTCTTGCTCCTTTGGGGCTTATGTGACCGCCTCAAGGAACTAGGGACAGAAGTATTAACACTTCAAATGTGTCTGCATTAAGTACCACACATTTTGATTAGACTCTCCTAGGCTTGTCACACAGATTGAATCGGTCGGGAAAAGACCATATTTGTATTTTCCAACGATAAATACAGGAAGAAAAAAACAGACCTTTTGGGGGGGGGCGGTCGCCCCCTCTGCCCCCCCCCCCCTGGATCCGCCAGTGCTTTCTAGAACATTTTACGAAAGCTTACTCCCAGTCCCAATGAGCTTACAACAGCAACGGGTCGGTGTCAAACTATCACTCCGCAGTTGTGTGATCAAATATCCAAACTTTTTGTGGAACAAACTGTTTAAGAGCCAGTATTGTTCTTGTATGGTGTGCTTAACCACTCTATGCATTATTCATCCATTGCCAACCGATTTATGATGGATATACAGTAAACTATCGTTTATCCGTACTTCTGCCTATGCTTATTTATAGGTATAACTTTGTGTTCATAATAAAAGGTACTTATAGTCTAATCTGAAACTCCTAATTTTCGGTATAGAATAATATCATGTAGACTTGTTATGGGGAGGAATTGTATATTTTTATCAGGTCCCCCACCAGAGATATATACCTGTGAAATATGCACTTTTTCCATTTTTCTGAATTTTTGATAATTTCTAGACAAAATAGGGAACACGTCTAAGGGTTGAAACTTGGTGAGTGATAAGAACCATATCAGACCTCTTTATTCTGTAAAGCTCAACTTCCTGACCCTTTCCCTTCTTAAAGGAAAAAGGTGCCAAAGTTAGAATTTTTAACGTCAATCATCTACTTTTTCAAATTTTAATTTTACCCATTCATAATTTATGAATGACAATAACTAATATCTACTCTTAAAGTGTAGAACTTACTGAACATTTTTGTTTTGGTTTCACATCGATAGGGTAATTAGGGGCTGAGATATTTCAGATTCTGTAACCCCTTACAACACTACAAAATGGCACATCTTCGAAAACAAATATGGCTGCCACTCGAAACCAAAAGCCAATAAAATTAAAATAATGCTTATTTTGAACTAACTGCATGATAAGTTACCTGTACATAAAAAATCAGATTTTTAAAAAATTGTCGAGCAATGATTTATTCCTTTTCTGGACCACTTTACATGGATTTACCCTAAGGGGATAAAAGCATTAATTAATAAAAAAACAAAATATTTTGTAAATTTAAGAAAACTGGTAATCTAGTCATTTATGAAAAATTTTCGGTTTTAAGAAAAATGTTAAAAGAATGTACAATAAACTTTAAAAAAAATGTTATTTTGAGCAGTTGGAAAATAGTATTTGTACAGCGGGGGACACTTCTAAATGGTACACCTTAGCCGTAAATCTCCATATGGCTGTACCATTTAGAAGTGTCCCCCGCTGTACCAACAAAGTGTATTTTTGGAATAACTTTAAAAAGTCTCAAGACAAAAGTGTACCAAATAGAATTTTGTTCAATGGCACCACCATTACAGGGGTAAAGCAAATTGCTGAAGTTTTTAAAGATGTATTTTACAATAATTTTAATTTAAAAGTTAATACCCTAGATTGTGCTGTAGTTAGTAATCTGAACAGCAATAATATAAGGATTCCAGTAATATGTGAAAATGATGTTACTGAAGTAATAGGTAAACTTCGGCCATTAGCATCTTCAGGACCTGGGAGCTATCCAAATTATATCCTTAAAGCATGTTCGAAAGAAATAGCTCCAGTCTTGTCAAAAATATACAATACCTCATTAAGAACAGGGTCATTCCCATCTAAATGGAAACATGTACATGTGGTACCGGTTTACAAGAATAATGACAAGTTAAATCCGAACAACTACAGGCCGATAACATTATTGAATATATTTTCTAAAATTTTTGAAACCATAATTCACAAACACTTGTTCTTTAATATAAAAAATATATTGCATAAATCACAGCATGGCTTTTATAAAGGGAAATTAGTTGTAACCAATCTCCGTGAAATAACGGATTTTATCTACTATGCAATGAAAAATAGATCACAAACTGATGTCATATACATTGACATGAGTAAAGCTTTTGATTCAGTTGACCATAGATTACTATTAAGAAAACTGTCAAATACAGGTGTAACACTCTTGTACCTAAAATTTTTTGAAAGTTATTTGACTGGTAGAACATACCAAATTAAAATTGGAAATGTCATGTCAGATTCAGCCAGTATTAGTAATGGTGTTCCTCAAGGTTCTCCTCTGGGCCCATTACTTTTCTCTATTTTTATTAATGACTTACCAACAGTCTTAAATCATTCAAATGTTTTACTTTATGCTGATGACATTAAGCTTTTTAGTGTAGTAAATAATATTGAGGACAACGATAGGTTACAAGATGACTTAAATAGAATCATTATGTGGTGCAAGGATAACGGTATGAGTATCAATTGTCTGAAAACTAAGTGCATGACCTACAGTAACAAATCGCAATACTATGTAAGTCAATACGAAATACAAGGTACTGCAATACAGAAAGTTGACACAATAAAGGATTTAGGTGTAACATTTGACAGGTCACTACGCTTTGGTGATCGTATACAAAATGTATGTAATGAAGCAAGAAAAATAATCGGTTACCTGTTTAATCAATGGCCTGCTTATGTCAATCAAATACATATGAACTCTTATATAAATTACTGGTAAGGTTGAAACTATAATATGCATCAGTGACTTGGAACAGCCTAACAAAAACTCTCGTAAACAAACTCGAGATGGTGCAAAAGTGTTTTATTAGAATACTTTATTTTAAGTTAGGACTTGACTATTATTCTAGCACGTATGAATATTGGATAACGTATTTTAATTTGGAACGACTGGCTGACAGGAGAAAATTGATTGAATCTGTATTTGTAGAAAAGTTACTTGACAACCAATATATCTCAGACTATAGTTTTAAAAATGTTGATTTTAAAGTTCCAACATATGGTACAAGGGTAAAAATTTTATTGCAACCGCATAATAGAAAACATTTTAATCTGTAGGATTTTAGAGAGCTATAATGAATGCATATCTTAAATATGACTTTATTTTAGAATTTTAAATGTAACTTAGTAGTTTTTATTTTTTAATTTTAATTTTTGACACTTCTTTGTTTTAATAATTGACGTACACTACACTGTCAGTGTTTTTATTATTAATAATTTATGTTATAGATGTAATCATAATTTTATCACTAGTACTATATATTCATTGCTAAAATAATGTAGAATAAGACAAAGTGCTGTATTTTTGTTGTATTTTAGCTGTTCTCAGCACGTAAAAAAAAGTTTATTATTATTATTATTATTATTATTATTATTATTATTATTATTATTATTATTATTATTATTATTATTATTATTATTATTATTATTGCAAAAAATAAATTATACATTAGTAGGATTTTCGCTTTTAACTTTTGAGGGACGATATAAGAGAAAAATCTATGATGATCATGGAAAAATCTATGGAGATCGACATTTTAACGGATTTAATCGCTTCACGGTCCCTACATTCCGAAAAATTTCTTTTTAAAATGCCCATCTATCCGTTTGTTCATTTCAAAGTATGTACATTTGCATGGATGCCTTATTGTTTAATACTTCAGCACGAAATTTGAAACATATGCTTTTTATATGACTGTCCAGACGAGTCTTTATAATTTTCTTCCCACCCCCAAAATAATGGTAGTTTACTGAATGATGTATATTTTTAAAAAATGAGGTTTTCAAACAAAACGGCTATAACGATTTTTTTTAATATAATTCATACATTAATATTTCGCTATGCTGTGGTATAAATGTAAGAAGTAATAGTTACTTTCGGGCGTGATTTATTTTCGTACTATTTTCTCAAATATCGTTGAAGCAATTTTGTTCATATTTCATAAAGTCTATAATATTATTAGAATTAAACGAAAACAAAATGTACAAAGACGAGACACCACCATTTTTTTAAAAATTAAACAAAATAATATATATGAGTGGAAAACTCATGCGTAGTTTCCGAAAAATGGAGAAAACTAATTAGTTTATAAACCTAAGGATTGTCACTGTACGAGAACCATTCCATTTATTGAAATGAAACTGATCCTGAATTACATTCTCATTAATCTCTTCATTATGATACTAGGGGGACAACTGCACAGTATGATTAATGAGATATAGCTTTAAATTATCACATCTGAAATTTTAATCTCTGTTGAACTTAAATATTGTTCAAATACAGGGTGGCTACATAAGCGCCGCTATTCGAGGCGGTCTAGCGCGAGCTGTAATTAACGTGTTACATTGAAATTTGGTAAATATGTTAATAAGATCATGTGGAAACGAGTTACGTTAGAAAAAGTGCTAGTTCCCCTTTCCGCAACCAGGGAAAGTGTGACGCTGCACAGGTAATACGCACGTGGAAATGGTCCTGAATGTATAGATAAAACGATTGTCTAGGTCGAAGAGGTCAAACATGTGAGATAAATGTAAGTAATGTTAACTGAAGGGTAGGTGATTGTAATACATGATGCAAAGGAATAACATGAGGATGAGAAGCGAAACTTTATTTCCTTTTAATGGTAACAATAGTTGTAATGGGAATATCTTTATTAACATTTGCGGTTACAGTGACCAATTTACGTAACATGCTCCATATGTTCACCAGATATGTCGACGACATGTTGCATCCGCAAAATGGCGTACGCAACAGCTGCTCGCAGAAGTTCCGGCGGAATTTTTGCGACGTGTCGCTTTATGCTGTCCCTAAAATCCACCAGCGACTGGATATTACCATGGTAGACTCGAGCTTTCACATATTCCCACAGCCAGAAGACATACGGATTTAGATCGAGGGATCTTCCTGGCCAAGCATCTGGAAAACCTCGAGAGATGATGTGATCAGCAGTGAAGGTTTCACGAAGTAGATCTTTTGGTGACCGATGTGCAATGTTGCCCCGTATTGCACGAAAACAGTCGTCTTCAAGCTGTCGTGCCTGTAACGCAGGAATCACACGTCGAACTAAAAGCTCCATATAACGTGCTGATGATGTCACTGTACAGGTGACAACTCCTTGGGGTGTCATCTTCTGAAAGAAAAATGGGCCAATAATGAAATTTCCTGTAAATCCAAATCACACGGTCACGTACGCAAAGTGAAATGCCTTTTCCTGCACAACATGCGGATTATCTGAGCCGCATATTCAACAGTTTTGCGTGTTCACTGCCGTTTCTAGTGTAAAATGCGCCTTATCAGTTCACAGGATACCCCTCGGCCACATGCCATCCATGGGATAGCCAATTGTCCTAACACAGTCCGAGCACTGGTAGTGGAATATGGTGCACGTGTTATGTGATCCATAACAGCCACAGCAACCCCGTCAACAACCTCCGTTGGAATGTGTCGTCTTCCTCTTCCTGGAGACACACGCAACTCAAAACGAATCAGGCGATTTTGTTCATATTTCGCAAATAAATATTTCACAAACAAATAACCCTATAAAAATGCATAAATCGCTTATCATGAAAATATTCACAAGGGGTAGTTTACTCTTTGAGATTTATTAAACACTTCCTTAAATACGATTCGTGTAATTTCGTTGGTAGTTCACGAACAAATATTTCATTAATAATTCTAATACATAGCATAAATACTACCTCGAAAAAATCGAGGAGTGAATTTTCTTCTAAGTAAGTTTTCCGAAAACGTCTTGTAATTTTATTCCTGTTTCATAAATAAATATCTCAGTAATAACTGCACCATAAATTGATTTAGTTTAAGAAACTGGAGCGAGAAAGTTTAGTGCGTTATCCATATCTTTTACTTTTTAAAGTTTTTTTTTCCTGATTTCTAATGCATTTGCTTACTGGTCATTTACAAGCCGATGAGTGTAGATTATTTAAATGTTCTTTTAACTCTACACACTGGATCAATTTGCGTAAATTAACACCACTGGCGGATCCACGGGGAGGGCGGAGGGGGCGACAAGAAATTTGCATTGTGATTTGTATTAGCAATGACAGTAAAGTGGATTTTTCTGTTTCTACTGTGCATCATCGGCATCATTATATCAGAAGTATTCCACCATAACCAGCGGGTCACTTACCGCGACTGAGAAACTGCCATGCTCCACGATCTTCTATTAACCTTTCTATCTTCACATACAATTTTTCTGTTTTGATATCGCCAATAGCCTAATTCTGTTTCTATATAGTCTAATTAATCCCCTCCCCCTCTTTCCTGCCACCATACCCACTAGCACATCCCTCATGATACAGTTCCTTCTTAACCAATATCCCAACCAGTTTTTCTTCCTCTTCTTAATTTCCATTTCTAATACTCTCTCATTCGTTTTCCTCTCGGCCCAGTTATTTCTCTCCATTCTTCTCCACGCACATATTTCGAAAGTCTTCAATTGTTTCTCATCATTTTTGCATAATGTTCATGATTCTGCCTTATAAATACAGTAAAATACAGTACACGAAACATTTTATGAGTCTTTTTTCAACTCTATTCAAGGTCTCACAAAATAGTATTTTCTTCATCCTAAAGGCTTCTTTCGCCATTTCTATCCTTGCTTTTATTTCACGTTCGCATATCATATCATTACTAATAATACTACTCAGATATCGAAAACTAGTCATTTGTTCTTTTCTCCCGCTCCTACTTCTATATTTGACACCGATCGCTTCGTTTCAATCACCATGGATTTTGTCTTTCTAACATTTATTTTCATCCCATATTCTTCAGAAGCCTTTCTCAAGTTTTATACATCTTATTAATTATCTTTTTAGATTCTGCAAAAATAAGTATATCAACTCCAAACCGTATACACCTCATCATTTCATCTCCTACCGAAATTCCATCTTCATTAGGTAGACTCGTTTTCGCTATCTATTCTATATAGCTATTAAATAATGTCGACGAAATACATAATCTCTGTTGAACTCACTTTCCAATTACACTGTCCGTCTACTGTATATGCACCAGCGAATTTCCGTGAAAGATCATGAATAATTCTGATAATTTATATAGTATTTATGGACGAATACGTAATAGAACCTATATAAATAACATATATCGTTCCTCAAAGTACTGAATACGGCAAACATAAAAACACCAATAGACATGTTACATCAGGGCGAAATAGGCATAAATTTCAGACACTTCAAAACAAAACTCATTCGTTCTTACCGCTGGTCTAGTGGCTAGCACGCGTGCCTTTGGTTTACGGGTTTCCCGGTGGGGGAATTTTAATTGCCCTAAATGTTTTTGCATTCGTGTTCCTGTCGTTCAAGCTTAAAGTAAATGATTGTAAAACGTGTATATAAAGTAGAAAATAAAGACAACTTACTCAGATACGTTCAGTGAATCAGTTAACTTAAAGAGAAGAAACAAAGTGTCTAAGGCATTTGTAACTTGAAAGGAACTCCTAAAGGTTAGTTCCAGTCCCACCAAAGTAACATTTTTATTTTACCTGTTCTCGAAGTTTATCTTTGTATTTCTATCGGATTCGAATAAATAGAACTTCGAATAGAGACCACGTTGAATTCATTTATTGAGTAAGCCTGAAATTCTTATAAGATATGGCTATGAGTTTATTATTATTATTATTATTATTATTATTATTATTATTATTATTATTATTATTATTATTAGTTAAAGTACGAAGTTTCAAATCAGGCGATGCAGTATTTACGTAAACTAAATGATCATTTATTTGATAATATTCTCTAGCACAATATACATTTGCGAGGTTTTGCTTTGGGAAATGAAGCGTATACGACATTGAATAGTAAAAATATTACAATAAAAATATATTATTAAAAATATTGATTAAGTAATTGGAGTTAAACATGCTTTCCCGTAAGAATTATATATAGAGAGGATTTATTTTATAAAGTGCGAGTCAAACGAATATTCTAGTTTTAATCCGATTAGAAACCGATAACTTACACAATACTATTTATTTTAATAGTTTTATAAACCTTTATGATTATCGTATTATAATTATCTTTGGAATTATGATTTTGTCATTTCAAAACGTAGAACGAGAAATAAATGTAATATTCTACCTAGGTATTTGTTAAGGAAACCTTTGAAACAGTGATGATTTCAGGACATGACCTGTGGGAGAATTTGAGACCCTGTCGACATACATTCGTGGCCATATCTTCGATCATGCTCAAAGTGGACTAATGATATTCTATCAATTTGCTCTCATTCATATACTGACCATTACCCGGGGAGAATCTCCTGAAATCATCAATGCTTATAATTAGTTGTTCATTACAAATCAAAGGATAATAATGAAATATTGAACATACTTAATATTTTGTTTTCAGTTTTGGATTTTAGATTTGCAATTCATATAATGTTCCCTTCTAATAGAATTTGAGAGAAAAGTAGTTGCCAAAGATTTATTCAAAGAAATGTTTTCAGTCCTCTGATGAAAATAAGGAACACGCTTTTAAGGGAAAAAAAAAACGAAACGAATACTTTCTTCAGGGTTTGAACACATAAACTTATGATTGACAGACTATTGACCTAAACCGCTCGACCAATTTTTTTTTTTTTAAATCTTTATTAACAGTTCTATCACATGTACATTAGACAGTTATAAAAGCAATACAAGAGCTAGTTGATTAAAAAAAAAAAAAAAAAACTGGTTATAAATCTGAAAAGTTTACAGAATTGTTATGGAGCTAAGACAACAAAATAATTTGCGAAGTGTTGTTTATACTGCACATTCATTTGCTGCAAATGGTACCTTAAATAAGACAAATACACATCGACATGATATGGTCGATGTGTGGTAAGCACATAAAGAAGCGTATATGCAGCGAGCCAGATTACGCTGTTATTTTTTGCTTTAGGAAAATAGTTAAAATCTGGATATATCAGAACATCAGTAGCAGTAATATGAGATGGTGAAGAATGACAAATCTTACTTATGAGTGTACTAAATTTGGTCCATATATGTTGAATCTCTGTACAGTATTGGAAGCGATGCTCAAGAGTATCTATATTATGACAGTAGTCGCACAGATTACAAGACACTATACCGAGCTGATATAGTCTGTCTCGCGTTTCGTATTTATTATTAACGATAAAATACCAAAGAGATCGTTGCTGGGTAGTTAAAAAGGGAGCATTAATATTTTGCCAAATATAATTCCAATGAAGTTGTGGTTCTTTCAATTGAATGTGGGGCGTGACGATATGTTGCGTTCTGAGATAATGTCGGTAGAGTGCTTTGACAGGCATTAACTCAATTTGTGCTCGTTCAATTAATGCATAAGCGATATCTAAGACGGGTTCACACAAGTGTGGGAATTTAATTCCCCAAGGAAAAATATGAATCGGAGCTTCGAGGTCGATGCAACCTAAACATGCGGAGAGAACAGATGACGACACACTGACCCTATCGTTCGTAAACAATTCAATGCTTCTTTTCAGCAGTAGTGATTTTGCCTGGAGGGCTATGTTTATATAAGCTACGCCACCCTGAGCTGGTAAAAGCTCAAGCTGATCACGTGCAATTCTCAACAGCTTGTGTTTCCACAGAAAGAACAAAGCGTGACTGTTGAGGAAGTTGTATGTTTTTGTGGGAAGAGGGAAAATCTGACAGAAATACCACAAAAGACTCAATGCTTTTTGTTTGAGAAATGAATTCCTACTGATCATGTTCATATTGCGAGGCTTATGCTGTATTAAAAGACCACGTATTTTGTTTGCAATTATGTCAGAATTGTAGTGAATTGTTTGTTTGGTGTTATTGAACCATTCAATACCTAGGATTTTAACTGAGTCAGCAATCGTATAGTGCGAACTGTATGTAGTCCGGTATTCGGGGTGTATACATAGTAGTTTTGTTTTGTCTTTATTTAAAATCGCTCCAGAAATTTGTTGATACCTGTGTAAAAGGCTCTGAATATCTTCTAAGGTAGAAATACTGTTAACATAGAAATGAACGTCATCAAGATAACTTGCGACAGAAATGGAAGCTTGATAAACTTGTATGCCAGTGAGTCTGGTTTGTGCCGCGTATATGAGAGGTGCAACCGAGAAACTGAATAAAAGGCTCGACATGCTATCACCTTGAAGAATACCATTGCAGAAAGGAATGACACAACTGAGACTACCATTGAGTTTTAATTTAGTTGTCCTGTTATGATATACTCCTTGGAGCATGGACAAAAAGGCGCCATTGAAACCAAATTTTTGTAGAACTTTAAAAAGATACTCGTGTGATACCCTATCAAAAGCTTTCGAGAAATCGGTAGATAAAATAGCAACGGGCGTAGGAGAGGCAGTCTCATGATAGGCTATAAAATCTCTTATGTTAGCTAAGGCTTCATGAATTAAAGCTTGTTGCCCATGTCCATATTGACAGGAACTTAATAACTCTCCCACATATTGTTTCATACGAAGCGCGAGACATCGTGTTAAAATTTTTAAGTCTGCACTTAAAAGGCTGATAGGACGATAATTGTCTATGAAGTTAGAGTTAGGCAGTTTAGGGATTAATACAGTAATACCCGTGGATAGAGATTCCCCTAAGATACAGGTATCTCGATATTCATTGAAGAGATCCGTAAGAAACGGGGCAAGAATATCAATGAAAGTAATATAAAATTCTAATGGTAAAGAGTCAATACCAGTAGATTTACCACGTTTCCCTAATTGAATTGATCTCTTGACTTCATCAAGTGTGAAGGGACTGTTGAGATACTCTTGAGCATTTACATCTAAGTTTAGAGGAATAAAGTCCAAAAGAGATTCATCTTCATTATGTACATTAGGTTTTGTATACAATTGTTTATAATACTGAACAAATTGGGGAAGGACCTGCGAACCTTCATAAAGTTGGCCATCCTTGCCCTTAATAGAAGAAATTAGCTTTTGTTTGCCTCTGAGTCGTTCTTTGTGAATTTGCACGATGTTAGCTTGTTCCGTGTCATCGGCCTGGACAAGTTTGCTTCTAACAAAAAAACCGCGCATGCGTTGTTTATGCAACGACAATAAATGCGCTTTGATTTCTTGAATTTGAGGCCTGACCGGACGGCCTCGTAATTGTTCTTGCATGTATTCTTTGAGAAGACTAGAGTAATAGTTGTATTGAGTATTGTATGCCTGGGTCCGTTGAATACAATATTGTTTACTTATGGATCGAAATCTAGGTTTAATTCTCTTGTCCCAAAAATACATAAGTTTGCCCTGATAGCGTGATATTAACGGAAACAAGATCCGCCATTCCTCTCGAATTAAATGCTGATACTCAGGGTCCATAAGGATAGAGGTGTTAAAATACCAAAGGGGACTACTTCTCAAAAATTTGGATACTGGTAGGGTTATTCTCATAATTAGAGCATAGTGATCACTGAAACAAACAGGTTCGAGCTTAATATTGCGCACTTGTGCAACAAGTGAGCGGCTTATGTAAAAACGGTCCAAGCGACTAGATGATTGTGAAGTATGAAATGAGTGACCCGGGTCAGCGGGTCGAAAATGACGCCACACATCCACTAAATCATACGTATTTACTATGCGCTGGAGTTCGGGAGAAAAGTTAAAGTTCGGAGTCTGGTCAATGGGTTGTAAAACGGAATTAAAATCTCCACCTAATATACAAGGGTGAGTACCATTAAATAGAGCCTGAGCAAGGTCAGTATTGAAGAAATCTTGGCGCTCTCTCTTGTTATGAGAACCAGAGGGGACATAAATATTGCATAATTTGATGCTTTCAAGCATACCAAGGGAGATTCGTTCATTTGGGTAATCATTAATTGTCTTAAAAGCTAGATCACTACGATAGATAATTGCTGTACCTAGCCCATTCTCTGTAAAACGAGAATAGCATGTGTGATTGGAAAGAGAACCATATTCTGGAAGGGCCACTTCTTGAGCGAACAACACATCAATATCTGCTTTGTAAATAAAATCTCTTAACGCTTCTTGTTTAACAGGAGAAGTAAATCCATTTAGGTTAATGGTGGCAAAACTAAAACTATACATAAACAAAAATAAAGTGAAACGAAGTGGTAAACACTGCATAAAGGGCTGAAAATGAGACCACAATAATACAAAGAAAATAATTATAAATCTTCCCCAACAGGGGTACCAGCTTTCAACTTTTTCAAGGTGGCCCGTGTTCGTGCACCTGAAACAGGTGTAACATCTGAAGAACGACCTCCTTTAGAAGTTTTTGAAACTCCAGTAACAGTTGCCTTTAATTTGGAAAGTTTACGTTTTTCATATACAGGGGCACTAAGATCGGATTCACTGGCGGAATCACTTGTGAGTGATTGCACATTCCGGTCACGGGTGGTATTCGATTCGGCTACCAATGGCACAACAGACTGATTATCGTGGTCCAAGGGAGCACTAGAATCCATTTGTAAGTCCTTTACTGACTGTTGGTCACCTACCTGAGCTAGTTGTCCTTCCTTGAGAATTTCTTGGGCCTTACATTCAGGAGTAGACTGAGGTACTGCAGTAGATTCCAGAGGGGCAATAACTTCCGGGTCAGTAGTACGATCTTCTTCCATTTGTAGGTCGGGGCGAATGACGGGATCGTGGGATGTTTCAGGTGCTGGAACGTCAGGACTTGAAGAAATACCAGGGTGAGCAGAAGTGAGCAGAGGAAATTCCGTATAGTTATCAGTATGCAGAGACACCTTTTCATGTGGGAGATTATAAGGGGTACGAAGCGGTGGCAGTGGAGAGCTGCGAACTGGAGGGTGAACTTTGAAGGGCGGACCTTTTTTTCGGGGGCACTCTTGAACAAAATGGTCCTGTGAATTGCACAACGCGCAAGTTTGGATTTGACCGGAATAACTACAGAAGAGGCGCAAACCACACACAGTAATAAATGAAGGAATATTTTGTTTAACCTTCATTTTAATTAATTTACGTCCAGTACGGGTGACATAGACATGATCCGCAGAATACTGTTCGTCTAGGATTGACTGTATTTCACCATACTGAGAAAACACTCGTGTTAACTGTTGATTACTAAGTTCCATGGGGCACAAAGACACCTTAACGACGGTAATACTGTTGTCAGCGAGATCAATAGGAAGTAAATATTCCTTGTCACTATCGGTAAATTTGACTTCACCATGAGTAGAAGATAGAATTCGTTCACACAGAACCTTGTTGACTAACTTAATATACAGTTGTTTCTTGATATAGTCCAGTTCAATGCTGTGGATTTGATCTATGGTTAATTTAAACGTGTTTCGGATCCATTCATGGACAAAAATTGTAGAAGGCTTTTGACTTACTTGACCAAAATTTATGCGTAAGGTATTTTCACGTAAACAACTCATGTCGAAATTTCGTCGTAGAACGACCACAAAATCACTCGAAGAAATTAAGATATGAAGAGCTAGAAGACACTAATAAATTCAATATCCCACTAAGATAATTGCACAGTACACAAACTTAAATCGACTCGTCGTGTGTTACAACACTAACAGCGAGCGAGAGACGATGTGAATAGCACGAAGTCTCACGAACGTATCAATTGGTACGTCTTCACCGAGCTTCTTTAGACTTCGTGTAGAGTAGTTTCCTGCTCCACACTTTTTTTTTTTGCTTATGTAGATACCACTATAAGTTTGTGGTGAATATTTGGGCGTTACAGGTCTTGCAATGCATAAAGGTCTTTTTGGTATAAACTACATTCAATTTTACGTCCTAATAACTTATATGCAACAGGTTGAATCTGTGAAATGATTGAAGTTGGAGTGATCGTAAATGTTTTCATAGTTAGGAACCTGGATATGCAAACCCGCTTAACATGGGGATTTACTATTGTGAAATTTGGTACACGTTAAGCTGTAAGTGCACGTCTTATGCAGCCTCTGGCGGATCGTTAAAACTTAAAATCAACTAGCAAACAATCGCTCCAACGGTATTATAGCTCTTAATGTTCTAATTCTTGTATATAGCTTTCTGAAGCTCTATGAATCTTTCTTTCCTTAGCTGGTAGTGATATTTGTTTATTTATTTTTGTTTCTTTCTTTATTTATTTATCGATCTGACTTCTCTTCAGAGCCCTAAAGAGCCGTCACTGATTCGCACATTATTACTGTAGTCCTTATTCAAATATTAACATTACTTCCTAGACGAGTCCTAGAACAGGTATTACTCTGTACGCGTATATTATTATTAAGTATTCTGCCTTTTCGCAGGTCCTGGGACTAATGAGTTATTATTATTATTATTATTATTATTATTATTATTATTATTATTATTATTATTATTATTATTATTATTATTATTACTATTATTATTATAGATTTGGGCCTGGAAATATTTCTTCCACCTTTCTCGATCTTCAGCTTCCTCTTTTAAGTCTCAATATTTTCTTCTATTTTTCAAATCATCGATCAGTTGTGTTCTTCTTCCTTTTCATCTCCTTCCATCTTTCCTTCTATGGCAGTATGAAGAAGACAATTTCTTTGCAAGATATGTCCAATCCAATTGGTCTTCCTACTACGAAGGATGCTGGCTAGAAGCATTCTCTTCTCTCCTATCCGTTTCAATACATCTCTATTTGTTACTCCCTCTGTCCATTTTACTTTCTCTATTTTCCTCCAACACCACATTTCGAAACTCTAAATATTTCTTCTTTAACTTTCGAAATGTTCAAGTTTTTGAACCATTAACTCCAATACTCCATATATATGAATTAATTGATCATAATAAGGGTACATACATGATAGTACCGAAACATATATTCGTCGTATGAGAACCGGATAAACGTAACTCCATTTTCGTAGGTTTTCAGGAGAGAGGGGATTTTTTTCAAACAAATGTTGCTTTAATAAGATAGTAAACACATTATTGCATAGCAGACAAGTCAATGATAGTCAACTTCAATAACATTCAAATAACACCAAATAGTGGGGCTTTCAGAATTGTGTTCATAATCCAAGCAAACAAAAATTCCATTCTTGAATTTACCTTCCTTTGGTTCTCATATGACGATATGTTGTTATATTGTAGCACCTGCATTTTTCTGCATCCTTCCTATACAACGATGATGAAATCCAATTTGGTGTAGAAGTCCGTAAAAATATCTTTCAGAAAATAAGATGAATGGGAGTGAGTGTGTAATGAGAACCTTACGAAATTCAGTGCTGTGTATTATTTTGTGATGGTATATCTGTAACGAGTTAATAATTCTTCAATTGCGTAATTTCTTCATAAAAGAATACTATGTATTTGCGATGTTGTGTTGCAATGTTTTTTACGCATGTATACTCACAATGAAATGAGATATTGCCCTTTAGCAAGCTGGATCAAGGACAGAAAAAGGGTTTCCAAACTCTTTGTGAAGGCAATTGGTACAGTACAAGCAGATTGCTGGTATGAACAGTGTTCTTTATTTAGTACTAACAATAATTGTACATATGTTTTGATGTTGTTTATGAAGAGGTCACATTTCGATTTTGACAACGCAGAAGTTCGTTGTTCCCTACGTTCATGACAGATGGAGAAAAAGAAGTGAGTAAAATGAGCAAAGACGGGGCGGCTTGTTCTCTTCCACTGACCTAGTGTAGCAAGAGGAGTTGTTCATTCAGTTGTCTTTCAACAGTCAAAGGAAACAGTCGTGTGCAGAAATCTGTGACGCGCGAAGCAAGAAAGTGTTCCATCGTAAAGTTTGAGAAGTGTGACTCATGTTGTTTATATAGTAATCAGTTGTGTACAAAACAGAAACAAATATGGCAACAATAGAACCTATTAAAATACTGTGTGTTGCATTGGTGTTGACATCTCCGATTCACATTGTAGGTAAGTGAATGTCTTCAACAATAACAATTTGGCTGTCAAAATATCCCATGTCAATGCTGTTCGCATCCTAAATGGTTTGCAGTTATCGCCTATATCAGAAATAGTGCATGGTAATTTATTTTCTACGGCACTTGTACTCAGAAAATAGTTTTATAAAACAACGCAACCTGTAATAAAGTTCAGGTGGAATGTTGGTTACTGCATGCATCCACAATAATACGTCGTGTCTGGAGTCGAGCTCAGTACTCTTTGGATTATTGTTATTATTTGACAACAATGAACTTACGTTGGATATTCTTCTATTAATATAAATTTCACGATATTTTCTGTAATTAGTATTTAGGACTGAAATCTTTAACATATATGGATATTTACACACTTACCGGCTGCTTGTTCAAAGTCCATTTGTATTGATTTGGTTTTCCTTTTTTAGTTATTTATGTTGTCCATTAAAGAATAGTTTCTACGTTTATTTATTTTCTCCTTTTCTTCTGGATAAATACATTATTGCTAACGAACTTGCTTGCACTTTATGCTGGTATAGTAGCTAGCGCGTGAGCCCTTGTTGCATCTGATCATGGATTCGATTTCCGGATGGAGAGCGATGAAGGCATTATAACAATTCAACTTAAACTGCAGGTCATCGTCTCATATACTCTCGGTGCTGAAGAGAGATACTAAATTTTTTAACTAGCTTTGGGTGCTTGCCACTATTTTGTGTAGTCCTTTTAAATCAGTTGCTCCCATTTTTTTTCTTTTCTTTTTACATAGCTCCCTTTTCATAAACGCTGCATACTTCATATCCTTTTGCGTACACGTCTTTTGCACGGAATATCTGGTTCGATTCTCGGCGGACGCTCATGTGGTTTTCATTACACGTTAAGCTGTAGGTCCACGTCTCAAACAGCCAGCCTTCCTGCTTGAAAGGGCGGTAAACTTAAATTAAATTCACATCCTCCTTATTCCTATGACGAAATCAAAATGGCAAGCATGTATCGTCTGTAAAGCCTGCTAATGCTAAATTGTAAACGTTCATTACAAATATGTGCTTTATTCATAATATGACAGCTTATTTGTCAGTAGCCTGCGACCTCTTGCTTGCTCTTCACGCGCACCCAGGTTTGTAATCACTGCTTTAAACACATTCAGTAATTTCCAATAGCATCCACTTCCTGAAGCTTATAACCGGGCAATTATGCTCAGGTATACGTAAAAGCACTCAGCATATACATTGTGTCCAGGCGGTATCTTCAAGGTTGTTCCAATTTCCATAAATTCCCCAAGCAGTGATTATTTCAGGGGGAGGCCCGGGAGAAATTTTTCCATGGGGCATATCTCTGATTGTGCTAGACGTGGGTTTTAGTACTACTTTAACCCCCTGTGTATTAAAGTCCTCCGAGGAAAATTTGAAATCATCATTGTTCTCTGGAGTTAGATATTGTACGGATATGATCATAAGGGACAGAAAAGAAATCATTCATTGTTTCTAGGGTTATGCTGTAACATCACATTACAAGAAGAAAACGTCGTTGAAATCGAGTAACAAATAAACAAAGATGATACTAAAGTTAGAAAATAATTTAAAACGCGCTCTCAAGCGTTCTTACGCATATATTTCCTATTTGAGGTAATTATTTATAACAAATCGATGATTAAAATTGGCAAAATAATACGGCATATAAGGAAATGTTTAAGCTATTGATACTCCTCATTGTTGAAGCGAGTGATCCTCCCTTTCATTAATTTCAACTCAAACTATAGTAGTAAGTCTCTAATTTCCGACAAAACACACACAATGATCTATAAAAATCTGTGTAATCAATTAATATTCAGGAAAA
The DNA here is from genome assembly GCF_964235325.1 of Thermobia domestica. NCBI lineage: Eukaryota > Metazoa > Arthropoda > Insecta > Zygentoma > Lepismatidae > Thermobia > Thermobia domestica. Next base: position 307,198,236 of record NC_137459.1, read on the forward strand.
AAGTCTTACATAAAACTTAGGAAAAAACGCTCCCTCATTATTGGTTCGTCTAAACTGCAAACAACTGAGACGATTGGAAATTCTCAGAAAAAAATTAGACTGCATTCGACAGAATTATATATGTTACGAAAGTTATCATAGAATTTTTATTTAAATTTTCAGGGAGTAGGATTTAACTAAGTCCTGATATTTGATTAATTTCAACTGCAAGAGTGGAGATTATGTGAAAACCTAAATCAACATACACATCATATTGTGATAAAATTGCATAATATTTACGAAAGTCATTATAGAACTTTTTTTTAACCTGGGGGGGGTGCGAGAAGTTCACTCTCTAGTTCTCGTTTGATTTTAAATTTAAGTAGTGGAAGTAATTGAGAAAAGCCTTAAAAATGAATGCTCCATATTCAATAAAAATCTAATATTTTTACGAAGGATATCTTGGATATATATATATATATATATATATATATATATAAGGGAGTGGAGAAGTAATCCATCCGGCTTTAAGGGATTAAAATCACTGCTCACTCTTAGTGATGAGCAAATGCAAGACCAAGACCAAGGCCACCCCGGTCTTGGTCTTGCACATCCAGTCTTGGTCTTGGTCTTGGTCTTGCATGCAAGAGTCTTGCAAGTCTTGCATTTAAGAAATCTCAAGCTTTTCATAGGTAAATTTTACTATGGATATAATTGATACTAAACTCTACAATGCGCCAATAGTAACGGAAATACAATGCATGTTTCTAAATGTAATATAGTTTAACATTGAGTAAGTATCATGATAGTGTACAACATAGGTGATGACCTTTCCTTTTTTAATGGGTGCCCACGCTTCACTACTTGTAAGATATGCCTAAATCACAACGTTTCGTAAGCTGTTTATATTTTTTTAACAGATCCAACACTCCATTGGTTCCCAAACTGGAGAGGCTACCCCTGAGACGCATGAAAGAAAATCAAGACGGCACAGATTATTGAAATACCATGAATTGCAAAATTATTTTTACACTCTAAAGGCGTCAGATTTTTCTTTTCAACCACGATTAGATAATCCTTGTATAATCAAACTTCCAGTTAAATATTGAGATTTTGTTTTACTGATTCCAATAGGTACTCTATGGGGCAGAAATATCCACATTATGCAAAAGTGATTAAAAAATTACAGGCTTTCGATACATGAGCATGGAGAAAAAAGGGGAGAATTAGCTGTGTTGAACGGACAACGAATGAGGTGTTAAAAAATTAGCAGTAGGGAAAAAAGGAAGAATTTTACATATTGTTAAGAGGAGGAAGAGGAACTGGTTAGGATATTGGCTGAGGAGGAACTGTATTATGACGGACGTGCTGGAAGGTATGGCGAAAGGAAAGAGAGGGAGGGAGCGAAGGAGACTAGTTGAAGGAAGGTATTAAAACAGAAAATTGCTACGTCAAGACGAAGAGACTAGCTGGGGCCACCGAACGTCGAAGCTTCTCAGTTGCAGCAAGTGACCTGCCAATAATATCAAAATAACTATGATGATGATAATATGTTTAGCAACATTGGGCAAAAGAAAGAGAGAGAAAAAATTCAAATAATTATTATAATCAAACCTCTTAAGAGTTTAGAATAATTTGAGTGAAAACTGAAAACGATTCAACTGTCTATGTCTTTTGTGTAAACTCAATCTATATAAATACTTTTGACATGTATGGGAAATACAAAATAACCAAGTTGTGGGGATAAATTTGAATTTAAACGGCATCAGAAGTGTCACTGTTCGTCTCAGAGACCCCCAAAAGTACGAATTCGGCACTAGGTCATTTTCAATAAACTTATATATCTCCTTCACCCCATGTTGCGAGGTACGGCATCGGAAGTGGCATTGTTCATCTCAATGACCTCGAAAGCCATGAGTTCGACATTGATAATGGTAATTTTTGATAATTTTATATACCTTGTTCCTCCTCCAAATTGCGGTGCTGAATTTGCATTTAAACGGGATCGGAAGTATCAATGTTCACCTTAATGACGCCGAAAACTATGGATTCGACACTAATATTTGGTCATTTTTGATCATTATTATTATTATGAATTTGGTCGTAAACGGCATCGGAAGTGTCAGTATTTAACTCAGCGGACTGGAAAACTATGGATTCGACAATAATATTTGTCATTTTCGATCGCTTTTATATATCTTCTCTTCCCTCTGCCAAGATACGGGGCTGAACTTGGATTTTAAATAGCATCGGAAGTGTCACTGTTTATCTCAGCGACCCCTTAAACTATAGACTCCATTTTAATATCGGTCACTTTCGATCATTTTTAAATATCTTTCATTCCCCCTCCCCTAAACTGCACCGTCAAATTAATACGACAGAAGCCACCTCAGGTCCGATCCTCATCTATGTCGAAAATGGGATCGAGTTCGGTCGGGTTTTTTAAGAGTTATTAAATTTTATTTCTTTTTGTACACTTTCCGTCCCCACCTCCTACCCTAAGTTCAACCGTCAAAGTGATTTGATAAAAAAAAAGTCAGAACCTCATCTACGTTGAAAATTTGATTGAGATCGATTGGTTGGTTCAAGAGTGATAAAGTCACGAAGACAGCACTTATATTATTAATTTTTTACCCCTCCTCCCCTCCCCTACGTTGCTCCGTCAAAGTAAAATGACAAAAATCGCTCCAGGCCTGAACTTCATCTATGTTGAAAATTTGATCAAGATCGGTTGGATGTTTCAAAAGTTATTAAATTAAATTTATTATATATATATCCTCCCTTTCTCCTCCTCTAGGTTCTAGCATCAAAGTGAAAGAAACTCTAAAAAGCTTTCCAGGACCGAGCCTTATACATGTTAAAAATTTGATTGAGATCGGTTCAAGAGTTATTATCACAAATTTAGTAATTTTTATTTTTATTGATTTTTGTACATATCCCCTTCCTCCTCCTCCCCTACATTGCTCCGTCAAAGTGAACTGACAGATAACATTCCAGGCTTGAACCTCATCTATGTTAAAATTTGATCGAGATTGGTTGTTTGGTTCAAGAGTTATTAAGTTTTATGTATTATATTATAACTCCCCCTTTCCCCTCCCCTAAGTTTTACCGTCAAAGAGAAATGATGAAAACACTCCCAGGCACAAACCTCATCTATGGTGAAAATTTGATCAAGATCGGTCGGCTGGTTCAAGAGATTAGGAGTCACAAGAATAGTTATTTTCAATTTTATAATATAAATGTATTATTGTAGTATAATGTTATATCGTTCAATCCTCGATGTGCCGCATACCTAAGGAGGCTAAAAGTTATATTATAATAAACAATTATTCAATGTATAAGCATCCGCCCATGAAATCAAACTGGCGGTTACATGCACTAAGTTTTTGTCAATGTCTTGAAAATATTATTTCGATATTAGTTTTAAGAGCACACATTGAAAATTTCCAACGGATGCTTGAGTCTCGGAGCCAGGGCCATACCCATGTAATCGACACCTATGATGTACAGTATTTCCGATGTTCAATACTACATTTCTCTTTAGTTTTGGAAGAAGAACACCACTAATATGCTTTGAAATGAAATGAAGTATCTAGTTTAACGTCCCACACATATGCACCATGGCTAAGGGAGACAATGATGATGAGAAATGACTGAAATGGTGGAATGAAGAAAGTAGGAGGAAACGAAAAAATACCGAGAAAACCCACGCACACGGTGTTTGTCCACCAAAAATGCTCACATGGTGCAAGATGACACCTGTGTGGCTTGAAAACGAGTAATATCTACAGAAAACGCGACCAACCAATTCAGAAAACGACATACTGTTGCTATCAACTACAGGGGCAGATCTACTCACACGGATTGCATAAACTACTGGGAACACATTCACTCCAGCAGCATTTCTACTGAAGCCAAGAAATCCATCTCCTTATTTTTTACATTATATAAAAAATCAAGTAGTGCCGGTACTTGTTCAAGTCTCTTGCGCAAGAGTCTTGGTCTTGCAGGTATGGTCTTGGTCTTGGTCTTGGTCTTGCACCCCTTGGTCTTGGTCTTGGTCTTGCACCCCTTGGTCTTGGTCTTGGTCTTGCATCGGGATTCCTGGTCTTGGTCTTGGTCTTGGTCTTGCATGCAAGACTCTTGCAAAAACTGCAAGACCAAGACTCTTGCCCTCATCATTACTCACTCTTGACTGACAAGGGACATCACCTATGTGTCCGGCTCCGATTTCAATGACATTTTTGTTTCTGAAAATGTAATCTTTTAAGTTTTACGTCCCACGATTATGCCGGTTAGGCTAAAGGAGACGGTGATGATGAGAGAAATGTGGAGGGAAGAAAGTGGGAGGAAACGGGAGAACCTCGTGAAAACCCACGAGCACGGTTTTTGTCCACCACAAATTTTTGTTTCTGATAGAGGGCATGTATGCATTATTTGTGATGACAGAAATTTTTGCCATGGTGTATGTTTTCTATTTTTTTATGTATAATTTTTAAGAGTTGTGGTTATCAGAGATTACTCCAGAAGTCCCTTACTACCCTTCGTAAACGGAGTGTTAATGAAAAAAAGTTAAGAACAACCATATTGTTACATATAAAGCCTGGGGCGAAGTCGTATGGTAGGTATGACCTTGATGGCAGTCGTCTTGAAATCCGCCATTTTGAATTAAGGTCAAGTTTTTTAATGGGAATAGGGTAATATGATACTTAATTTCAGACTATAATTTAATGAGAAAAACAATGGTGAAGTTAGTTTTAAGATATGTACTCCCATGCGCAAAAAATATTGCGCGTATACTGTAACTCACGTTTTTTCGCAATTTTTCCATTTTCCTTATGTTTATGGGTAAAATTCAGTTATTAGTATGTGGAGATAATAGAAAGCAATCCATCTAAGGAGACATTTCCAAAAAATATAATAAAATAATAAAAATATAAGCAAAAAACAAAATTATGTTCGGTTTTGTGTATACTGGCAATAATGTTTTCGAGGGATTTTTTGCAGTAGCACAGTACGATTGCAGAGGGAATAACTGGAGTTGAATCAAGGAACTTGAAAGTGGACTAATATATTGCATTTATTGGCTTAAATCTAGGGTGTAAATTGTCTACCAAATATAAATTAGCTTCTGTAACCAAGATGTTATACGGAAGTATAGAAACAAAGAGAAAAACTGTTGTCTTAAGTTTGGAAGTGACATGCTCTATAGCCATGACCATTTATTTGTTAAGAAAAAGACAGGCATCAAAAGGTAGTCTGTGTGGTCAAGTGGGTAGAGTGGCGGACTAGTAATTCTTATATTGTTTTGACACCAGATCGAATCCCATGCGATCCCATCCAATTTTTTTCTTTAAAAAACATTGTAGAAAGTGTATAATTTTTATGTTAATAAGAACCGACACAATATAATAATGAAATAACTTTTTGTTTTTTCTGATGACGTATTTATTTAGAATTAGTGTATTATTACTAATAGCGATTGTTTTCAGTTTATGGTATGATATGCTTAATCATTCCCTCTCCGTCAGCAGAAGTAACTTCAACTCACTGCGAGTGTCTGTGAGTCAGGAACAGTAAAAAAAAAAACATGCGCGACCTGCTGCTTTACACACAGCGTGGCGAACACAGTCACAGCGATAGCTCGTTGTCATGAAGAAAAAAAAAGCTGATGTTAAATTACTGTTCTAGTGTTTCAGTGTGTGTGTTTCTTTTTAGAGTATTGACTCTCTCTCTCTCTCTCCTTTTGTTTCATATCCACATGTGCAACAAATGCAATCATAAGTCTGTGTAGGGAAATAAAGGATGCTTTCTTTAAACAAAACTAAATTAACAGCTCTATTTGTGAGGAACACGAATGCTTCCAAAAGATGCCATGGATATTAATTATAATCATACCGAATTATACAGTAGCGTGAAAAACTGATAATAAAATGATGTAACATGCATAAGCTTTTTTTTCTAGCGTGACAACACATTAAACATAACAAATTAAATTTTTGGGATTACAAATTATCACCTTACGTGTCGGTATAGGCCTATTCGTTTTCACAGTCGAGCGACGAAAGAAGAAAGTGTAGTGATAGTTATAAAAACCGAATACCAGATTTCAATGAATTCAAGCTACAATGCTCCTACATATCGAAAAAATTATTTTTCGATGTCTGTCCATCTATTCGTCTCTCGGTTCGTCACGCTTTTACATGCACTCAAATAGAGGCCATACTGTTCAACGTATCTGGACCGAATTCTAGACATAACGTTTTAATAACATACTATCTTTCGAATTTTATATCCTTCGACACCTAAAAGTAAGGGTAATTTACTGAAGGATTAAAATTTAAAATAATTCAATTTTCTCAAGAAAAAAAAAAGCTGTGACGATTTTATTTACTTTTTATAAATATATATTTTATTAACAAATATCCACCGTATATGAATATTTTTTCTGAGAAAATATATATGGTGTAATTTACTGTATGGTATGCGTTCTTTTTCCACAATTTTCTCAACCACATTTCATAAATAAACGTATTATTAATAACCTAACAATATGACAACTCGTTCGAAGGAGTAGTTTACTCTTAGGGTGAGCTTTCCCCCGATGGTTTTCCCATTAATGCCTCAGGCAATTTTGTTCATATTTCGTAAAGAAATGTTTCATTAATAAACTAAGATACAGCATAAATCGTTTATTCCGTTAACATACAGAAGAAGTGGTTTTCTCAAGGGTTGAATTTTTTTTTTTTTTTTTGACAATTTTCTCAGTAATAACTGAGACAAATTTGTTCTAATTTCAGTAAAAATATTGTCTGTAACACTCTTACAATATGCATAACTTGCTTGTTCCGAAAAGAAAAATCCAAAAGAGAGAGTTTACTTTGACAGTGAAATTTTTCCCGACGATTTGCTTAAAAATTATTCGATATACTGTCAAAATTACAGATAGAAGAGTTTACCTTTGGGGGTAAGCTTTTCCCGATGACCTTCCTAAAAACAACTCAGGAGATGTTTGTTGTTCATATTTTATAAATACATGTTACATAAATAACCTAGCTATATGGTATAATTCCCTCATCCGGAAAATCTAGAAGTGGTATATTACTTTTGATAGTAAGTTTTACCCTGCGATTTTCTCAAGAACGACTCAGGCGATTGTGTTCGTATTTCATAAATAAATGTTTTATGAAAACACTAACAATATAGCATAGCTTGTTTGTCCTGAAAAGATCCACAAAGGATAATTTATTCTTGGGGTGACTTTTTTCATGATTTTCTCAGAAATTACTCAGACTCTTTTGCTTATAGTTCGCATACAATTATATCCTTAATAATTCTAATATATGGATCAAGTTATTTCTAACCAAAATATGACCAATGGGTACTTTACTTTTGGGCCTGAAGTTTCTTCTAGCAAAGTTTTCCAAAATATTATTTTATTCGCAATTTCCCAAATAAATGTTTCAATAATAGTTGCAGCCTAACACGAGTCAGTGAAAGAAATTCAAGCGAGAAAGTACAGTGCGTTTGCTCCGTACCCTTTCTTAAATGTATTTTTAATGTTACTCCTAATCACAATTTTCCGAACAAAATCGAAACCTCTTTTTAAATGTGCCTTGTTGTGGTCAAATGGTTCAAGTGCATTGGTTCTGGATTTGATTTCCAGTGAGAGCTAGTGTATTTTCGTCCAAGAGATGTTACACGTCGGTGCAAAGAAAAAAAGTGTTTAAATAAGCCTAACCAAGCTAATCAACAAAGAAATAATACAATGTAACGAAATTATCGTAGAAACATTGTTAATATTAGGTAGGTGCGACTGAAATGTCCAAACGATGATTGTCAATTCCAAAGGTAAAAAAGTGAAAAATACAATGCCAGGTTAATCAGTGGCCTCTAGGTAAAGCTATCCTACTAACATAAGAAGTGATTGAGATGCCAAAAAATGTTGTAATCGCTGGGAGACATGTTAGGAGAATACAGAGGTGAGAGAGAGTTTAATACTGCGAATCATGGATAGTCTTCACTTTCGTTTGAGGGCGAATATTGAAGTCCGTAGGCCTACATAGGTTTGCATTGAAATGAACATTCTTTGTTTTCGGCCGGCGGGAGCTCAGGTGGTTCAGATTCCACTTTAATCAGTAGGTCCACGTCTCATATAGCCTCGCTGCTGAAAGGGACGATAAACTCAAAATCACATCACACATCTTTGTTTTCGCCTTTGTTTTAGCCCATAAATGTCTCTGTTCATGAGCTCCTTAGTGGATATGCAGTTAGCGTATGCGCCTTTGGCGTGGAAGACACGGCTTCGATTCCCGGCGAGAGCTCACGTGGTTTAGAGTCCACGTTAATCAGTAGACCGAAGTCTCATATAGCTTCGTTGCTGAACGAGACGTTAAACTGAAACTCAATGTCTTTGTTCATAAATTTCTTTGTGTATGGTTTTGCATATACGTGGCATGGATATTAAATTTTGATTTCTACGCCATATGTATCTAATTATATACACACCTATAAAACGAACACAACAAACTTGGAATATCTACATTGTTTGCGTATGGAAAATCATCACGTTCTGCTGCACAGGAGAGCCGTGTGTATGGAATTCCATACACGTGGCAATCAACCTATTAAGAAATGTATAATAATAATAATAATAATAATAATAATAATAATAATAATAATAATAATAATAAACAGAAAACGATACGATCATTTACATAATTTATAAACATAAGTTAACATTTAATAAGCATATAACTGCAATGGAATTAAGTTGTTTCTCTCTCTCCCTTAACGCAACAGCCCTTATTGTGCTAAGGCGTAGAAGAGAACTTGTAGCACTCACGATTTGGGGCGGTGTGCGGTCAGAACATCGGATCCCTTTGTTGTTAGTCCTAGCTTTCTAGACGGATGCAGTTATTCCCGATAGAATATACAAGCAAATAGACTTTTGCATTATCCCTCAATGTGATACTTGTGGTTGCTTAACCGTATACAGACAGCTGTCCATGGAAGAATCGTTGATAATAATAATAATAATAATAATAATAATAATAATAATAATAATAATAATAAATAACAGAAACTCGACAAATATTCTTGCAAATAATAGGAAACAGTTTGCGTCACACTTTTCACTTTGCTAGACACACCAGTGTGCCGCGTTATACCAATTGTGCCACACTGGAATATAGGGAATGGCTTTTTAATTTTTTCCAACTATTCCAACTGCTTCAATTGAAATGGATCTATAACAATAAGAGAGTGAATTTAGTCTTCTTACCCTTCGATTTAGAAATAAGGTTCGCGAGAATATCATAAAAGAATAATATACTCAGAATTGTATATAGTAGTTTGTTTTATTCGAAATTACATACTTCCTACAACTGTTTTTTGATTGAAATGATTTGAAATGAAACCTTTAAGTTTTACATCCCACGTAATGCCGGCTAGGCTAAAGGAGACAGTGATGATAAGAAATGAATGAAATGGTCGAATGAAGAAAGTGGGATAAAACGGGAGAACCCTGAGAAAACTCACGCACACAGTGTCCAGCACAAGGTTCACTTGGCGCGAGCATAGATCGAACCAAGGACTCCATGCACAAGAGGAGAACGCTCTACCACTGAAACACCGTGGCCTCTGAAATTGCTTAAAGGAGAAAGGGACTACTTTATGAAAACTTGATGACAAACACATTTGTTAAAAAATACATGCTTTTCGTGAAATATTGCTTATAGACATGGGCGGATTAAGGCTTTTGGGGACCTAGAGCCGACTATTTTAAGGGGGCCCTATGTTAAGAATAGTTCCAGTGCATAAATTTTCTTTGCTGCCTTCCACAGCCTCATAGGTTTATGGAACTACCGAGAACTATGCTGTAATATTTGAATGTGCTCCAAGTTTACAATAATTAGTTTAGTTAAATCCATTATTAACAATTAAATAATTGCATTCATTATTAACAGTTAAATGCTGCTGATGGAAAGACTTAAATCTAGCGATACCGCGAGCGTAACGAGCGGAAAAAAATTAGCATCGGTCTGGAGCCTATAATATAAGTTGATTACTATATTTTTACTGTTATACAGAGGGATTTTAAAGTGCTCCCTGAGCTTGGGGTCCCGAAGCCTGGGCTCCATTGGCTCCGCCTTTAATCCGCTAATGCCTATAGATTATAAATTAAAGGGGACGGGCAGGGTCCGTTCTAAAAATTCCGGCCCGTGCAGACCGCTAGCCCCTGTGTATATGCTATCTTTGGAAATACAGTAGAGTTTCGTTTATCCGACATAAAACAGACAGGCAGAATGCCGGATAATATGGGTGTGTTAAGGAAAGACCTATTAAAAGTCAAACTATGATATAATTTTACATATTACTCATCTAATAATCATGTTTTGCAAGAAACAAATATAATGCATTGACTCAGGGACGTATCCAGCGTGAGGTCCTGGAAGCTGTCCCTTTCCAAACCTCAAACACTTTTTAATAAACCTACTTTTTTCCTTTTGAGGTTCTTTTATATCAGATTACTTTGAGTCAGTGTTCAAAATGTGGGCAATGCGTTGTTGTTATAATTCTAACGAGTAACATTTCCCCAGTGTAACACTCCAATTTTGATAAAATTTGGCAGGTAGATACTACACATAAAGTAAACAAATAAGTGCTTTTTTTATTTTTTGCGGAAAAACGGTTTTAGGGGTTAGCCTCACCCAAAATTTTGAAAGTTGACGCCCGAAAGGCAAAAACAAGTGGACCAAAGTGAACGAAATTGTGCACAGATATTGCAGACGTAAAATTAGGGAATACGTATTTTGTATTTTCCTGGAAAAAACGGTTAGGTGGGGCACAGACACCTCCAAACCTTTGATCATGAAATAATAAAAATTGCTAGTAACATGTAAGATGTGTGTAAAGGACATGAAGAATTGCAACGACACTTTGTGTATGAACAATACGCAAAAAATAAACGAATACGGTTTTTGTTTATTTTCTGCGGAAAAACGGTTCTAGGGGAAAAAGCCCCCACCCAAAATTTTGAAAGTTGACACCTGAAAGGTAAGAAAAAGTGAACCGAAGTGAATGAAATTGTGCATAGATATTTTAGACGAAAAATGAGGGAATACGGGTTTCGTATTTTCCTGGAAAAAACGGTTAGGTGGGGCACAGACTCCTCCAAACCTTTGATCATGAAATAACAAAAGTGCTAATAACAGTATGTCAGAAGTGCCCAAATTTACATGAAGAATTGGAACAAAACTTTGTGTTAGGACAATAAGCAAAAAATAAACAAATACGGCTTTTTTATTTCCTGTGAAAAAAACGGTCTTAGGGGACAAAAGGTCCTACCCAGAATTTTGAAATTTGACGCCCGAAAGGGAAGAAGAAATCGACCGAACTGAATGAAATTGTTCACAAATGTTGTAGAGGTAAGATGAGGGAATACGTGTTTCGTATTTTCCTGAAAAGAAAAATACTGTTGAGTGGACCGTGGTGTTGAGTGTCGGAAGGAGTGGACCGAAGCCAATGAAATTGTCTATAGATATTGGATATGATAAATAAAGCCTCTCCTGTTTCACAAGTGTCTCCATCAGATTTATTCAAATTTGGCAGATCAGCAACAATCACAAACAGTATAGCGTATTTTATAGTATTTCACGAGGTAACTTTAACCCTTACAATGATTTTCCGCATAAACAAAAACACGTGCCGATTAATTTCCTGTTTGCTGTTGATGTGCCAAAATTGATAGGGACATCTTAAAAACACGAAAGTCCTTATTTTACATACAGTCTATACAATATCTACACACAATTTCATTTGCTTCGGTCCACTCCTTCCTGCACTTTTACGGTAATATTTTTTTTTCGGAGTGGCTCTAGGCTCCAACACTGTTTTTCCGTACAAATTAAAACACATTTCATTTATTGTTTTGCAAATTGTCCCTATACGAAGTTTCGTTGCAATTCTCCATACTCTTTAGGAACTTCTGACGTATACTTATTTGCACTTTTGATATTTCGTAATAACCAGCTAAGAAGATCCGTGTCCCACTCAACCGTTTTTGTTTTGTTTTGTTTTTTTTTTTTCAGGAAAATACGAAACACAATTACCTAAATTTACGTCTAGAATATGTGTGCACGATTTCATCCAATTCGGTGCACTTCTTGTTGCTTTTTTGGCCTCAAATTTCAAAATTTTGGGTGGGGAATTCTTCCCCCTAAAACCATTTTTTCGCAGAAAAAAAACCGTATTCGTTTGTTTTTTGTGTATTGTCCCTACACAATGTGTCGTTCCAATTCTTCATGTCCTTTAAGCACTTCTGACATACTGTTATTAGCACTTTTGATATTTCACGATCAAAGTTTTGGAGGGGTCTGTGTCCCACCCAAACGTTTTTCTTTTCTTTTTTCCAGGAAAATACAAAACCCGTATTCCCTCATTTTACGTCTACAATATTTGGGCACAATTTCTTTCATTTAGATTCACTTCTTCTTGCCTTTCGGGCATCAACATTCAAAATTTTGGATGGGGGCTTTTGCCCCAAAAAGCCATTTTTTCGCCAGAAAATAAAAAAAACAGGTATTCGTTTAGTTTTTGCGTATCGTATATACACAAAGTGTCGTTGGAATTCTTCGTCCTTTACACACATCTGACATATTGTTACTAGCACTTTTGATATTTCATGATCAAAGGTTTGGAGGAGTCTGTGCCCCACCTAACCGTTTTTTCCAGGAAAATACAAAACACAACCTTCATTCCTTCATTTTACGTCTGCCATATCTGTGCACAATTTCGTTCACTTTGGTCCACTTGTTTTTGCCTTTCGGGCGTCAATTTTCAAAATTTTGGGTGGGGGCTTTTGCCCCCTAAAATCGTTTTTCCGCAGAAAAAGAGAAACATGTATTCGTTTATTTTATGTGTAGTATCTACCTGCCAAATTTTATCAAAATCGGAGTGTTACTTGTAAGAATATACCGTAATGCCATTGAACCAGGTGGAATTAAAGCACACTTTTAAATGGGATTATAATTTCGTTTCCGTTTTGTTTATAACATTACTGTATTAGAACGATACACTCATAGCCATTTGCTATTTTTTTATGTGATATACGTAGCAGACAGTTTTCCTTACATGTCTCTAGAAAATATTTTTTGATTTCGTTTGTGTTACAATGCAGTTTGACCGGTTCATAAATGAAAAGTAAGAAACGTTTAAGAGAAATACAGAACTGTTGCATTGTTATTATTATTATTATTATTATTATTATTATTATTATTATTATTATTGATATTTTTGAAACATTAGAATTACATGCTTACGAAAATTCGTGTTGGGCCCCCCTCCGAAAAGAAAAGTTGGATACGTGCCTGCACTGAATGATAGACGTATGAGTCATGGTATAGACGGGCGTGCTAGGCGATCGAGTCCGGAGCATCGAAAACAGACCACAACTTGCAGTTCTTCTTGCCAATTGATGCTGCTTTTTACCTGCTATGATATGTCGGATAATAATGTGGAATAAACGAAGGTCGAGACCATGGCGTATTGGTGTTTCATGCACCTAAACCTGTAAAATATTTGTGCCGAAAACATCTTTCACTCACTAGCTAAATTTGTGGGTATGATCGCACATCTTCCCTTATAAAGTATAGTCTTATAAAGAATATATATAGCATGCTAAAAACCTAAAGACCAAATTCAATAATTTTCTATAGTTTTCTTTTTTAACAACGGGAAACTTGTTTAATTCATCACGATTAATCACGTTTGATACTAAGATGTCTGTTTCTGTCTATATATATTTTTCATACTTTATTGGAGACAATTTTTTTTTCAAGAAAAGAGGATGATAAAAGAAGCTATACAACAGCATAAACTGAAAACAATCGCTATTAGTAATAATACACTAATTCTAAATAAATACGTCATCAGAAAAAACAAAAAGTTATTTCATTATTATATTGTGTCGGTTCTTATTAACATAAAAATTATACACTTTCTACAATGTTTTTTAAAGAAAAAATTGGATGGGATCGCATGGGATTCGATCTGGTGTCAAAACAATATAAGAATTACTAGTCCGCCACTCTACCCACTTGACCACACAGACTACCTTTTGTTGCCTGTCTTTTTCTTAACAAATAAATGCTCATGGCTATAGAGCATGTCACTTCCAAACTTAAGACAACAGTTTTTCTCTTTGTTTCTATACTTCCGTATAACATCTTGGTTACAGAAGCTAATTTATATTTGGTAGACAATTTACACCCTAGATTTAAGCCAATAAATGCAATATATTAGTCCACTTTCAAGTTCCTTGATTCAACTCCAGTTATTCCCTCTGCAATCGTACTGTGCTACTGCAAAAAATCCCTCGAAAACATTATTGCCAGTATACACAAAACCGAAAATAATTTTGTTTTTTGCTTATATTTTTATTATTTTATTATATTTTTTGGAAATATCTCCTTAGATGGATTGCTTTCTATTATCTCCACATACTAATAACTGAATTTTACCCATAAACATAAGGAAAATATAATAATTGCGAAAAATCGTGAGTTACAGTATACGCGCAATATTTTTTGCGCATGGGAGTACATTTGGGGAAAAGTTAAGACAAGCATATTAATTGTTTATACTTACTATGAGTGTAAGTTTCTTACCTCCGCTTCTAACCCGCGTATTAACGATAATAAGTAAATAAAAGCTTTGGTAATACATATTATGCCTAGAGAGAAGTGGTACGGTAAGGGTAACCTTGACGGCAGCCATCTTGAAAACCGCCATTTTGCATTAAAGTGAAGTTTTGAAAAATAAAAGCCATAGCATGTGACACCTCATTTTGATAGCACATTTTCCCAAAAAAGCCAATGGTATGTTTATTTTTGTTCTATAGTTAATCAGTATAAATTTAGGACTGCTTATAATGTGCACCAAACGTCCATTACTTCATCTTTCAAATTGGCAACACTCCTAATTTTCACCGCATATTTTAAGATTCCAACTGGCACTTTGAAATTGTTGCCATGGCTCATGTTTTCTAAATTTATTATATTTTTTAAGAGTTGTGATTTGTCAGTTCATGAATAGTGTTGTGATAAGCATCCAGCAATCTTTCTGAATTTTGAAGACTTGCAATGTAATTATTTATTTCAAACCATTATACATGAGAAGTCTTATGAGACGTGAACAATGAGAAGGCTTGAGAGACATGGACAAACAAAAATAAAATTGTAATTGATTTTCGGAACATGAACACAAAATATTAGGGAACTTAGCGTACAATGTTGCGCGAACGACAAATAATCTAATATAAATAGAATAAAGAGTTTGTATGTTTGTCTGTCTGTCTGTCTGACTGTGCGCGGCCTGGGGACCAGACGAGTGGACCGAGGATTACCAAATTTTGGTCAAGGGTACCTTGGCCCAGGCCCCAGATCAAGACGAAGCCTTTTTACAAATTTGTAACCAGGGGAGTCTCAGGGGGCGTTTACCGGAACCGGTTTGGGAACCGGACAAATTGACCGAGAGTTACCAAATTTTAGTCACGAATACCTTGGTCCAGGCTCCAGACCAGAGTTAAACGTTTTTGTCAAAATTCGAGCCAGGGGGCTCTCAGGGGGGGCAATTTAGCGGGACATGTAAAAGTAGTAGAAAATGATCGATATTAGTCTCGAATTCATAGTTTTCGCGGTCGCTGAAATCAATGGTGAAACTCCGATCGCATTAACTTCCAAATTCACGCTATTCGGTTCCGGACCGGGGGTCACGGGAAGGGGGATGAGATACCGAGACACATAAAGGTAATCGAAAATGATCGATATTAGTGTCGCGGTCGCTGAAATCAATGGTGACACTTCCATTAGCGATTATTTGCAAATTTAGTTACAATTGTATGAGAGCCGGGAATCAGTGGGGGGATACCGAGACATGGAAAAAATAGCCCAAAATGACCGATATTAGTATCAAATCCATAGTTTTCGCGGTCGCTGAGATCAATGGTGATACTCCCACATGCTTTGACTTCCACCGTGCAAAACATGGATATTTTCAAATAATAATAATAATAATAATAATAATAATAATAATAATAATCTTCTAAGGAACACCAGCAATTAATAGACTAGTAGATCCAACGATCAGGTGCCTCACGTAAATTCCAATATAAACGCCACACAATATCTGTCTATGAAAACGCTTGCTGCCATTTATTACCATTTTCCTTCTATGGCTATTAACGTGAAACCGGAAGTGGTTAAGTTCTTCAATTTCCGCTTTAAATATAGTTTCAAGGGATAAGATACTTCATATTGTTCCAATGCTAAATCAATTGTAAACAATCGCTTCTCGGCATATATAACCGCTCTTGGTCTTTGAAGATCAATATTCAAACCGGAAATATTAAATTTCTAAAATTTCCGTTTATAGTTGAGAGATATGAGTAAGGATATTATATTGTCTTAAGAGATTGAATCGATTCAAAAAAAAAAAAAAAACGCTTCTCGCTATCTGTTACCGATTATGATCTACGAAGGTCAATATTGAAACTGGATGTTGTTAATTTCTACTACTTCCGATTTTAATATAGGGTTACCGAAGAATATAGAAACTATCCCTGAAAGTCGTAATCGATTGGAGAAAACAGTTTCTTTCTATCATTTACAGTTTTTAGTCTATACAGATCAATATTGAAACCGGAAGTAGTAAATTTCTACCACTTCCAGTTATAGTGAAGAGGTATGGGTAATGCTGGTATATCGTCTTGAGGCGTCGAATCGACTACGAAAAACCGCTTCTAGCTACGTGCTTCTCGTTTGTGTTCTATGAAAATGAATATTGAAACCGAAAGTTAAATTTAACCACTTTCGTTTTTAATAGATGATTACCGAAGGCGATAAAAACTATTCCTGAGAAGCTTAATTGATTGCAGAAAACCGCTTTCTTTCTATCTTTTACCGTTTTAGATCTATTAAATCTACATTGAAACTGGAAGTTGTAGCCGAGTTTAACCACTTCTGGTCGTCAGGTCGCAATCAAAAACTATACAGCAAATTCTTGGTGCCCACAAGTCTAGCCTCCAAATTTCAGGTCAAAAGATCCAAAATTGCGACTTGCAGTATGGTACAAACAGACAGACAGACAAACCGACAAATGCACATTGAGTTCCATCAGGAGCCTCACTGACGTTCGTCAAAACTATCAAAGAGGCATAATAAAGCTATTCCCAACACCCTTTACAAATACATTTACATTTCATTTACAGAGATTTAATTGACGTAACTATTACAATAGTGATAATTAACGGAAAAAATGTTGGAAACAAAGATACCTTACGCACCATGAACATAATATAAAAACAGTTGTCGAAGAACACACTTCGAAATGAGTGACAACTAGACTGAAACAAAATTCGACCAGATGTTGGAAATTTGTAGGACGATCTTCAACGTATCCAGATTTGAACCAAGAACAAGCTATGAAGTTGTGGAATTTTGGAGATGAGAATTGGTTATGCACAAGTGATTGGAGTTTTAAGACGTTGTGTCGTTAGTGAAGATTGATGTCCAGGTTATCGAGAAAAACTCGAACAAAGTTCTTCTGAAGAAATAAACATCCGCAAGTTGGATTATCCTGTCGCCTTCGGAGGTATAGGCCTACGTAAGATTCTGACTTTGCAATTGAACGGTTTTATTGCTGTCATTGCGGCTTCATCGTTAAAAGTTGTCCAAAAATCGACTAAAGTACAGAATCTTCTGAAACATTAGGAAACTAAACCTTTTCAAACCACTCTAACAAATTCTATTTTTCCATCTTTTCACTGCTCGAAGCTGCAATGTACAGATTGTCGGCTGTAAGCAAGGATTCTAAAACTCCTGGACCAAAGTTTTCTCCTGTTTCCGGTAACACGATGTAAAGCGGACTTATTAGTTGCCCAGCAGCTGAAATAGTGGGCATAGTTGTATATGAATGAGATGTGAATGATTTTGATTGAAAAATTGCTTCTATTCTTTTGATACCTTTAACATCCAATGTACGTTCGGAATGAAGTTCGAGATTAAAACCACTTTGATCACTGTTATAAATTTGTTTTCGCTGGTATTTATCAAAATACTGTTTTCTCGCTGCCAGAAAGTCACAGGCAATTTTATTGACGTCATTACTTTCTGCAAAATAACCATGAGTTATTTATCTGGTTACTTTTCGTAACACAATTCTACGTTTAATTCTGAATTTCCAAATCCAGTTAGGTGATGCCGATTTTTTTTTTTTTTTTATATTGACTTCTGTTTGCTTCAAAAGTGCCCATCGCTTCAAATCAGAATCATGTACAACTAGTTTTTTTTAAATTATTTTGCTGTAACAAACTCATTAAGGGTATATTGATCGATCTTGTCTAGTTTGTCAAATCAATTTCAGCCTCTGTAACTTCATTTTTAAATCGTCTCAATTGTCGGTCGTTAGTGACAACGCGATAATGTTTTGCAACAGTTCTCCAACGTAAACGTCCCTTTTTCCCACTTTCCCAATATTCAACAATTTGCGTTTTTAGTTTCTAAAGATATATATTGCGTACCTTTCTTAGGGGACTTGAATAGGACGATTCTGCTTCGTCCTCTGGTTGCGAATCATTGCTAATACTATCGTAACAAATTTATCCACCGTCTTCAGGTTCAGGTTCCATATCACTAAAATCCAAATCCGTAGTCCTCTCGATGCACAGTGTACTTGGAAATACGCACTCGTCGATAATTTGCACTAATTGAGACTTTAATTCAATCTCATGCGCATTGATTGTGGTCTCATGAGCCGTAATCTTGTACTCTTTTACAACATTGAAGCGGTTAAGTTTTGCCATTTTTCAGTACGGCAAACTTGATCAAAGCAAAAGTAACAGATTATTAAAACACAATTCAAGTTTTATTAACATTAACAATACGAGAACGTCCATTTCAACTTGAATCATTGCCACATGCAAACGCAAACCAACAGACCTACACCTGCCCTTCAAAAACTTGTTTAACTAACTAACTAACTCTATGGCCTATGGAACCCGGAGGTTCAATGCCGCGTTCACAAAAGCTCTCCACTGACTTCTATCCTTAGCTAACTGCATCCAGTTTCTACTTTGTATCAAAAACTTGTTTACTGACATGAATCATCGCACAACGAAAAAACTCCAAGTTTGCATTCAGGTAATACCGAAGACGTAGCTTGCAATGGATAACAGAGGAGACAAGAAATCAAATGAAAATTCATTTCAAAAAGGAAAACCAAATATGATTGTTGTGTAAATCAATTGTCTTTTGTTTTGTTTTATATGTATTTCTTTACTGTTTATTTATTTTCTATGGCATTTTTTAGCTAGTCAGACAAAAAATGTCATTTGTTTTCTAGCGATTGTTGTTGAAGGTTCATATTTGTAAGATTTATAATTTAGAGATGCAAAAAACCCGGCTTTTTTGAATCGATGGTTTTTTCACATAAAAAGGCTTTTTTGAGAAAAAAGCGAGAATTTTGGAAATTTTGGCTTTTTTCATTTTCATGATTTTTCTATCTAAATAGCTTTCTTATAGTATATTCCATAGTTAGATAAGAATTCCATGACCTAAATGCGATATTTCGCTCTGAAATTCACCATCAAGATGGATGGAGCACATGTTTTACGAATTAAAGCTAACATGAAGAATGTAGTATTTGAGGGGAATTTTAGAGGCTATTTAACTTTATTTTAACTTTTGAGTTATCGACATCTTTTTTCTTCTCTAGATCATTTTAGTTTGTCATCCGTGTTTCATTTCTAAAAACTTTTAATAATCTAGCTCCTAGCGCAAAAATTAAACTTACGTTTTTCTATTTATCCGTCAAAGCGTACGTTTTTCAATATATCCGTCAAACCGTACTTCCACATTTCTGTTATACTGTAGCTGTGAAGTGATTTAGCAATAATTTTCCGGACACAATCTTGAATACCAATTTATACAAATAATCAGTAGCGGATTTAGAAAAGTACTTTAGGAGGGTTTTTTTCTGATTGTTTCGTTTCCTAAAAAGTCCTAATTTTATTTGGGAGGTGCTTGAAGTTTATGAGTACAGGCATAACTAATATTTCGTTTCGTTTATATGTTTAGCAATAATCTTCCGGATACAACCTTAAAAATCATTTTATACTGAGAATCAGTGGCGGATTTAGAAAAGTATTTTGGGAAGGGATTTTCTTACTAATGTTTAGTTTTTCTAAACATTCGTATTTTTTTGACGGGAGCTTAAAGTTTATGAGTAAAGGCATAACTAATAGATATTTCGTTTGTTACAGACATTCCGTAACTTTGGGGAACGGGCTTCAGCCCGAAAGACCGCCCCTCTAACCTTCGCAAAACCGTCACTGCTGGTGATTAGTAATAATAACGATTTAAAAACAATAAGAAAGGAAGTCGACCAACTCACAGTACACGCAGTATTTCTACTTCACAGATGGAATGAAGAAAAGCTTTGTCAGAATGGTCGAATGCTGGTTGAAGCCCGGACTTCCCGATAGAAGCGCAAAAGCTAATCACTCAGTCATGTTTGTTGTGCAGTTGTATTTAGCTTAACTTAAATATATTCCGTAGTCCTTTTTTGGGGGGGAGGGGGGAGTTTCGTAATGATATGTTGAATCACTCTTGTTAAAAATTCAGAAAACTTGAAGATTGGGTAAACCGTGATGGTGGTTATATAAAACTTAACTGTAGAATTTCAAGAATATACAGAACCAAAAGCTCTAGATGTGCAGCCTTTAAGTGTATCATATAAATCTAAGTATTTCTCTTATGTTTTATTTTAATTTTATTTTGTTTCAAAAAGAGGGTATGGCATATTTTGAAGTAAAAATACTACACACTATTTTGCTAGTTATTTGTGTATTTTTTTAAAAAAAGAAGTGTTTACTTTTAGGGTTGGCTGGTTTACACCAACTTTTTTTTTAATAACTGGTTTAAACCAAAAAAATAAAAAGAATGAAAATTGCGAATCGTGTGAACTTCATGGTGACGTTTCCAGATATCAAACCACCTGAAATAGTTTTATTTCCCTTTCACCTTTTAATCAAGGTGTCCCATGTTCAATTCTCGGTCGAACCACAACCCTTATTTCATGTATAAACCAAGTAGCGGTTCGGATGTCAGTTTAAGCGAAAGTCTTTTCTTGATAACCTCGGTATTTCGTAAGGATGTTAAGCCTAAACATACGAAACAAACCAAATTGTATATTTCTGCATGCCTAAATGTCTGTTGTATTATAAAGAAGCCAAGATTGCTTAAATATATTGATAGAAATTGGCAAAATTTATCGATTGCCTACGTAGCTTCCAACATTAGCTTGGATTGGACTTTCAATGATATCTACGTACTATATTTGTAATTTAATACCTCAGTTTTAGCGTACTGATTATGATACGTTGACCTTTAAATTTTACATGTAAAGCAATAACAGGATTTTCCCGTTATTGTCTTACATTTCAAGTAATGACGGGATTTTCCCGATGGCTAGGGCGGGAGATTCTCAATTTAAGAAATTTACTGACCGCACTTCTTTAAGCTTATGGGAGTTCTTCCGGCATAACCCCGCTGTTGTATAATAACACCAAGGCGACACAAACTTATTTCTGTGAATATAAAATATAAATACATAAAGCAAAAAATCTAAATCAAAAAAGCCTGGGTTGAACATCCCCCCAAAACGAGTTTTTGGCAGTTTCAAAAACAACCATGGTTCTTGCCAACTCTGCTTACTTTTGTATATAGGAGGTTAAAAAAATTCTTATTATATACATTGGTTAATCCTGTGGAATTCATAATGTAAATATGTTGAAGAAAAATTGTTTGAATCTTTTCGAAATTCATAGTTTATTTTCGAGGTTTTATATTATTATCAGCATCAACCACTAATTAAATGATTTTTTGTGTTATAAAGAAGCGAAACAAAGTCTGCTTTATTAATTTAAAGCAGAATTTTGAAAAAAGCCCAAAATTTCCCGAGCAAAAAAGCGAAGCAGAAAAAACTTTTTTTTTTCAAAAAAGCCGTTTTTTCCGAGCCCTTGCATCTCTATTTATAATCAGTTTTGATCAGGAACTCGATCAAGTTACACTTCTTTATAAACAAGTTACCTGTTTTCATATTATGGTCATGGTACAAACAGCGTGTTGGGAACAGCCATATTATGCTTCTTTGATATTTTCTATCATAGCTGCTGATCCTTTAAAGTTGCATTTATTTAAAATATATATATATATATATATATATTTTATTGTTTGTCGTTTGCGCAACATGTCCGCTACATATCCTGATAATTTTGTGTTCGTATTAACAACAATTTGTTATAATTCCATTTGTATTTCTTTACATCACATAGGTCCATAAGCTTCTCATGTATTCTGGTTTGAAATAAATAATTACATTGCAAGTCTTCAAAATTCAGAAAGATTGCTGGATGCTTATCACAACACTATTCATGAACTGGCAAATCACTACTCTTAAAATATATATATATATATATATATATATATATATATATATATATAATGAAAATGAAATGAAATCTTTCAGTTTTACGTCCCACGGTTATGCCGGTTAGGCTAAAGGAGACGGTGATTATGAGAAATGAATGAAATTGTGGAATGAAGAAAGTGGGAGGAAACGGGAGAACCCCGAGAAAACCCACGCACACGGTGTTTGTCCACCACAAAGTTCACTTGGCGGGAGCAGGGTTTGAACCCGAGACCCCAAACACCAGAGGTGAACGCTCTACCACTGAGCCACGGCCCCCCCAAAAATATAATAAATTTAGAAAACATGAGCCATGGCAACAATTTCAAAGTGCCAGTTGGAATCTTAAAACATGTGGTGAAAATTAGGAGTGTTGCCAATTTGAAAGATGAAGTAATGGACGTTTGGTGCACATTATAAGCAGTCCTAAATTTATACTGATTAACTATAGAACAAAATAAACATACCATTGGCTTTTTTTGGGAAAATGTGCTACTAAAATGAGATGTCACATGCTATGGCTTTCATTTTTCAAAACTTCACTTTAATGCAAAATGGCGGTTTTCAAGATGGCTGCCGTCAAGGTTACCCTTACCGTACCACTTCTCTCTAGGCATAATATGTATTACCGAAGCTTTTACCTGCTTATTATCATTAATACGCGGGTTAGAAGCGGAGGTAAGGGACTTACACACATAGTAAGTATAAACAATTAATATGCTTGTAACTTTTCCCCAAATGTACATATCTTAAAACTAACTTCACCATTGTTTTTCTGATTAAATTCTAGCCTGAAATTATGTATCATATTACCCTATTCGCATTAAAAAACTTGACCTTAATTCAAAATGGCGGATTTCAAGATGACTACCATCAAGATTATACCTATCATACGACTTCCTCTTAGGACTTATATGTATCCACATGGTTGTTCTTCACTTTTTTCATTAACACTCCGTTTGCAAAGAGTAGTAAGGTACTTCTGGAGTAATCTCTGATAACCACAACTCTTAAAAATTATTTTTAAAAAAATAGAAAACATACACCATAGCAAAAATTTCTGTCACCAGAAATAATGCATGTATGCCCTTTATCAGAAACAAAAATGTCATTGAAATCGGAGCCGGACACTTGGATGATGTCCCTTGTGGGTTGAATTCCAAGCACAGTTATTACGGAAAAGAGTCCAAGAAAATATAGAAAATATTGTGTCAAAACTGAATGAGTTACAGTATTTATAAATTATCGTGGAGCTCTAAAAAATCGAGGGAAGGGAGTAATACCGCTGTGTTATTCTTCCCTATTTCTTTTAGATGTAAAGTGAATGATCGGGGAACCTCAAAGAAGTTGCACGATAATTTACGCCCAAATCAAACTCTTTTTAACAAAAATTATTGTTGAATATGTTTTTTTGAAATTGAGGGGCTTGAATTCACACTTTCATATTTTGCAGATTTTAATCCGAAATTGTGGGGACATTCACAATGCAATAAAGAAAATATACATTAAGCTTTTTCAAAATCAAAGAGTGTTTATATGGTTTATATTGGAAAATGGTTGATTTTACCCGCTGTACTTGATACATTGCAATTGCAAACAATAGGATTTTATCTTCAGCAAGTGGAAGACAGGCACATACCAAGTTTAATCAAAACCGTACAAGTTTTGCGAAGGTTATCGTGGAACAAACGGATGGACTGACATACAAATACCAACCGACTCGAAATACTCGCATCAATAGTATGAGAAACGGAAAATAATTGGATAATGCAGTTTAGTGCAACATTTTAGCACTGATTTTTTATGAGACAGGACCTACTACTTCTAGTGATTTCCGAACCACCACTCGGTCTTATTCGATGCAAACACATACAAGCATCGGGAATCGAACCCGAACCTACACACAGAAACTGCCAAAACAGCAGAAATATTATATGTGTCAAACGAAAGAAAAGATTAGGTTAGGTAAGTGGTGATACTAGCTTTAATTTTTTGGGGAGCAGAGAAACTTTTGAGATGACAGTTTTGTTTTATTTCCAAAGTGGTAGTTTTATATTACTTGACATACATTTCTTGCCTGTCAGGGAGCAGGCGTAGGCACAGGGGGACGCTCGTCTCCCTCTGTCGTTATTAGCAGATGACATCAATAATCAGACAAGATAGAACTTTCATTAAAGGATAATGCAATGAAAGTACAGCCGTGTTTGAGAATATCATATTTTTTAAATCGTTTCTTCTCAAAATGTTTCAAATGCTTTACTATTAGTCGCAAATATAATTTGAATTAGGAATCTGAATTATGTTCTAAGTGGACCTTGTGGTGGACAAACACCGTGTGCTTGGGTTTTCTCAGGGTTCTTCCATTTCCTCACACTCTCTTCATTCTACCATTTTATTAATTTTGTCATTATAGTCGTCTCCTTTAGCCTAGCCTGTTTAAGTGCGGGACGTAAAACTGAAATATTTCATTTCATTTCCCCTTATGAATTATGTTCTTACGTAAACTTAGGTTATGGAAAATAAATTGCAGTCATATTGAAATAATATTCATAGCACCAATATTCCAGAAGTCAAATGTAAATATTGCAAACTAAGTTAGTTATGAGCAAGCACAGTCTTCCTATTTTGCGACAATCATACATTCGCAAATGTTTGCGTAGAAGGTAATTGAGTTTACAGTGTATCCTGTCTTGTGTATCCTGCTTATCCCGTTAACATTGTACGAAATTATTGGCAAGGTTGCAGGCAATTTAGTTACACGCAACTTCTTTCGAGTGAATTCCTGGTAGTAATTGAAACCGAAAGTTCTTAGTGCATGACGGCTATAGCAGAACATAGCCAACCACGTTATAAGAGAGTAACAAATTTTCAGAATTCACGACGCAGCACAACACTGTTTTTATATGTTAATTTTGCAAGTTTAATAAACGCCTCTGTTCACTAAATGAGACTATAACAGATGTGAACCTATAATTTAGTTTTCTTACGAAATACATACGTACCACCAGCGAAAATTGAAACTTGGTCTCTCGCTTCAAAAGGCAAAGACGTCAACTATTTACCAATGAAGAAATTGTAGAACATTCAAGATTAATTTTTTCTTATCCCTTCTTGAACATGAATTTCTACTTACCAGTTTCTGTTCGCGAGATCCCTTTATAATCAAAATGTCCGTGAGTAAGTTCTGATTCCATTCTTTGCTACGTTTTGGGGGCACGGTGCCTCAGTAGTAGAGCACTTACCTCTGCCGTGTGGTGTCCCTGGTTCGATCACCAGTCAAGTAAACTTGTGGTGGACAACATCGTGTCCGTGGGTTTTCTTGGATCCTCTCGTTTCCTCCCACATTGTCATTCACCAATTCTTCTATCATCATTCCTTAATCATCCGTCTCCCTTAGCCCGAAGGTCATAATCGTGGGACGTTAAACTGAGAGATTTACTTGCTACTTTCCAGTTTAATTGTGCTGCTTTCCGAGAAGCAATAACCCTTCTGTATTTTGAATGAATTATTTCTGTATGTTTCTTCGCATTACTTTCAGCAAAGTAATATTTTTTCCCTCTATCACTCTGTATGTTTTTTTTTTTTTTTTTTTTTTTACACAAACTGAAAATAATTTTTAAGACATGTTTGTTTGTTGGTTAAACGTTATTTTTCCGAGGCTATGTGAGACGTAGGCTTCAGTTTAAGATAGAATACAAATTCTATATTATTTCTCCCCCCCCCCAAAAAAAAGAAAACAATCTCATTTTATCGTTTTTCGTGAGAATATAGTTGTCAACACCTAAAAACTTACTTACCTTTTTTTGTCGTAAAATAACACCGTTTGATGCTACGTTAACATAGTGCCTTGCGTTATTACACCTTCCGCCAATCCTTGGACCCCTTCCAACAAAACTTTCTGGGTGCACGCCCGATTTGGTGTACATTGCTACATTGGGGCTGGAAGTCGTCTGATGATTGAGAGACAGGCATACTATCATACCCAAGTTACCCTCTCTCCCACCCACCCCAAAAGAAAAAAATCCAACTTATTATCTTATCAAATTATCTTTAAGAGAAAATTAAAACTGCTAGAAGTCTACAAATTAAATATTAGCTCTCTTATGAGAAAATGTATGGAGAAGTTCCGTTTCCTCTATTTAAGACACAAATATTTATTTTGCTTGGAAGTAAATCATGTTTACAGACCAATATACAGCTCATTATGTCCTTGCATTTAAATGCATATTTTGAATGATACTGGAAAGGTAGAAACTCCAATATACGTCTTGCTACTGCGTCAAAACACAAATAAATCTACCTATATATTAAAATGCTAGGTTTATATGTTTGTCTCCAAAGAAAAGTGTATATGTTTGTCTCCAATCCTTTCGACAATGAGATCTCGGAAACAACAAGTACTAGAAACGTGCAGTTTTCACTGGTAGATTCCAACTTTTATGTAGATTGTACAGCTCTATTTGAATATTTAAAAACATGGCCGCTATTTATTTATTACATTTTTAGGGGCCCACTGGAAATATTGAAATCTATAAAAGCATTATATCCTATAAGTTACACATTCAAAAATCACATAGTTGTATCCAGGGGTTACATATCCCTCAGGCGTTTCTTTCATGGTCAAATGATAATGAAAAACGAAGCATAATGAAAAATGAAACAAACGGTATGAGATATTGAAAAAAATAATCGAAAAATTCTCGTTATTGAGAGAGAGGGAGGGATTCAAGTATTGAGACAGAGAGGGATGATTTATATACACAGATTTAGAAATGGGGGGAAATGATCGGACAGCATTCGTATTATGACAAAAATTGTGATTTTGTGAAACAGAAGGGAAAGTTTCGAACTGTGAGGATGACATTAGATAGTTGTCAAATAAGGTGGAGAACTCTTTTTAGAGCATCAGATGATTACGAAGGCAGAGTAAGATCTTGAGAACTGAGGAATTAAGAATTTAAAGAATCTAAAACTTCCGAGACGGGTTTCGAACCACAAACCTAGTACTTATCGAATCATGACTTTATCCATTCTGCTACGGAGAACTCTATCTACTTCTTTACACATGTTTTATTTACTTACGTTGAAAGCTAACTTAATGGGAAATTCCAAAGGTTGACTCGGTGGATGCGCCGTTCAGATAGGACGTAAACCTCTTGTAACTTAGTTACAATGTATCGTGGCGGATATAAATAATTGATCAGGTAATGGCAACTGCTTTGAAACAAATGCAGAGTATGAGAATTAAATCAGTCATATCTGTGGTTTCGTATAGAGAAGAAACAAACTTGTGAACCAAAGGTTTGAGAATAACTCAAGTTATTAATATAAACTTTGCCGAAGATTATTCACATATATCATCATAAAAGTAATACGAAAGACGTTCTGAAACGAAGAAATACAATTTTACAAGCGGAGGAAAGAAACCTAAAGTAACGAGACTAAAGACGAATTATTTACGGCGTAGTGATCGTGGTTCAGTGGTGAAGGCGCTGGATCTGTAATCTGGAGATTTGTGGTTCGAATCCACGTCGGGCATTTGTTTTTTACTTTAGGTTTTCTGATGGCGATTGAAAGACAATGACACACGTTTTATTATATTCAGATATTTAAATACTCGGATGTTTCAATACTTGAACTATCAATTCTTCACGAATAATAATAGTAATAATAATAAACTAATAATAAATATTATTATCTCGTAGATTAAAAGCTAGGAGCTAATTATCGCTCAGTTCATACCATTACAAGCAGAAACGTGACATTTGGCAAGAATATTTTGGTTTTGTTTAATGTTGCCCAGGAGAAGAGGAATTTTTCATATCGTTTCTAAAACAAACAAACAAAAAATTAGAATTAACATTTTACCTTTGGGACGGGAAAAGGCTAACTCAAATTATCGTCTCACTTTGGACATTTGGACAAGTATCGTAAACATTTTTCGTCTTGTCTCGATTCTCGAAATAGTGTATGACCATTCCTTAAGTAACAGTTGCTCTCAGTTCAGTTCAACAATTGATATTCAGTTATTTTTATTACAGTTATTTTAATTAAAGCATGCAGTAGAATACTTTCTACATGAAACTTTTGTGGAAAGCTTTTGTTTACAATGTGGGTAGTTGCAGAGGTGTGTCTTGAAGGTACGGAACCCACTCTCCAAAATCCCTACGTTTAAGGAAGTTTTGCCAAATTTTAGGGCAACCTTAAAACTTTTAATACCATTTATTATTATTATTATTATTATTATTATTATTATTATTATTATTATTATTATTATTACTGAAGTGTTGTTAATTTAATGGTTCACCCTCTGCCATCCAGCTCCCGCTTAGTGGGAATATGCTGAACAAACACCCTGTGTATAGGTTTTTTCCGGGTTCCGCTTCCTCCCACTTTCTTTATTCCAATATTTCTTTCATTCTCATCATCGACGTCTTCTGCAGCTTAGACGGCATAACCATTACTTAAAATTAAATTTTCTTATGACTCTTGTGAGTTCTGTACCCTACTTCCTACATGAAATTTACCTCGAACTTTCCGTTATAATATTTAGCTAGTTGTAGGGACGTATGCAGAGGGTATGTCTTGATGATCCTGACACTTCTCTCCGATCCCGGCTATTTTGTAACTTCTGCCTAACGCTACGGGCGATTTTACAGATTTTAATACAATGTGTCTTCATACAGAATTTGTCTTCTATATTATTATTATTATTATTATTATTATTATTATTATTATTATTATTATTCTGAGAAAAATATACATAAAATTTATATATAAGCTTCTATACGTTGGTTTACTGACCTTGAATTGGGACTTAAAAATTCCATCCGTTTTCTCACTTAAAAATATCGAAAATTCAACAAGGAAATATTTAGACCATGATAATTTAATTGAAATTCTTCGTAATTTTACCCATGACAAACACTTTACCATTTTATATCGTAAAGGTCAGATCCATCGTTATTGTAGGAGCGGTGCTTGAGCGATTGACGGTAGGAATCCAAACTCCAATTAGTTAGAATTTCACAACCTGATTGTAGTACAAGTGTAAACTGTTTAGTCGGTGAAGAGGCTGTGGATCATGTCAGAGCTGATGACGATGTGTTTTGGTGAGTCAGTGGTTCATGGTGGATGGTGGGTCGGAGTTGGTCATAGTGGGTCACGGTGTGTGGTGGGTCTGGCTGGGTCACGGTGGGTGGTCGGTCGTGGGTCATGGTGTGTGCTGGGTCAGTGGGTTGTGGGTCAAGGTTTCTTTGATCCACGCCATCTCTGGGTTAACTGGTTTGGGTTCGGTTTAAACTTGAAACAGAATGTGTCCTTTTATTTCAGAAAACGAACCGTAATTTGGTTCAGTTTTGTTTGAAAATAGGCACTATATTGCCACTTTTCAGAATATCCGTATATATTTTGGAAAAGTTCCAAACGAAATGTAATGGTTTCGTTTTAGGTAAAGGTTATGAGTCTGCTGTTTCACTTTTGAATGGAATTACGATTCCCCATGTTTTTTTCCTACAATTTTTTTGTAAAAAAAAAACCTTAATGAGCAATAGAAAATACAACTGTTTTTCGATTCGGATTGGTTTGGGTTAACAAGTTGGAAATGAAATCTTTACGTCAACGATTATGCCTGCTAATTTGAGGAAGACTATTATTGAAGCAAGTGAATTATGATGGACAAATAGGTAGAATGAGAAAGTGGGAGTGTCCCGAGAAAACCCACGAACACGATGTTGTCCGTCTCAAGCTTACTTTCCTTGGGAATGAACAAGGCATCCCACTCATCAGATAGTTCAGTAGGCGGGGTCTCAGTTTCGATTCCCGGTGGGAGAGCCTTTGAAATATTAAATGTCCTCGATGTATCTGTGTTCGTGTCCCTGTCGTTCAAGGTTACTCGAAATACCTGTAAAACGAGAATAACCGAATATAATAGGGATAAGTTACGGAGATACTTTCGGTCTTCTTTAAAAAAAATAAACTTGAATTCTCTGGGCTATAGTATTTTATCATGACCGAAATCAGTTTTTCATCGTTAACAAAATATTGGAATCGTAAACGTTTGCAATTTCCTACATAGACGAGTGTTTCTTAACACTTACTTAAATGAGCGATCTTAGGGTAGTGGCTTGAGCATTCGTTTCTTGAGTTAGGGGTCCGCGGTTTGCGTCCCTCCGATATTCGGAAAATTTTTATAATTTAGAATGTAGATACTTCTGAAGTATAATAATATGAAAAATAGTCAATTTCTCTCGTTCTTCAAGTTAGAGTTGAAAAGACTTCCTCCACAGGGGAAAAACTAAAAACAGACGTCACAGTCTACAATCTTGATTCCTACTGTCTGAAAACTTCGTGTTTGGCAAACAGTTCATGAATACAAACGGGCCATCCTTCAGGCCTAGTATGACTCATAAATTTGTCTGAAACGTCATTGTGGAATTTTTATTAAGTTCTTCCACTCTAACTAGAAATAATAATAATATTTTCGTTCGCCATTTTCAACACGTTCCATATATTCATTCAACCACAATTGGTAAATGGGAACTATTCTTTTTTATATATGTTTCTATATTTTGTTAAAATATCAATACAACGCATACTAATCCAATGTCTTTTACCCAAAGAAAGGGTGTTACTATGTATCGTGATGAAGACAAATCCTACTTAGTTTCTGTTAAGGTATCTGAAGGTTCGATTTTCATATTGTCCAGTAGCTGTCACGTTCTTTCACCCCTCGTTTCTTTCCAAAGTATCTCTTATAAGGCAATTTATCCTTATAGAGGATCCAAAACATTTCTTTTTGTTTTTCTTAACTCGAGTATGTTAATTTGCATTGGAATAGGAGGTAATATTGAGGTCTCAAAAATACATTAACAACAACAACAACAACAATAATAATAATAATAATAATAATAATAATAATAATAATAATAATAATAATAATAATAATAATAATAATAATAATAACAATAATAATAATAATAATAACAATAATAATAAATAATGGTATTAAAAGTTTTAAGGTTGCCCTAAATTTTGGCAAAACTTACTTAAACGTAGGGATTTCGGAGAGAGGGTTCCGTACCTTCAAGACACACCTCTACAACTACCCACATTTTAAACAAAAGCTTTTCACTAAAGTTTCATATAGAAAGTATTCTACTGCATGTTTCAAGGTAAATAACTGTAATAAAAATAACTGAATATCACTCAACAGTAAGGCATATAATAAACTAATTTTTAGGATATGCAGATGTAATTATAAAAGCTTTGCAACAAAAATACCTACACAGATAATAATTCAATGGGCTCTGAAATACAAAGTAACAAAAAGCCTATACGATTCAGTCTACAGAGCAATTGTTACTTAAAGAATAGACATACACTATTTCGAGAATCGAGACAAGACGAAAAATGTTTACGATACTTTTCGTCTCGTCTCGATTTTCATCTCCAAAGTGAGACGATAATTTGAGTTAGCCTTGTCATGTCCCGAATGTAAAATGTTAATTTTCATTTTTTTTTGTTTGTTTTATAAACGAGATGAAAAATTCCTCTTCTCGTGGACAACATTAAACAAAACCAAAATATTCTTGCCAAATGTCACGTTTCTGCTTGTAATGGTATGAACTGAGCGATAATTAGCTCCTAGTTTTTAATATTCTACGTGATAATAATAATTATTATTAGTTTATTATTATTACTAGTATTATTCGTGAAGAATTGATAGTTCAAGTATTGAAACATCCGAGTATTCAAATATCTGAATATAATAAAACGTGTGTCATTGTCGATCAATCGCCATCAAAAATCCTAAAATTAAAAATGAAATGCCCGACGTTGATTCAAACCACGAATCTCAAGATTACTGATCCAGCGCCTTCACCACTGAACCACGATCACTACGCGGTAAATGATTCGTCTTAATCTTGTTACTTTAAGTTTCTTTGCCTCCGCTTGCAAAGTTGTATTTCTTCGTTTCAGAACGCCTTTCGTATTCCTTTTATGATGATATATGTGAATAATCTTCGGCAAAGTTTATATTAATAACTTGAGTTGTTCTCAAACCTTTGGTTTACAAGTTTGTTTCTTCTCTACACGAAACCACAAATATGACTGATTTAATTCTCATACTCTGCAATTGTTTCAAAGCAGTCGCCATTACCTGATCAATGATTTATATCCGCCACATGACATTGTAACTATGTTACAAGAGGTTTACGTCCTATCTGAACGGCGCATCCACCGAGTCAACCTTTGGAATTTCCCATTAAGTTAGCTTTCAACATAGCTAAAGGAAACGTATATACCGAGTACATAGAGTTCTCCGTAGGAGAATGGATAAAGTCATGGTTCCATAACTACAAGGTTCGTGGTTTGAAACCCGTCTCGAAGATTCACATTTTTTTAAATTCTTAATTCCTCAGTTCTCAAGATTTTTATCTGCCTTCGTAATCATCTGATGATCTTAAAATAGTCCTCCACCTTAATTCGACAACTGCCTAATGTGATCCTCGCAGTTCAAAACTTTCCCTTCTTCTGTTTCACAAAATCACGATTTTCGCCATAATACGAATGCTGTCCGATCATTTTTCCCCAGTTCTAAATCTGTGTATGTAAATCATCGCTCTCTGTCTCCATACCTGAATCTCTCGTTTTCACTTTTTTTTCTGTAAAGAGACATGTACAGATGTTGTGCGGAATGACAAGGAGATTCATTCTCATACGTGAATGATGCGCAGTGTAGAGAGTGGAGGTTCAGCTAGTCTATATACGAAATTCTAGGTTTATATGTTTGTCTCCAATACTTTCGACAATGAGATCTCAAAAATCACAAGTGCTAGAAACGTGTCGATTTCACTAAGTCGGTTCAAAATTTTGTGTAGATTGTCCAGTTATCACTCATTTTTTTTAAATTGTGTCGTTATTGTTTTATTCAACATTTTAGGAGACGTTTTGAGCGTATAAGATTAACATTGTTGCATGCCGAAACTACGGTGTTCGGCAACCAGTAGAGAAGTTACGTATGGCGGGTTGACGGACATTGAAGGCGCTTTGTTTAAATCTGAATGGCAAAACCTATTGCATGCTGACAACTTCGAAGGCCTCAAGAGATGCAATGAGGTGTACTAGGACGGATATGGATTTATATATATATATATATATATATATATATATATATATATATATATATATATATATATATATATACGAGGATCATTCAATAAGTAAAGAGACAGTCTATATTTTTAACACTAATCAATTTTTTGTTTTTGTTTCAGGGAGGTTAGCTGGCAACCTTGGGATATGCTCTGATCTGCTGTTTCGTAATTTTATGTCAACATAACTTCAAAAATATCAATTCATCATGGCAAATCCTCTAGAAGATTGCACCTTAGAAGAACAGCGCTCAGTCATTAGGTTTTTAGTCGCACAAGGTGTAAAACCAAGTGAATTTTTTTCTCGAATGTTACGGTAACAGTTGTATGAACCATGCGAATGTGTACAAGTGGGTTGATCGGTTTAAAAGTGGCCGAACAAGTGTAGGTGATGAATCCCGATGTGGACGCCCAGTGGAAGTTTCTGGTTCTTCGTTGGAATCGAGGATTGGCGGAATTATTTGTGATAACAAGAGAATTACTGTTGAAATGATAGCTGAGGAAGTTCAAGTAAGTGTTGGAACTGTTCACAATGTCATTAGGAACATTTTAAAGTGCAGAAAAACGTGTGCCAGATGGGTTCCCAGACAGCTTACTGCGCTCATAAAGAATCAAGGCTTTCCATTTGTCAAGCCTTAATGCAACGAAGTTTGATTGAAGGAGACGCTTTTTTTTGAAAGAATAGTGACTTGCGACGAGGCCTGGATCCATCACTACGACCCCGAGACCAAAAGGCAGAGTATGGAGTGGAAACACACTAGCTCTCCAGTTCGCAAAAAATTCAAGGTTCAACCTTCCGCTGGTAAAGTGCTGCTGACCATCTTTTGGGACTCACAGGGTCCAATCTATTGCGATTTCCTTGAAGATCAGCGAACTATCAATAGCCTATACTATTCTGAGATGCTAGCACACAAAGTTAAACCAGCTATCAGGAGCAAACGCCGTGGACTCTTGTCAAAAGGAGTCATTCTTCAGCACGATAACGCCCGCCCTCATACAGCCCAGCTGACCTGAGATAAGCTTCAAGAATTGGGTTGGGAGGTCTTACTTCATCCTGCCTACAGCCCAGACCTCGCCCCATCTGATTTTTACCTGTTTGGACCACTGAAAGACGCCCTACCTGGAAAAAGATTTGCTAACAATGAGGAAGTTAAGGCAGCGGTGCAAAGGTGGCTTCGGGATAAATCGAAAGATTTCTTCGCCAAGGGAATTAGGAAGCTGCAAGAAAGATGGGGCAAATGCATAACTGTAAAGGGTGATTATATTGAAAAATAGCCTTAGTTTTGAAAGATTGAAATAAATCTTTATTGAGCTATAGCAATTTGTCTCTTTACTTATTGAATGCCCCTTATATATATATATATATATATATATATATATATATATATATATATATATATATATATATATATATATATATATATATATATATATATATATATATATATAATATTTCTGCTTGATATCGTGTTACTCTTGCAAATTTGCTACAAACTGACTCCAACATCTATACCAGTAGTGTAGCAATTTTCAGAGTTTCGATTTCTTTGGGAGTGGGGAGAACAGTTCTTATCGTATTCTTTTTTTATGTAAAAAGAAGCAAAAGGATGATGTTACTTGTTTCATAAATACAATATATTCAGAGGTCAAACTAACGTGTATGCTCAGCTACTTTAATCACTGGTAACAGTTGGATGATTCTGTATTTCCACTTAATCACATAAAGTGCTCCTCGTAATGTAGTCGCTAACGCTGTCTTGGAGTGTGTCTTTGGTGCGAGCGGTCCCGGGTTCGATTCTCAGTCGGGACACAAAGTCGAAAATATGTAAAAGCTTTTTTCAGGCCAGTCATCCTGATTGAGGTTTTCCTGGGTTTTCTTCATTCATACCAGGCAAATGCCGGG
Organism: Thermobia domestica; assembly: GCF_964235325.1. Lineage (NCBI taxonomy): Eukaryota > Metazoa > Arthropoda > Insecta > Zygentoma > Lepismatidae > Thermobia > Thermobia domestica. The sequence continues at coordinate 307,233,801 of NC_137459.1, forward strand.
ATAGTACCTAACATAGGTCCCAGGCCGCTTCCTTTCTTCCTTCCCTTTTCTCGAATAATGTGATCCACGAGGGACGTCATTCCTTATACATGACGGCCATGGCCATCACGTCGGCTAAGATGGCCATGAGTGCCGAAAGCTCAGAAATCTAATTCCTAAATCCTTAATTACGTAAATATTATGTTCATTGTTTTATCTACTTACCCCTAGACTGATTCGATTTTTTTCACTCGTATTTACAACGATATTGTATATCTATGCGATAAATTACTTCCATTTTCGTATCTTGATTTTGGGCAACGGTGCGTAAAAGTACACAATCTGTTTAATAGAAGAAAAAGAAGAAAAGAGATAATATGTCGTTGATTCTAAATATAAAGAAATAAGGTTAAATCGTAGTAGCTGAAAATCTATGTTGGTTTTAAATGTATAAAACTGTACTCTTAGTTACCGTAATAGCAAATAGTTATTTAATGGTTGCTATGACGACCGGAAAAGATTATTATTAATGAAGCTGAGGAAGAATAATAAAAGGTACAAGAGATATAAGTGACGTGTCTGATTTAAAGTAAATTGATCGTGTTGACATATAATTAAAATTATACGAACTGTGGGCTAAATGGTGGTTCAAATCAGATGGTGGTTCTTATATACGTTACATATTCACGTTAATGAAAATGTAGTGATTAGCCTTAACTGTAAAAATGACATATTTAAACAAAATTCTAAGAAATAATTTCTACTTTCAATAACGATAAGGTTTTAAATTATTTTATCCTTTATATATATCTTCCAAGTTGTTGAATATGGGTTTTCAGTGAAGAGGAAGAAAAAAATGTTGCTTCACGGACTACGTTTTAATTTGAACATTCCGAGCGGACTCTGGACATCAAGTTTAACCATCTTGTCCTTGGTCACTTCCGAGGCCATCTTCCTCCTACATCCAAATGTAGGAACTAGGTTCATACTTGTTCTCTCGATGTTCTCCATACATTTCCTTATTAGCAAACGACAGATTTTCCGTGCTACTGGCTTACAAATTACTCAGTAACACCTTTAAATTCTAGTAACAACAGCAATATTTTCAGCTGTTGATGCTTCTACGGAAAGTAAATACCTCTGTTTAGTTTTGGATTAGACAACAAGGAGCAAATAATGCAAATAAACTCAATGTATATACTGTATGCATAGTATATCCAAGATGTTGATAATAATCAATGTCATTTCCATTAGGAGATGTCACTATAGCAGAAAGAAACATGGATCAGAAAACGTTCCATCTAGAAGCAAGAGAAAAGCGATATTGATATTTCCCTTTAAAAGGATGTTACCGAGGAAAAGATATACCTTAGTTAAAACGTAAATAACTATTTCTATTTCGAAAAATGGATCAGAAAGAGTAAATTGTTACATGTCTTGAACAGCTTTTCTCTCCCTATAACGTGGGACCCATATAGCGCGAGGTCTGGGCAATCGCTTCACTTGTTCCACCCACGAGACGGCCCTGCTTATTCATATTATTATACAACCTTTCAAGACCTGTAAAACATTATTAACAGATGTAAGTAATTCAATATTTGACACGAACTCTTTCAGAAAAAGATGAACAAGGGCCGAAAATGATTCCGTTTGATCGCGATCTCTCGTTATTAGTTTTTTTTTTTTTTTTTTGAATCCCCTAGCCATGTATGAAGATTCTATCAGCATCCTTGGACAATGGGCTAAGATTTTGTCATTGCGAAAAAAAAAAACAAAAGATCGATCTTCCTAGTGTAAGGTATGGGTTGGTTTGGCTTAAATTTTAAAAATAAATGAACAATAATTAGAACTCACAAATATTTTGTGTCAAAAATATCAATTATAAGTTTACATAATCAAATAATTTACAGTGGGTATTTAACTTTGTCACCGGAGCATCTGGGAATAACGGCACGAAGTTCACGAACTATTGATTTAAACTGAACTTGGGCAGCATTAATGACTACGGAACTGAAACGTAAAAAGGAACGAGAGAAAGATGAAGCACTCATTGGCATAATGTCTGACTACCAAAAGAATGAAGAAAAGTCAGTGTGTGAATTGCATATTTCCACAGCGGGGATGAATTCGCCCATATAGATACCCAGGTATAACACATTATATATACAGATCAAAGAAGTAATTGAATGCTTGACAACTCAGCGCAATCACAGGAGACACGATGGCTTAGTGGTAGAGCGCTTACCTCTGGTGCGCAGGGTCCGTGGTTCGATTCCCGGCCGAGTAAGTTTGTGATGGACAACATCATACCCGTGGGTTTTCTTGGGTACTCTTGTTTCCTCCCACTTTCTCATTCCACGAATTCTACCATCATTGTTTACTTGCTTTAATCATCGTCTCCCTTACCTAAAGGACATAATTGTGGGACGTTAAACGGAAATATAACATTTCATTTCACTTCAGTATAACCATACATTATAAAACAAGTAGCAGTGAAGCAGTTTAGTTTATATGCCGTGATAGAGTATAAATTAATATTGAATGTGAAAGTGGTAGTGCATTTCTGCCACTTCAGGTTTTTGTTAAGAGATTACAATAAAAACTAAAATGTATTTTTGGGATACATAATTGATTGCAGAAAACCACTTCTCGCTATCTATTGTCGTTTATTTATTTTATATCGATCACAATTAAAACTGGTACTAATTTATTTTCTGCGACTTCCGGTTTTAATTAAGAAATTATATTGGAGATGGAGAATATATTCATGAGGCGCTCAATCGATTACAGAAATCCACTTATCGCTATATGTTATCGTTTTTACTCTATAACGATCAACGTTAAAACTAGAAATGATTGATTTCTGCCACTTTCGATTTTAGTAGAAAGATTACAGTGGCGATGGAAGATATTCTCGAGACGCTTAACTCATTACGGGAAACCACTTCCTGCTATCTATTATGGCTCTTATTATATGGCGATCAACGTGAGAGACGGAAGTGGTTGATATCTGAAACTTTCGGTTTGAATAGGAGGTTGAGAAAGAAGATGATACTCTTAGAACGCTAAATCGATTTTAAAAAGAACTCTTGTCGCTATCTTTTATCATGTTTGTTCTATGTAGATCAATATTGAAACCAGAAGTTGTAATGGATTTTTACCGGTTCTGCTTTTAGTAGAGAGTTAAGAATACAGATGAAATGTATTCTTTAGACGCTCAATTGATTGCAGAAAATTACTTCTTGCTGTCTGTTATCACTTTTGCTCTATGGTCATCAACGTAAAAGTCTGTTATCATTTCTATCACTTTTGTTTTGAACATCGCCCCCGTAAACGAACTCGATTTCTAACTTTTGAAACACGAACGAAATTGCCTCAATCGTTTTTGACGAAATTATATATATAAAAAAATCTCCTCAAGAGTAAACTACCTCACAATAAATGATTCCTCACGTATTGCCAGGTTACTAACGAAATATTTATTTATCAAATATGAACAAAATTGCTTCAGTCACTTTTGAGAGAATCGTTCTACAGGAACTAAATCCTAACACTAAACTACCTCTTCTGGAATTTTTCCCACATAAATGACTTACACCACAGTATAAGGTTCTTAATGAAATGTTGATGTAAGGAATTTTAAACCAAATCGTTAGTGCCACTTTTGAAAAAATAACAATTCTCCATTTTGACCCTTCAGTAAACTACCCTTAATTTTGAGGGTAGGAAGAAAGTTCAGAAACTGCTCCTACGCAGTCTTGTAAAAATCTTAGATATAAAATTTAGTGCAGACTTGTTGAACAGTATGGCTTCTAGGCGGGTGAACACGTATACATCGAGAGGACATCGAAAATTTACTTTTTCGGGTTGTAGGGACCATGACAGGTCTAAATCGTTGAAATTTTGATTTTTTTTTCCACGATCACCATAATTTCTTCTCTCCTTTCGTCGCTGAAAACTAAATAAAACGTACAGGACACTGCACTAAACTTTCTCGTTCCAATTTCTTAAACCAAATCACGTTATGCTACAGTTATAAGCGAAAAATTTATTAATGAAATTAAATATATATATATATATATATATATATATATATATATATATATATATATATATATATATATATATATATATATATATATATATATACTTTTCCGAAGGAAACTTCGATCGATGAATAGTCATCCCCAAAGTAAACTGCCCCTTGTAGATATTTCCATAAGAAATAATTTACTCAACATTAATGAAATATTGATTTATAAAATATGAAGAAAATCGTGTGAGTCATCTTTGAAGAAAGAAGAAAAATCCGAAAGGGAACTGAACCCCAAGAGTATCCCTTGAACTTCCACATTTTATTTTGAATTATATTTATTTAAAATGTGTAGTTTGTCATCTGTAATTAGAAGTGTAAAAATGAAATGAAATGAAATCTTTAAGTTTTACGTCCCACGATTATGCCGGCTAGGCTAAAGGAGATGGTGATTATGAAAAATAAATGAAATGGTGGAATGAAGAAAGTGGAAGGAAACGGAGAATAACGAGAAAACCCATCCACACGGTGTTTTCCCACCACAACGTTTACTTGGCGCGAGCTGGGTTCAAACCAAGAACGCCATGCACCAGAGGTGAATGCTCTACCACTGAAGTTAGAACTGTAGTTGAAATTAGTGGTTTGTATAAAGTGTTTCAGTTGTCGAGGTAACTATATGGTTTTATCTTGAAAAATATTGTTCTGGTGAAGCTACAAATAAAGGTGTCCCAGTATGCATGCGTAAGCGAAAATAGAAAATATTTACACGTACGTAACTTTCTAAACTAATGAATTTTAGAATGGGTGAACAATAGTTATGTCAAGAAACAAATTAAGCTGAGATAGAAAACCTGTATGGAAAGTTGTACTTTAGGAGGAATTCTTTGTGGATGAAGTGGGCGATCGGACGTATAGCGTGGCTTGGTGCCTTCAGGTTCTATTTAGATGTTACACCACCATCGTCTCTTCAAAGGAAACAAGGATGTCATGATGTCAACTTCTCTTTCATTCGTTTTGTTTCTAATGCCGCGTATTTACGTACTCTGTGCTTGAATAGCTAAGCAAAAGTGACAGTGACCTATAGGAGTAGGCCTACATTTCTTTCTTCCTTTCCAATACCTGGCCTCATAACCCAGTCTTTCTCTGGCTCTGTAAAAAAGAGACGACGACGCGAGGAAGCCAAAAGGAAAACTCAAATCATACAATACCAACAAGTTCAACAAGTCATGTAGTTTACGGATGATACACTCATTGCAGGATCCAGAAATGCACGAGCAGCTCTTGTTCTAAGAACGATATATAAAGTTGCGCGAACGTTCAGGTGTAATTGTTTGGAGGGAAAGTGGGTTTATATCGAAGCTGCGCCGCCGGTTTTCATGAGCTGAGGATGAGAATGGAATACTTACAAAGGTAATTTGATTTCGCAAGAAAAAGAGGAAGTTTGTTATAAACCTCTATAATAAAGAAACTCTTTAAAATACGAAGATGAAATAAAATGTTTAGTTTAATGCCTCGAGATTATGCTATATAGGCTACAAGAATATATATGATAGTATAAATGAATGATACAGTTGGTAGAAGGAGCGGGAGTGAGCAGGAGAAAATATTGAGATAAATCAGGAACACAATATGCTACATCACAAGGTCATTTAGAGTTGAAACTCCTCTCGATGGTCTAGTGGCTAGCAACGTTTCTTTTAGGTATACTCCGAACGGGAAACGAAGCACTACAGAGTTCCCACGCCCCCTCTCGGACTAAAATAAAGCACGATTAAATCTCCTCTCGTGCAGGGCATCTCTTTCAGCAAATGCAGTCCCAGTGCAGCACTCTCATATTTTGATTTTGCCCTGCCGAAAACAATAAAAGAAGGTCTGTTACTAGCTCGAGCATCCTTGACGCACGTGGGTCTGATTCGATTCCTGATTGAAGAGCATTGAACCACATGCTGAAAAGAAACGCTAAATTTCAACTAACACCAACAACATGTCAAGTTGAGTATAGAGCCTGAGATAGATTTGGAGAGCTACACCAGAAGTTAAAGTTTTACCTTTAAGCTCATCTTCCTCCCTTTAAATATATTTTTCTTTTGAAAATTGCATGCCATTAAGGTTCCGTCTCACTATAAGATGCTAGAGAACCGTTTATCAAAGAAAATAAACTGAATGTCTATGTAATGTAACAATCAGCAATTAATTTTTGTGTAGTAGGACCCCTAATCCCAGATGTCAACATACCCCTTCATTCCATCTCCCCATTTTTCAGTTTTCATGTATTCTTGAACCATAGTTGTTATATATTCTCTTTTCTAAAAGAAAACTTTGTAACCAACGCCTGTTTTATTGACTTAGTAACTCCAGCTACCTCTGCTAACCAAATGAGTCAGAACCTGCCTTTGAGCAAACATTCTCTCCCTCTCACATAAAAACATACTGTGATTATGCTTTCAATATTTTTTATAAACTCGAAGTTTTATAGTAGTGTAATATAAAAGCAAATGTTGTTTTCGTTTTCGATTCACTGGTTTGAGATTCTAATGTTCATTTCAGCACCGGGACTATATGAAACGTGGACCTACAAATTAATTGGGATCCGAATCATATGTCCTCCCATCGGAAATCGAACTCTTGTGTCCCGTGTCGATGCCGCCTAAGCTAACCATGTAGCCACAACAGGACTCCAAATTATAATTTATTTGCCAAAATATGGTCAAGTTCTTGAAAGCTTGTTTAAATTGATTTGAAAAGAAATGACTCTTTTTTTGGTACGTACCACGGACCTGTACCACGGACCTGTTTTTTATGTTCACGATGTCGTGACTAATTTTCACTAAACTACTGATGCAGAGAAGATACAAAGTTAGACGGAGGTTAAGCTGGGCTCTACTTTTGCCATCATTCTAACTGTTTCCATTCTTTGTACAATTGGTGACCAACAAATTATTTAAAATAAAGCACGATTGCTCTGCCAGAAGTGTTAAATGTTGATTTGGTCTCAATGAAGTGGCCAGAGTTCTGGAAGTCTTTCACTAATCAAGATGGTGGAAATCTTAATCATACGTACGTTACAATGTGGCATCAATTACAAATACATTTTGAGTGACTAGCTATGATGTGATAAGCCGATGTGGAAGAACAGATAGTTGTCTAAGTAGAATTTAACCACATAATTTTTACGAGCACATGATTTTTCACTATGACCATAATAATATTATTATAAATTTTTGAAAACACTAACGTCCAAATAACTATCGAAGTAGCACTATTATTTCTAAAAGAAACTACGTAATACATACTGTAGTAAATATCTTTGCGGCTTTTGTATTTGTTGTGCCATCTGTCAGTTTAAAAGGTAGTATTCGGGGAAGTATTGCATTAGTATTGTTGAAAATATAAAACTGTAGTTAGTCTTAGGGATTTTTCTTCATTCATTCATTATTTTAAGGTAATTTCTAAGAGATTTTTCTTCATTCATTCATTATTTTAAGGTAATTAACATATATACAGTAAAAATAAACTGACTCAACTGACGTATATAAATCTAGCAAAAAATAATAACATAAAGATAATATGTGCATGGAGACGATTAAAATTTCCATTGTTAAAAATCCTTAATACATTTTTAAAATTCAATAACGGAAATCAATATTATCATTTTGCAGAAACAGATAAAGTATGGTCATTGGATTGATCAGTCCATTTGTTTGCTGAACAGTGTCCTACGACTTCTGGTACATGTAACAAAATCATTTTTCAGAATATGTTACTTTTCCTCGAACCTCAAATATCACAGCATCTGACCATTTATTCTATAAAGGCAATGCACTATTTTGTAGGTATTTTGGATTATTTTCCTCTCTTGAGCTTGCAATATGTTCAAATTTTAAATTTTTGTATTATGTTTTAGAACTTCAGTCTTGTTTAAAAGTATTGCTACCTTAAAGAAGGATCCGATTAGATTGTGTCTTCACTTCACAACTTACTTTTCCGAATTCCTCACAATATTGTAAATAAAATGCGATTTTGCTTTGTCTCTTATTCTTTTTAATGTATTATGCCATTACAGGTTAGGATTTTTAGGTGTGAACCTTTTTCTTAATGAAAACAAAGGCTTTCAGAAAATATCCAATGTGTCAAACGTTGCCTAAAGATAGGTCTACAGATCGTCATTTTCAGCACATTCTTTTCTCCGTTTTGGGATCTTTTTTCTCTTTATTCCTTTAATCTGTGCCTTAACTTCTTTTTCTATTATCTCCACTGCAACTTCCTGAAGTTTTTTCAGTGATTTTAGTCAAAACTTCTATTTCGTTTTAATTATTTTATTTTGTTAATCTATCTGTGCAATACTATAATAGAAGCAAGAAGCCTTTTATGCAGGGTGTTGTTATTTTGATTGTATTTAATTTGAGTTGAGCGTCCCGTTCAGCAGCAAAGCTATATGAGACGTGGACATACAGCTTAATGTGGGATCCAAATCACACGATAATTGAATCCGTGTCTCTCACGCCGAAGACACGTACACTATTCGCATAGCTGCAAGGGAGGGAGGTTGTTATTTTGAGTTTCAATTTGATTATATTACGTGTTATTTTCGTTGGTTCAAAGCGAATTTGTTGTTTTTTGTTTTTTGTTTTTTTTAATTGTAATCTAGTTTGTAATCATCTCTAGTCACTGTTCATAAGGTCTGTAGTTTTATTTTGAGACATTTTATCTTAACACAGAAACAGGCTCACATTTAACAGAACAGCTTAAAATTAACTCAAGTACAATAAATTTCTATTGATTTTAATCCCTGTAGTGACAACTAATATATGTGTGTACTATTCAATGTATAGATCATAGAGATATATACTGTGTTATAGAGATATATGTATTTTCTATTAAGTTGTTTTAGTGAGGCGGAACAGTAGTTGTCAAAATAATTTAGGAAAACAGCACATCATGGGCGCCTGCAGGATTTTTTCCAAGGAGAGACAACACACACACACACACACACACACACACATATATATATATATATATATATATATCCCACTCTCACACAATTACATCAAAAGACTATGTACGTAATCCTTCATGTCGAACTGATCAATTATTTTAGCACATAGCATGTCTTCATTAACTATACAGTAAATATATATATAAAAATCAACATATTAGATATTAGGATAGATTTGACAGGAAAAAGACACAACACAAAAGCCTACATTTCATTCACTGGTGTTCGTTGAACACAAATTCTAGCCGACGAGGAATCTCCGCAGGGAATCTTGTAATTGCTTGCTCTATGATCACATTCTTGTTTACAAGCACATGTTTTCCGTGCACACAATACACACAGTCCACTGAGTCTCTCCTCCTCCATTCTTGAGCGTAACCAAGTTTTTACTTTCATTAAAGCACTAAATGAACGTTCTACTGTGCAAGTAGTCGTTGGAACCGAAAGATATATTTCTGTTACACTCCCAACTGCGACAGCGGAGGATTCGGTAGCTGTGTATAGTTGGTGAAATCAAATGAAATGAAATCTTTAAATTTTATGTCCCACGATTATGCCGGCTAGGCTAAAGGAGACGGTGATGATGAGAAATGAATGACATAGTGGAATGAAGAAAGTGGGAGAAAACGGAAGAGCCCCGATAAAACCCCACGTACACGGTGTTTATCCAAAACAAAGTTCACTTGGCGCGAGCTGTGATCGAACCGAGGACCCCATGTACCAGACTTGAAAATTGGTGAAAGCAGTTGGTGACATCTCAGCGATGATTTTCAAACATGTCCAAAATAACTTCAATCTGGTCTTGTACAGCGGGGGACACTTCTAAATGGTACACCTTAGCCGTAAATCTCCATATGGCTGTACCATTTAGAAGTGTCCCCCGCTGTACCTTGGAAAGATCTATTTCCTCTCCCTGTAGAGCATTCGTAGTTGGCTCTAAAATAGCACTGTATTTGGCCATGCTCTGCATTGATATCATAAACGTACCAGGTGACGCTGAAGAATGTAAATACATAATGAGCACTTTGTTGCGCGCTTCTGTTTCCACCAGGAGACAGCTGTTTTAGGCAATTCACTATTTCTGAGATTTTTCCAAAAATATTCGGATGCTTTTTTTCTTTGCAGATCACCATGTTTCACAGAAGAGAGGCATATTAGGAACAAGATTTTTTTCTGACAGACATTTCACGAAAAAAGTATATGTTGCAAATTTGCAACTGAATTTCGAATGTGTTTAACTTCATTAGTGTCATTAATAACCAAATTTAATTTTTGACTAGTACAATAAAGAAATAATGCCTTAAGATATTGTTTTTGTTTTATTCTGTTCACACCACCATCCGCTCCTACCATTGTGGCGCATCCGTCATAACCCTGTCCAAATAATTTCGACATACCAAGTCACATTTTGTCAAAAAGGATAAAACTTCAGTTACAATTGCCTTTCCATTAAGTTCTGCAGAGCCTCAAAACCAAGGAATTCTTCTATTTTGGGTTGATTTAGAGTTGAGTCTAAATATCTAATTTCTACTGACAACTGCTCTACACCAGAAATGTCCACACTTTCATCAGCAATTACTCAGAATGATTTTCTTTATTTGCTTCCTTAAATAAAACATTTTAAAATTCCTTTTCACAAACTGAAATCAATTCATTTTGAATTCATTGTGAAGTGTATTTTGCATTGCCGATCGTCCTTCAATGTGTTCTTTGAACACAGTGGGCCTTATACAGAGTCTTTCTGACGAATGATTAGTGCCATACTAAAGAGTTCGACTAACATATGTTTCCTGCAATAGTCAGGCCTTTAGTGTGACGCTAATCATACGTCGAAACGACTCTCCATAAGGTGGAGTGTCTCCAGCCTCGACACGAAAGTCTAACAGATCAAGGAACACGCCTGAGTTCGCTTTATCACCTCGAAGAGATATATCATGTGTTGTGCAGAAAAAGATGGAAGATAACACAGCCTGACGTTTTTAAACTTTTGAAAAGTTACAGAAACAAAACTCACTGATTCTGACTAATTTTAGGTCCCTGAATATGAATATGATATCCATTTTACTTCATTAGCTCGCATTTTTGTGTAACGCATAGTTGCCAGATTTACCACAATAGGGAAAATGAGCTATCATGACGTGTACCGGCCAATGAGCTGTTTGCGTGCCGAAATGAAATCAACTTCATTTCGACAGTTGGTCAAGAACGACATTCCGTTTTTAAAATTCTTAAAATTAATTTATTGAATCAAACCAGTTAAAAATATATATTCTGTTTGTGTATTAGCACTAAAAGCTATATGTATTCTGTTAGTGTAGGCCTATTAGCATTTACATAAACAGAGTAATTTATAAAGTATAATGTTTAGAGCTGCAAATAACACCATCTGCTTTACTTTTTTCTTTTATGAAATATTGGATCCTCTCTCTTCACCTACCAGCAATAGTCATCCATCATTGCAGGGTCCCAACGTCCTTGATATTGAGTTTCCATCGTTCTTATATCCTGGTGAAACCGTTCTCCCATTTAGTCGCTTACATCTGCAAGATTTTCTGGAAAGAATTTGAGGTGGGAGTGCAGAAAGTGGATTTTCAAAGACATGCGACATCCCAAAGCTTCATATGCGACCAGAAGTTGCTGCACCAGAGCCTCGAACCAAAAAACCTTTTTCAACTTGAACAAAAGCACGGTAGACATTTAACTCTTTATTGTTTAAACTCTGTTCAAACAATTCGTCATGGATAAATTTGCGAATATCAGGTCCTGTGAAAACTCCTTCTTTTAATTTACCATAACTTAGTTTTAGAGAACACTGTCTAAGATACTTAAATCCTTCACCTTCTTTCTCCATAGCTTTTACGAAATTCTTCATGAGGCCCAACTTAATATGAAGAGGTGGAAGCAGCACCTTGGCTGGATCGATCAGACGCTCGTACCTGACATTGTTGATACCGATCTTAAATGTCTCTTTGGGGGACCACTCTTTTTGTGAAATTTTTTTTTCCTGTGGCTCTTGAGTCCCAAAGACACACAAAAAAAGCAACAGTACTTTGTAAATCCACCTTGCAGACCAAGTAATATTGCAATGACTTTAAAATCTCCGCAAATTTGCCAACCATATTCGTTGTAGTAAATACGATTTTAAATGAGTGCGAGATTCTCGTAAGTCTCTTTCATCGAAACAGAGTGTGCCACAGGAATAGACGGCAACTTATTTCCATTATGAAGTAAAACTGCTTTCAGACTGTACTTAGACGAATCTATGAAAATACGTCAATCGGATGGATCATGTTGAATTTCTAATTCATTCATCAGACCATTGATGTCTGTGCATATGCAAAAGGAACCTTCCATTCAGTAGTATTCTGAAAAGGGCTCGTTCCTTTTCCTGTAGTGAGTGTAAGTAGTTCCAGAAGCCAGTAAATCCCACTCCTTGAGTCTAGTACCCAAAAGTTGAGCTTTCGCTTTCGAAAGTTATAACTCTCTCACTAAATAATTCAACTCATGTTGTAGGATGAAGTGAGGTTCATCTTTTACGTGGAAGGAACTGTCTCTTGGATCTTCATCTGCAGATATTGAGTTGGTGTCCTCAACGCTTCCTATAGGCTCTGTAATATCGATAGTTTCCCAATCTTTCGGAGAAGTAGGTACAGGTAAATTTTCTCCATGGGGCACTGGTCTGATCGCGTATTGCAAATTTGGGTATTCGCTGGCACGTTGTTTCTTCCTGTTACTTCCAGCTATATTCGTCATACAGAAATAGCAATCATCATAATGATTCCGGGGTTATCTCCATATCATTGGAACAGCAAATGGCATCCTTCGTTTGGTTCCTTTAAGCCAGGCAGTCAGAGTCGCATAACACATCAAACAACACACATGAGGGGCCCAGCTTTTATCTTGATCACCGATCTTCCAGCCAAAATAAAAATAATATGCTTTCCTAATGTCATCATTTATCGATCTAATCTGCGACTTAACCATAGATACGCCACATATATAACAAAATCTGTCCGGTGAGTTTTTACATCCCCTGCGGGAAGAACTTGACATTTTGCACAGGAAAGCGAAACTTAGAGCAACAGCACAACCACTTATTCCATAAAATCACTAAAAGATACTAAAAACACAGGCAAACAGTTCTAAATTACGGTAAAATAAAACTGAAGTTACTGACGTAAACATTCCAAGTCAATTCTCCCGACAAAATACTTATACACTTGAGAGATTACTTACTGCAATGCATAAGAGCAAGACTGAGCCACGCAATAACGGCACAGTCGGCGCTTTTTTCGCCCGCGTCATCGTGCCGCTCATTGTTGCCAGATAGACCCTATTTTTTAAACCGGTTTCAGTGGTCTAAAAAGAAACAAACAAATGAGGGGAGGAACACAAGTGTCAAGCATTTCAATCATCCCCGTTCTCCCGGTATTCATTGTTATATGCCAACAACAAGGGGGTCCTATCTGTCGCCAACTGTGTGAAATCTAATTAATTTCTTACTCAAATAGCATTGTCAGACCGGTTACTTCAACGACAACTGAAGCCGTCCCAACAAAATGGCAAAATTAAATTGGCAACAATGCATAACGCCAAAATACGAGCTAATGTAATAAAACAGCTATCAATTTCGGATTCAGCACTCTGAAATTAGTCAGAATCAGAGGTTTTCCCTTCTGTAAGTAAACTGACATCGGAGAGTGCAATATAGGAACTAGCTTTTTTCTGTTACTTTCAACTTGCTTAATTCCGGAATTCGGACAACGCTGTTCTCATTTTTTTGTCTCTTAGAAAAAAGTCTTATATCCATTCTGAACACTACACCATTAACAGAGATTTTTAAAAAAATCAAGCATTTTTCGTGGTCCGAAAACAATTAAATTTGTGTCACCAGAAGAGTCTATAAAAGTTAACCTTTTTCGAAAATCCAAGGGGGAAATTGCCCCCTCTTACCCCCTCTCTGGACGCCCATGCAGCACATTTTTGCCCTTTTAAAAAGTTATTTTTAGTAGTATTTTCCATCCCATATTTTCTATGAAACTGTTCCTTAAAATGCCAACCTTGTCATTAGAACCACTTTAACGTACAGTTATTAAATCTGCAACTGTTTAAAATAATTTGTCCAGCAATAAATGTATTTATCAATTTCCGCAAAACCTGCATCAATGAAATCCATTATTGAACACATACTGATTCTTTGCATCTAAAAGAATGTAGGCAATTTTTTGAATTCAATACAAGAACAAATTACCATTTTTTTTTTGTGTACATGAGGTTAGGTTCTCCCGTATCCTCTAGAACTCCTTCTTCAATTTCTCCTGATGAACCATCCACGTGATAGCCGCTGGCGGAAAGCAAGAAAACGTATGGTTCAGTATTCAACGCTTAAACCCGGTCATCAATTGTTCCGCGTGACCTACTCGAGAAGACATTTCATACAGATGTTTCGCCGCAACATTCAAGAAAATTTCTTTTTTTTCTATCTTTTTATCTTCCTTTCTTTCATTGTTTCTTAGACGATACAAAATGACATGATGATAACTTTGAAAATCTTCCGAATAATTTAGTCATTTCGCAGGTGATTGGCCGTAGCGCCTACCATGAATCTCTAATAATGTTAAACAAAGTTTGATGGATTCTTTATAAAGTTCTAGTATATCATACCATTGGTTGCGTCGGAGGAAAAGAAAAGGCAGATGAGGTAACCCAGTAACTTTGACCGATAGGAAACAACATGAAAAGCTTCGTAATTCTAACGTAACTACCAGCTGCTTCCAGAAAATAAAAATGTGTGTCTGCATTTGTTTCCTTTGAAAATGACATGAAATGAAATCTTTCAGTTTAACATCCCACGATTATGCACTTCAAGCTAAGAGAGACGATGATTAAGGCAAGTGAATGATGATGGAAGAATAGGTGGAATGAGAAAGTGGGAGGAAACGGGAGTACCCTGAGAAAACCCACAGACACGATCTTGTCCACGGTTAGCGTACGAGTTTTCGACGCGGGGTCCAGGATCCAGGGGGGCAATCGGGGCGATCATCCCCCCGAAGAGGAAACTTTCTTATTTTTTTATATAAATAAAACCCATCCCAAAGTTTGGAGCCGTTAAAAGTAGCAGTATGACAACCTTCCCCCCCAGAAGTCGATCCTGGATCCGCCCCTGGGTTCGGGTTCGATTTCCTGCGGAGCTCATGTCGTTTGGATCCAAATTTAAGCTGTATGTCCATGTCTCATATAGGTTCACTACTAAAAGGAACTCTAAAAGTCTATCCAATCAACCAAACCAACTATACTGCCTGATTAAAAACACAGTTTACTATTAGACAATTGCCACACACTATTTTATAACAGATAATTAACAGAATATATACGATATTCTAAATAGTTTTTTCCATTATACATATATAGTGAAACCTCCCTTAGGAACACCTCTCAATACCGGCCACCACGATAATACGGATAAACTTTTTTGTTTTCACAAAATTATATTTTATAGGAGAGAACCCTAGCTCCATCAACTTGGACCGCCACCATTCCAAAGTTCATTGTTTCATATCTAATCGTTTTGCACTCATTTCACACCCTTTCCGCCTTCATTAACTAATTTTGTTTCCTCACCATTACTGAGAAATTCAAAACTCAAAATGGTGTTCCAATTTAATGGTATTTCAGCCACTAACTCATTTTCAAGATTTAACAGTACCATTACCATCTCGTAGTTTTGCCCCGTTTTGCAGCTTCTTTCAGAAATTTTGTACCATCACCCAAACCGAGGAAACAACATTTCAAAATTCAAAATTGAAAATTCGAAATTTGACACAGAAGTGAAATTTAAGTTTCAACTTCCCATAAGGTAAAGTACGTTTTGCACCCTCAGAAAATACCAATATTTCATTTTTGTACTCTCACAGTTACCGAGAAATTTCAAATTCAAAATGACCAATTACCATTAACTTGGAACGCCACTAATTCGTATTGAAGAAATAAGAACACCAGCGTCTTCTGCAAGTTTTGCACCCTCAGAAGATGTCGATATTTCATTTTGTACCCTCACAGTTAGTGAGAAATTTTAAATTCAAAATGCCGAATTACCATTTTGCACCCTCACAGTTAATGAGAAATTTTAAATTAAAATGCCGAATTACCATTAACTTGGAACTCCACTAATTTGTGCTTAAGAAATAAGAATATCAGCGTCTTCTACGAGTTTTGCACCCTCAGAAAATGTCGATGTTTCATTTGGTACCGTCGCTGTTAATTAGAAATTCCAAATTCCAAATGCTGAATTACCATTAACTTGGAACGCCACTAATTCGCATTGAAGAATTAAGAACACTAGTGTCGTCTTTTCCATTTTTTCACCCTCAGAAAATGTCGAAATTTCATTTTGTATCCTCGCAGTTAATGAGAAATTTTAAATTCGAAACGCCAAATTACCATTAACTTGGAACGGCACTAATTCATATTGAAGAATTAAGAACACCAGCGTCTTCTACGAGTTTTGCATCCTCAGAAAATGTCGATATTTGATTTTGTACCCTCGCAATTAATGAGAAATTCCAAATTCATAATGTTTAATATCTTTTCCTTGTCTCGTGGTCGCCTACGTGATTTCTACAATGCGCCTTCGTTATTGCTATTATTTTAGGACTAGGTATATTTATAGAATAACAATTTCTCTTACCTTCAATTTAAACTGATGCTCAGTCTGAAGAGAATCTGGCATTGACTTCTGGCGGTGTCTTCTATACAATCATTCAACGTATGTGGAACTTCATCTTAAAAATTAATTCTCAATGTTGTGCATGCTTTGTTTGAATACACCGAATTTGGTGTTATAAAAAAATAAAATTTCCGTTTTCATCACATCATCATCTTGTCTCAACTCGTTTATAATATAGTAACCAGATTTGGGAATAACATATTTACATGGTGACAGCTCATATTTCGCACAGCGTTACCTTGGACGAAAGTTTACACTGTTCTTTCTTTCTCTTTCTCTAGTAATGCTTAAAAGCGGTAACAAACAAAATAGCGGGAAAAAGTAATGGACATAAATAAAGTTGTTTTAAGGACAACAATTAGGCTGTAAGGACAAACAAATAATTACGGTAAATGCAACAATGCGTGGCTTTGAACAAAAGTTTATTTATCTTTATTTTTTCGGTTATAAAAAATCGCTTTTAGAAACATATTTATTACACAATAGTCACCTTCACCTCTCTTTGATGTGTATTAAGGGCGCTAAGAGCGTTGAGTGGAATTTTGATTTTGTCAGTGTTGTGATAGGCTATGGTTTCCATACACCCATGCAATAAAAAGGGGTTAGTGTATCAATAAAAATACTAACACAAAGTGATAAGAGTTATTTTAAGATGCAAATCTTCTCAAACGATATACATATTTCCATTGCAAGAGTTCAAGGTATGCATTTGGTGTCTGAAAGTGAAGCAAGACATAGTATTGCACTTTTGTATACTTTTTAGTCAGGTTAACACATTTGCTCCCTTTTTCAATAATTTTTATTTTAAGCATCATTTCCTTTTTTTTAATCCTCCAGCAATTTTCTCCTCACCTTCTTTATCTTATTTTACAAAGGAAGTGGGAACACGATTAAACTGTTTTCACTCTTGAACAGAGGCTAAAATTCCTTGTTTTACTTTCTGCAACAGATCAAGAGGTATTAAATGTTGTTCGCAATTTGTTCAAATGTTACCCAAAATAAAGTTGTTGTGTGTTATTTTATTCACAATTGTTGAATATAGAATGTTAATGTAATGTATTTGCAAAAAAAAAAAAAAAATAATAATAATAATAATAATAATAATAAATAAATAAATAAATAAATAAATAAATAAATAAATAAATAATAATAATAATAATAATAATAATAATAATAATAATAATATATTATCAGCAATTTGATTATGTTTTCCTATATCGTTTCATTACTTTACCCCTCCCATTTCTGACTATACATTTTCACATTAATAATGAACTACTAATAATGAAATAATGTATATACATCATCAGTATACTTAGTCACACTTTAACAGATTATATTGAACTATCCTATTATTAAATATTTCCGGAGGTGTCTACGATTACCTATTAGCACAGTTTAATTTATTATTCATTACTAAACTATCCTATTGCTGTAATATATTACTTTACTGTAGACTCACCGTTAGTTTTGGCATGTTGAATTATGACTAGTTGTTAACTGTGAGGATACCAAACAAAATGTCAGCATTTTCTTACAGAGCAGAAATCATTGGAAACGCCGCTATTATTATTTCGACAAAACGTTTTCGAGGCGTTCCAAGTTAATGATAATTCGGCATTTTGAATTAAAAATTTCTCATTAACTGTGAGAGTACAAAATGAAATATTGACACTTTCTGAGAGAGCAAAGCTCGTATAAGACGCTGGTGTTCTTAATTCTTCAATACAAATTAGTGGTGTTCCAAGTTAATGGCAATTTGGTGTTTTGAATTTAAAATTTCTCATTAACTGTGAGAGTACAAAACGAAATATCGATATTTTCTGAGGGTGTTTTCAGTATTTCGATATTTAGCCTATATTTACATTTAAAATTAATATATTTACGATATATAATACATACAGTTACCTGAGCAGCGTGCAGGGGCGTCATTTAGGGGGGCAGGGAGGGGCATTTGCCCTCCTGATTTTGAGATGTATATAGATTTTATCAATATAATAATAGTAAATCAGTGAAAAACGGGAAATTTTACATATATCAAGTGGTCTTGCCCCCCCCCCCCCCCAAGCAAAATCTGAAATGACGCTCCTGGCAGCGTGGTTAACATTTTTCTTATTTGATGTGTAGTTCGCGATATATTGGCTTGTAACACTTATTTTGACCCACCCTATATATATATATATATATATATATATATATATATATATATATATATATATAGGTTTTCCCCTATTTTGGATAATTTCGTGTTGCGATACGCACACACCCCAAATGTATTCTATGTGACCATAAACATACATTAGTGAAATAACAGCTCTCTACGAGAACGTTAACCCGTGCCGACTTGACGACAAAATCATGAAACAACGTTTCCACATTTTAATATAATTTAGAATTTCCAACCGTGATAACGAAGAAACTAAAGGAGACAGAGAGTCAAAACTTTTCACGAAGCAAGTAGAGAAAGGGCGACATCTACTCGTGTATTGACACACAGCGCCGGATGAACAGTGTTACCAACCCAAGAGAGAGTTTTTTTTTTTTTGTAAATAAGATGACCTAAATTGGATATCTTTATTGGAAGGAACAATGAAAATAAAGACAAAAGAGATTGTAAACACAGATCAGTGTTGCAAACTTTTCAAGAAATAACGTGAAACATGGTTGGCGCACACAGGGTGTGAGGTACTAACGTCCTGTACACCTTAAATCACATATTGACATGAACTTTTTGCGTTGACTCTAAGTCTAGAAGGATCCGCTGAACAGTGTTGCCATCAACAGAAGAGAAAAATTGAGTTTGGGAAACAAGCAATATCTCGGAAAATATCACTAGTGCTGTATGCTTTAAAACCTATAATGCAAGGCGGCAGAGCATGGGGAGTAGAACTGTGGTCATGTGTGATCGATAACTGACCGAGATATACGATATCTTGTAAAAGCCGACAAGTAAGGTTTGTGAAAAGTGGCAACGCTGCACAGCGGGTTGGAATCCCTACAACCTGGTTAAAATACGAAAAAAGCGTTCAATTTGCATGGGTTTATGTACTCGTGGGCTTTTGAGGACGCTGATAATCATGGGCAGCGATTAGGAGGGTCAAAGGGGGGCAGTTGCCCCCACCCACTTTTTTGAAGTAGCCCATTAATGTATATAGTTTTATTTGGAAATGTGAAGTTTTTGTATGTATTACTGTTTCATAGAAAAAAATGGTACTATATAATATTTGCCGTTGTATGAGTACATACTGGTTGTCTTCCCATGGAGTTAAGGAAGCTACAGGAATTGTGTTTTAATTGCCACGGAAAATAACCCAAAAATTAACCTATTGGAGCATAACAATTCCAGCATACTTTCACTTATTCTTACAAGGGGTTGATATGTAAGTCAGTCGCTTTGAAACTAATTGAGAGAACGTTTCGAAGAAAGAAAAAAAAAGCATTTCACAAGTTATTCTTTAATTGTACAAAAATTGACAGTTCCTAAAATATCTTTTCTTCTATCTAGTAATAAAGAATATTGATTAAAAAGACAGTAATAAGAAACAACTACCTTTTTCATTGTTTTGCATTGTAATATACGTTGAAGTGGTGTGTTTAGGGGTGTGCGAGCTCGGGCGTCTCTGGTGGGGGGACGAGGGGGATGCGTCCCCCCAAATATTTTGAAGTACAAAATATTCAATATTTTATTCTAATTTAATTTATTTACTAACGACAGAATATCACATAAATAATAATATTTATATTTATTTGGAATATTCAGGCTGTGAAACGATTGTATTCGAGTTCTTGATATACCTTAGGGGGTCCGTGAAGGTAAGCAGAAGGGTAACAAATAGAATCGAAGTTAATAAACAGGTTGAGCTAAGTAGTACCATTTAAATCACTTTCTTTGATGTCCCCCTCAAATTTTACATGCCAGAGACGCCAGTGTGTGCGAATGTATATACAATTAAATTTAGTGAACTCAATATAACTCTACGTAGGTTTTGGGTTTATTTTGTATAACTGGAATGTGGAGTGATTCTAAGTATTGTTGTGTTTTGTTGTGTTCCAAAAAAAAGGGAAAACTGCGCCTAATGGCAACGAACATGTTTCGGAAAGCTGCAAAAGCAAATATTGCTTTAAAGTCGTAGCATATGTTTGTCGTATTTACTGTCTTTCATTCTCTATAAAATAGCATGTACGGAATTAAAAATATGAGTTGTTCATTAATCCCTAGTTTCAATATAACTTCTACAAAACAAGCCTCATTATTCATTAGTATGATTAATAATATTCTTTCTATTTATTTGTTTTGCAAATTTGTTATTAAATAATCTGATCACACAATTTTCCAGACAGAATTTTAAGATGATCAAGAGCAAGGAATCAGATCTTTCTTACATCTTCGTTATTTAAGAGTACAAAGGGCTTACTTAAGTTTCTCTTGTCAATTTACTTAATAGAATATGAAACACGATATACGGTATTTTAACAGAAAAAGATAGTATCCTATTGGTTATACAACCTTTCGTCAAACAAAGTGTTAGAAACAACCAGAGAAACTAAGATTAAAATACAAATTCTCAGATCATGTCTTGCCCCCTCCCCACTTTTAACGTCCAATCGGCGCCATTGCTGATAGCCATGATGACATCAAGAGTAAAAAAGCTGCCGCTGTGCAGCGTTATCATCTTTTACAAACCTTAGTTCTCTGCTTTAACAAGATACCGAATATATCTGTCAGTACGTGGGTTATCAATCTCACATAACCACGGCACTACTCCTCATGCTCTTCTGCCTTGCATTATAGGTTTTTTCAAACCATACAACACTAGTGACCTTTTCCGAGTTATTGTATCCCTTCCAAACTCAATTTCTCCTTTCTGTTGATGGCAACACTGTTCAGCGGATGCTTCTAGACTTAGAGTAAGTGTAAACAGTTCTTGTCAATATCTGCTTTAAGGTGTACAAAACGTTAGTACCTCACTCCCTGTGTGCGCCAACATGTTTCACGTTATTTCTCGAAAAGTTTGCAACACTAATCTGCATTTGCAATCTCTTTTGTCTTTTTTCATCGTTGCATCCAATGAAGATGTACAATTTAAATCATCCTATTTACAAAAAAAAAAACTTTCTCTTGGGTTGGTAACACTGCTCATCCGGTGCTGTTTGTCAATACACGAGCAGATGTTGCCCTTTCTCTAGTTGCTTCGTGAAAAGTTTCGATTCTCTGTTTCTTTTAGTTTCTCCGTTATCACGGTTGGACATTCTAAATTATATTATAATGTGAAAACGTTATTTCATGACTTTGTCGTCAAGTCGGCACGGGTTAACGTTCTCGTAGAGAACTGTTATTTCACTAATGTGTGTTTATGGTCACATAGAATACATTTGGGGGGGTGCGTATCGCAACACGAAATTACCCAAAATAAGGGACGCCCTAATATATATACAGGGGTGGACAAAAATCTAAAAACACTACATACAGCACACGTAAGTTTGGCGCTCCACTGTACAACGCGTGTTGCGGTTGCCGATCGTTTTTTGTTTTCGTTGTGTCATGTGGACCTTCCTCTTCCGTCAGCAGTAACCCGTTCACCTGTGAGTGTCGTGGTGTGAAAGTGGTGCAGTAAAATGGGCGACCTGACAGACTTCCATAGAGGCACGATCGTTGGTGCCCGTCTGGTTGGAGCTTCAGTGGCAACACTGGCGAACATTGTGGGGGTATTGAAAGGCACTGTATCCAATGTCACGAGGGCATACACAATTCATGGGCAAACGACGTCTGCAAAGCACAACACTGGTCGAAAGACAATCCTGTCAGATAGGGACCGGAGGGCAATAAAACGGATTGTAGCAGCTAAAAAGAAAACCGTTGCAATGAAAATTACGTCTGAACTCAATTCCGCCCTATAGAACCCGGTTTTATCGAAAAAGTACAACGGGAACGTCATCAAATGAAAATTCATGACAGGGCCGCTATCGCCAAACCCCTGGTCACAGCAGTAAATGCCAAGAGGCGTATCCGGTGGTGCAAGGACCACAAGGCGTGGACTCATGAGCAGTGGAAACACGCAATGTGGTCCGATGAATCGACTTTCACCTTGTTTCCAACAACCGGCCGTGTTTACATATGAAGAACACCGTCGGAGGCCTATGATACAGACTGTCTGCACCTAACTGTAAAGCATGAAGGTGGTTCTGTTACAGTATGGGCAGTAATATCGTGGTTTACTGCAGGTCCCATCATAGCCCTGCACGGAATGCTGAACGCTAAGGTGTATGAGGCCATTTTGGGGGACCAGGTTCTACCCATGGACCAAATATTGTTCCTTGATGGTGATGGCATCTACCAAGATGATTTGGCACACTGTCACCTGCGAAAACGGTGAAATCATGGTTTGAGGAGCATGAACAGGAGCTATCACACCTCTCTCGGGTTCCACAATCACCAGATCTGAACATCATTGAGCCATTGTGGTCTGAGTTAGAAAGACGTGTTTGGTCTCATTACCCTCCACCAACATCCCTGAAGGAACTGGAGCATGTTTTGGAGGAACAATGATATAAAATTCCACACCCCACGATTAAGGAGCTGTATACGTCCATTCCACGTCGGATCCAAGCTGTTTTGGACCCAAAAGGAGGCCTCACACCATACTAGGTATGATTTTTACACTTTTGCAAACGTTTTAGATTTTTTTGTCCAACCCATATATATATGTAATCAACTACTAGTCAGGGTTGGGACACTGTACCAAGATTAAGGATTAGTGTACTGATTGTGAAAGAAATTCGGAGTGATGAGAGTTGGAAAATTGGAAGTTCAGTTCATTTCTGGTGCGAGAAGTCCTTGGATCGATATTAGGGCATATGAGATTGTAGTAGACAATATTGTGTCTGTTTTGACCTTCTCAAACTTCTTTATTTAACTTTTTTCGTTATTGCTCACGCAATCTTTCAACCAGCAACTCTATTAAAGATTTAATTAATTTTTCATATACTATTGTCAGAAATACTGTATGTACATGTGACCCACATTTTTCAAACCCTTCAATTCACAAACCATCGTTTTACGAACAAGTTTTCTAAAAGAAAAAATCCTTTGGATCACGAACAATATTTCGTGGTACGAATAGTGTTGTAAAATTTCGGGAAATTTTGAACCAACTGTTAAAAAACCGTTTCTTCCGGTTTCTTTCCGAAAAATTTGAAAACAATTGGGAATGTATTAGGTTAGTTTTACTAGTAATGGAACCGTTTTTTTCGAACGTGTGAAATTTCAATATTGTGAATATTTTAAAAAAAGAAGCATTCGAAAATAAAACTGTTGTAATTATTCATGAAAATTAATAGTCTGCACTCATTTCCTTTATGCGGTTTTTAGTCGTTTACTCATGGTTGTGCATTAATTACAGAAATTTTACAATTGCATGCACATCTACAATCATGAATCGTTTCTGGTGCAACAAATAGGGCTCTTGAATGAAACTGAGTTCTTAATGTGGTTTTTGATCTGGTGAAATTTTGTTAATTTTAACCAAATTAATTCTTAAAAGAAAGAGCAGTTGGCAAATTTCACTAATACTTATGCACTAAGACACATAATTACTATTATTTAATATTCAAATACAGACGTTAATATAAACTTTATGTACAAAATTTTGTATGTAAACAAATACCTATTTTCTAGTACGACAAATTATCTATAAATATAAAAATCAAACTGACTATACTTGTAACTTAACAACTCTTGATATACCAGACTGATCTCGATAAAAATTTTCAACATAGGGAGGATTCGACCTGGGATGGATTTTGCCATTTCACCTTGAAGGTGTAACTTGGAGAAAGGAAGTGCGGATATATATTGAAAATTACCCATATTAGTGTCGAACCCATAGTTTTCGGGGTTGCTGAGAAGAACAGTGAAACTTCCGATGCTGTTAAATAAAATTTCAGGCCCGCAACTTAGGGGAGGGGTAAGGGGATATCTCTCTCTCTCTCTCTCTCTCTCTCTCTCTCTCTCTCTCTCTATATATATATATATATATATATATATATATATATATATATATATAATGATCGAACTGTCCGATATTAGTGTCAAATCCATAGTTTTCGGAATCGCTGAGGTGAAGAGTAACACTCGTTTAAATCCGTTGCCGTTTAAATCCCAATTCATCCCCGTAAATTTGGGGAGGGGGAAGATGTATAAAAATGATGCAAAATAATTGATATTAATGTGAATCCCTAGTTTTCAGGACCACTGAGATGAACAGTGACATTTCCAATGCAGTGTAAATCTAAATTCAACGCTGAAACTTTAGGGAGGGGGAAGGGGATGATATAAAAAAAATGATCGAAAATGACTGACATTATTGTCGAATCCATAGCTTTTGCGGTCGCTGAAATGAACAGTAACACTTCCGATGCCGTTTAAATCACATTTCATCCTCGTAACTTGGGGACGGGGGAGAGGGTATATATATATATATATATATATATATATATATATATATATATATATATATATATACAGTGAAACCTCTGTAAAACGGACAGCCGTGGGGAATCAAAAATTGTCCGCTATAGAGAGGTGTCCGCCTTAAAGAGGTTTCAATATTTTCTTATGTAAATTAGTAATCAAGGTGATATGTAATTAGAAAATAAAATATTTTTGTATGAATCGTGTATTTACGAACATTACTAAAATGTTACGATACCTGCATTATCTTCCGCCATCCAATGTTCGAGGTACAACATTGAAATAAGATGCTATAGTTCTCTGCACTTTACACTTATCACTACTTACTACGTTTTCAGTATGTCGCTTTAATTTGTGGGTTAATTGCAGTCCAGAAGTGTCTTTTTTGAAACAATATGCCTACCCGCGGGCAAAAAATACCAAACTTGTCTTCTGCTTGGTCAGAGATTCCAGAGGGACAGTAGCATAACATGTCATCCCAAACGTCGGACAACTGTCAATCACTTTTGTGTCTAAAATAGCTTGGGTGGGAGTGGGATGCATGCAAATACATGAAACTGTTACTAAACAGAGACACTTCATTTGGGTTGCTGAGCAGACAGTTGGGGAAGCTAAATGTCACATTGCTTCCTTGGTGACACATATATGAAAACATGAATTTCTACTATACTTTTAAACTTGTTTCTAGAGAAAGTGTCCGTAATACGGAGGTAAATAATACCTATAAAAGACAGAAAAGACTGTCCGTGTCCGTACTAGAGAGTGTCCGCTTTAGAGAGGTTTGCCAATATGTTGTTTCCTATTGCAGTGTTTGGGGATTACAAAATATGTCCGTTACGGGAGGTGTCCGCTTTATAGAGGTTTCCGTTAGTAGAGGTTTCACTGTATATATATATAATCGAAATTAATCCATATTCGTGTCGAATCCATGGTTTCTGGGGTCCTGAGATGAACATTAACATTTCCGATGCTGTTTAAATCCAAATTCAGTGCCGCAACTTGGGAGAGGGAGAAAGGGTGAATATATAAATATGATCGAAAATGGTTGATATTCGTGTTGAATCCATAGTTTTCGGGGTGACTGAGATCAACAGTGATACTTCCGATGTGATTTGAATCCAAATTCATCCCCTATTAGTACTCCTAAAGGGGAAGGGTGACATGTAAATGTATTTTGAAATGACTGATACTAGTGCCGAATTCATAGTTTTTGATGTCCCTAAGTTCATTAGTGACAGTTTTGATGCCCTTTTTACCCAAAATGAAACGTATTCTCCCTGTGCAAACAACGGGTATTCTGCTAGTCTTTAATAATAAGGAACGGAAGTTTCATATGTTAAATTCTTTGATATATTTGTCGCTGCTCAAATTTACGCACTTGTGCGGTGTATGTGTGTATTATGTAAATAAGATCATCTCTCTTTTTGAGTTGTTCGAAAAGTATACAAATAATAAAGAGGGAATTTTATCAGATATCAGAAAACTAAATATTAAAATTAAAAGCTGTTGCTTTAAGTATTTTTCCTGCTAGCGAAATATGTTGTATATATGCTACAGACACGTTACAGAAAATAAGATTAGCATCAGGCGAAGAAATAGTTTTTAAACTATATTTTCCGGGTTTTACCAATATTTCCGAACAAAAGGTTTTATAATGGCTTCAAAATTTCCGGAAATTTTACACAGCACAAAGAAGATACATATCTCCATAAAATATATATTTGATTTTAACATGCTGGTATTAACTAAAATGATTCTGGCCCTGCCTTTTTAACACTTCCCTGCCATAAAATGGTAACTTTGTAAGATTACTTAAGACAATTTAAATGCGTCTATGTTAATTAATCTAACTAGAATTATATTTTAGTATATTTTGTAGCCATAATTCCATTCTATCACGGTGCTAACTTTAAAGGAGTGGTACAAGTATATTTGTTGCCACAAAATTTCCCTATTCTGGTACAAGAAACATAACTACTCAATCATCTTAACTGAAAACTATTAACTATAAAATAGTTTTCATTTTGAAAGCATAATGTAGTAAAATATTCGAAAATTTCAATTTTTCCCAATTATTTCGTTTTTTCCAAGCTCGGGAAAAACGGTAAAAAACTGTTTTTTTAAACCCAAAATTTCCGGTTTTTTCGAGGCTTTTACAACACTAGATCGAACGCCCGCACACACTTGTACCGACAATTTCAGGCAATCAATAATGATTTTGCGCGTTTACCGTAAACATTATCTGTACATGTTTTGATTCAAAACCTTAATTTTTGTGTGATTGTGTTTTCTAGACCTCCTACTGGCTTGTTAAATTAGTGTTACTTCAGGGGTAGAACCATGTTGGAGATCCACCAGGTCTGAACCTTCCGCCCAAAATAACTCGTAATTCGACATACATTTTTACACTTTCTTAATAAAATTATACTTGTTTAGCAGAGAAATTACTTCTATTCACTAAGCGTTTGACTTTACTTATCATCGGTATTATTTCTCTTCTGATAAAACACTCAATTTTATCATTTCTCGTGAGAATATAGGTAGCAGTACATAAAAATTATCGCTTTTTCTTCTGAAGAATAACACCCGTTCGATACTATATAAGTGTAGTGTCTTGTATTATTAGACCCCTTCCAACAAAAATTTCTGGGTGCGCGCCTGTGTTACTTATTGTCTTAAATGAAATAGACAATGCTATTTTCATTCTATATTCTCCATCACGAAAACACACTCAAACATGTAAAAATAAATAATGCATACAGTCCCTGTTTCTATGGCTAGAACGGATTAATTGCATTTACAGTAGTTACAATAGGAGAAGATAACTTCGGTTTACGAACAGCGTTACGGAACGGATTGAGTTCGCAACCTTAGATCAATCGTATTTTATAATATCCATGTGGTAAAAACAAAAGAACCACGTTAAATTACATCATATGCAAAAATCAATACAGTAAGGATTAGTGTGACTATTTTTCACTCACCAAAATAAACTACCATCATGAAGACACTCAAACCATAGGATGCCCAAGCAATTTTATTATTAATTCTTAAGTTATCAGGATTTACTGTGAAATTTTCATATTAACATACCGTGACATCCGCATTACACTACGAATATTTGGTATACATCAGCAACCACGATAAAATATAAGCTTATTACTTAAATCCTAGAGGGATCATGATCCAGGGGGATTTAGGGATTTAGATTTATGGGCTTTCAGCATTTAAGGCCATTTAGCGCGTCACGTTTGAGTGATGGCGTCCCTCGCCAAACACACTATCCGAGGAAAGGGAAGGAAGTGGCCTGGGACCTATAAGTTAGATACCACCCCGGCATTTTCCTGGTGTGAATGAGGAAAACCCAGGAAAACCTCATTCAGGGTGGCTGGCCTGAAGAAGATGCTTTATACCTTTTCCCACCGGGATTTGAACCAGGGACCGCTCGCACCGAAGGCAAGAGCGTTAGCGACTGTGCTAAGCGGAGCCACTGGGATCATGATCCAAGAGTGTATACCTTATATTCATATTGTGAATTGAAGACGATTGTTCTGAGTCAGAAATATGTCATTTATTGTTTAGTTTTTTCATTATATAAGTGTTATGTAACAAGTGCCATCCCAATTTTTTTTAAAGTAGACTCTGTGGATGAAAGGTTAAATATTTAATCCATCATTAAACTCTCTTCCCTAGCCCAAGTGGCGCGCCAAGCATGACAATTATATTAGAACCTAAATAAGCAAAATAAAAACAAAGTACCAGTTCTGTGTTGCGTAACTGAATCAGTTTCTCCTCTGCACAAGAAATTCAGCCAGAAGTAGCAGTAGTTTCCCAAGGTAGCTAAGATTGAATACATTTTATATTATCGTGTTGTTTCCCTTGACATATTTGGTTTCTTTTTATTTCTTATATGTCTGTAGTAGTCTTTCTTTTTGGATTAATCATGTAAGTTTACTTGTGTTTTCATCATTAAAATTCAATATTAGTCACTAAATTAAAAATGTATGCATGCTTGATAATGTGGTATCTGGATGTATTTCTTTATGATCGGCCTAAATATAAAATCCAAATTATTCTTCCTTCTACGAAAAATTATCAAATATCACGATATTTCCAAACTTTACAAGTTGCATTCATTTGTTTGACAGTAGACAAACCTACTCAGAATGTTAGTTTCTGCAACACAATAAATTGGTTTTATAGTAAGCTCCTGCACTCTAATTAATCTGAATAGGAATTTATTTATTCTTTTCCTGAGAAGTAGGCCAACCACACAAGAATCCAACCTTGGCCTTCTCAAGCATCACTACAATGTTTTTAATGCCACTTTGAAGTTGATAGTCCTCAGATCAGAATCCCTAGGATGACGTGCTCAGTCATTTAAAATATAATGCGAGAAGATTACTATTTAGAGAACAGTTGGAATGTTTTATTAGTAGTTACTCCCTTTCTTTTCCTACACTATAAAATGAAAAGTTGAGGTCATCAAGGTAAAGAATGCATCACATTAAAAAAAATCAGAACATTTGTTTACTATATAAATTATAGTTTCGTGGTATACTTAGCTTTCCATTTGCATTGTCGTCAAAGAAGGTGAAAATAAATAAAAGAAAGTAACCATAACATAACGCCAGTACTATCCTAACACTGGCGGAAGAAACTATGATGTAGCCTTAGTAAGAGAAAATCGATCTCCAGAAGCTTCCTGTAAGTATTGTGTTAGCCCTTGTGCTGGTCCAGTGATTACTAGGCGTGTGAGTCTCTGATGCACGGGACATTGGGTTACATTACCGATGTGAACACACTGAAATTTGAATACATCACAGTGGTTCGGATTCCACCTTAAGCTGCAGATCTACACTTACATAGTATATAGCGTTGGTGCTGAAAGGGGACGCTAAATTTGAACAAGCAATGGCAAGTATTTCATTAGTTGTAAAGTGACTTATACAATTGTTTTACTGCTGAAGTTTCCACCGAGAAACATCAGTTCCATTTATTTATTTATACAAATTTCTGGGCACAACCAGCATCTGTGGTCCCAAGCCCGTCAAGTGTAAGGAATAACGCTCCTTGGTAAGCATACTCTGCGAGGAAGGGGAAGGAAGGAAGTGACCTGGGACCTGTTAGATACCATCTCGTCATTTGCCCGGTGTGAATGAGGAAAAGTCATGAAAAGTCTCATTCAGAATGACTGGCCTGGAAAAGGTGTTACAACTTTTCGACGAATGTCCATACCGGATATCAATCCCTGGACCGCTTACAACAAAGGTAAGAGTGTTAGCTACTAATGGTCACAAACAACATCAATTACAAATACTCGTATGTGAGAGGATGAAGTGAAATTAAAATGAAACATACACTTTGTAGTGATTATTGCAGTTTCCTTTTTCATATTAATATTTTTACAATATTGTATGATGTAAAAGTCATGAACAAATTGTTTGTTATAAATATTATTATTGAGATGGACATTCCGAAAGTTATTGGAGAATCTTTCTACATTTCTTTACACATTGAATATCGTATTATGCATAGGAAGAACTTACGGTAGTTTCAATGTTTTTAAAACTTGTGGAATAATGAGTAAGAGTGCTTTTTAACGCCCCTACAAGCTACAAGTACTAGTCACCTGGTTGCGTAATTCAAACATGAATTCTCGCGATGTTGTCATGCATTGCTCTGCCCATATCGAGACGTACTGTATTTGTTGCTTCTGAGTTGGTGGATGACGTTTCAGCTTATATATATAGTAAAATTGGCCAAGACACCACAGTAAAGTCGAAAAAAATCAGAAGATTACACATATAAATTAATAATTTATTTCAAACCTTGGTGTTCCACATAATTGACCACAGAATTTTAACGACCCCACCCAAAATGAAGGTTCTGTAGTTGTAGACATTCCTTTTAAACTTAATTGTTTGAATTAAGCCATTAATTCTGATCTTATTTATTTTGTATTTTAACAGTACTGATTTAGAAGTGTGTGATGTAGCGTAGTTAAGTAGCTAGCTCGCTTGATTTTCCGCGTGCATGGCCTTAGGTTTGATATTATGTAGGGCACAGAGTTTTGGATCTTCATCCAACATAATGAGGCAGACGGAAACTACTTTAATCAAGACATTGCGGCTTTTAACCAAGAAAACCAACAGTGAGTGCTATGGAACTCCAGATATGTTAACCACACACATAATTCACTTACATAAAATCACCGACTAGTCGGCTTAAGCCCTTCGAATCTTCGTGCCAGGAAGTTAGTTCTAATTTACTAATCTTTTGTACAGTAAACAAACAGTGTTTACTCCTAACACAAAAGATATTTGAATGATTTAAAATATTACAGTACAGTAATCCCCGACTTACGTAGTACGCAATTCACGTCAATTCGCTGTTACGTTATTAAATTTGAAAATTAGAATATAGCTGCATGTCAAACATTACGAAGTGATTGCCATTTTGCTCTTCACACACGTGGACACGACGAACCACGTTGTTGAAAACCCTTTTCAATGTTATCTGTGAGATATTACCAACACAGCAACGAATATTATTTTTGAATTCCGAAACACGGTGCGGATGTGGAAGTCCGTAAGTATTTCTATTACTAGACGAAGTCCGTAAGATAATCTCAGAAGAAGAAACTTGCAGGTGATAAATCTGGAGATCAGTCATCCTAAATAACACTTTTACAAGTACGTATTTTGTTCGTAGCTGTATGAGCTATGTCATGCCCTGTTGAAACAATGTTTGTTCTAACTTCTTAGTCGACAACGTCGTAACAAATTATATAACCATGGTCATATATCGGTTTTAAAATGTAATGAACACGCGACAACGTAACATGGCATATCAAATTTATATTTTGTGTTGATGTAGAGGCAACTCGTTCAGCACATGCGGGATGTCACAGGTCCATATCAGAGAATTTTAGGTGTTAATATGCATCCAGTTGGAACCATGCCTCATCAGTCCACCATCAATCATAGAGTTATTTCCGTTCTAATATTGCACATTCCATGAACCAACGACAATAATCTTTTCGGGCATCCATGCCTTGAAATTTCAGGACTGCTCTAACTTTATAGGGGTACAACTTCAAATACTTGAGAAAGGCCTATGTGCACTGCCAATGGAAACCCCGAATTGGCTCGAAAAACAATGCACTGATTTATTTATTTATTACTCACAACATATGCAGTTTGCACATCGATCAATCGTTCTTCTGCTAACAACCTTAGTCGAACACTTTTCGGTGCGTCCACTACACAACTTATCTTCTGGAACTTGCCATGCAACCACTTGATGGAGAAGTTGTTTGAAGCATTTGTTCCGTATTTCTCTGTGTACGCCCTCTGGATCAAATCATAAATGCTAATGCAGATGTAATCTGTCGGAATGAATGTTCAGCACCTATAACGAAACAAAAGCAATTAATGAAATTCCCAAAAAGGTTGCGTAATTTCTGAACATACTACTATACATATGTCAGTGTGTGTGTGTGTTTGTGTGTGTACGGTTATACTTCTATAGTTTACATCGAAGTAAATACTGCTGCGTGATTTTTCATTTATAAAACTTATAAAATAATATTGTGTACGCAATTACCTATATATTCACATACATATAGTAATAAATATTGCAATTTCTTAGGAAGTTACACTTAAGCAAATTACAAATTCGACTTACGTAAATTAAAGTTAAATAAAAGTTTACGGAACACATTACTTGCGGGCTTACTGTATTTCCTAAACATACCATAATGTTGTAGAAAACTGAACTCCAGTTTCTTTATACATGCAAGTCAAAGATATAGGCCTTTAACCTTTGCTAAGCGAATAGGTCTTGTGCACTGTTTGGCTATTGGGTAGTTCACTAATATTACACGATAATGCTAGTACTAAAGAAAGAATTTGGGGGGATCATTTGTGATAAAAACTGTTGTTGAATTGGATATTATTATAAAAGTGGATCTAAACAAAATCACCAGAGGTGCAAAAAGTGCAGCCAAGTTCGACAGCCTCAAAAAGTGTTGAGATGAGGATGGATGAGCCAAGTTCCTTGGCCACTGCATCTGAAGCGAACACTGGAACTTGGCGCCAGGTGACTAACGTATTCGAATATACTAAGATGTCTGTTCCTAGTTTCACAGCCGGGACATTCAACGTTAATGATGGCGGTGGTCCCCAAATCCATCACACTCATAAGTACCATTCCTAAGGCTCGTCAACATCATTTTCCTTGACACCTTGCGGAGGATTATAAGTTTTCCTTGTCTGGATTTCGATCCACCAACCTTACTGCAGTATACTGTATATGTGCCTTAGCGTCTTAGCGAAATTGATATTCCTAAGGTTGGTGGTGGCCCCAAACCTACCACGACTACCACAACTATCCATAAAACTCCTTAACATCATTTTCCTTGACACCTCGCGCCAAGTTCCAGTGTTTGTTTCAGATGCAGTGGCCAAGGAACTTGGCTCATCCATCCTCATCTCAACAATTTTTGAGGCTGACGAACTTGGCTGCACTTTTTGCACCTTTGGCATTTTTGTTCAGATATCAATTTCTTTTGTAGTTCACCATACTCAATATCGCATATTGAGATTCTCAATTGTGGTATATTGTTGGACTTAAATTTAGAATTGTACATTTTTAAAGGAGTCATAATGTGTCAAATGCAAAATTAGTTCCAAGGGCTCTCCCACCGGAAATCGAACACAGAACCTGTGCAACAAAGGCGCATATGCTAGCCACTAGACCATCTTTTTTAAGTCAACTGACTCACCGAACGTGTTCCAGAAACTTACTTAAACTACTTATATCTAATTTTACTTGCTTTACTCATTTTTAACTTGGTTTCTCCAATTACCTAGAGCGACGGGGACACGAACACAGAAATATCGAGGACAGTTAAAATCACAAAGGTTCTCCCACCGGGAATAGAACCCGGGATCCCGTACCCCAAAGACGCACGTGCTAGCCACTAGACCAGCAGAGAGGGCTAACCATCGGGGAGGATTTCTTTTATTAAATATCTGTCAGAGAGTTATGTCCAAACGAGTTTCCAATTCATTTACCAGAGCTACAAAATCACAATCGCTAACATCTCATTTTTCTTTACTTCAATACAAAGAACATGAACAGGGCCCCAAAACCCTCGATGCTGAATCATCGATGCTACATCACTAGACGTGGCTGGTATTTCAATATATTTAGTTGTTCTTTACTCTTTCACATTGCGAAATTACGGAGTTCATTACATGACGCGCATGTTGCGCAGTTTCATACTGCCTTGGGTTTTCCTTCCAATGATAGCTTGTAAGCTTAATTATATTTGCCACCAACATATCTCATATAAAAGTCGAACAATTGGATTTCTAATTTCTTAGAAAACTTCATTAATTCTAAATATCCCCACCTCTACATTCTCTTATTTATCAATTTAATTTCAATATCTATTTAATAACAACGATTGCAATAAAGAAATAAATATACACCGAAAAAAGAAAAACATATTAGCTTTCCTTATCTGGGTTTCCAACCACAAAATTTACGGCAGTATGTATGCTACTTAGTCCATTAAAAAAATGTTAACTGATTCACATAACGTGCTTCATTATCTTGCTAATCTAACTATTACTAATTTTCACTTGTTGTACTCGCACATTGAGAAAAAAGAGTATGTGGCGTACGTAAAAACGTAGGTTACATGCGTAAATCCTGTAGTTTTAGGACCTAACGTACACTAAATGTATAACTGAAAAAGTGTATTTTATACGTATTTTCCGTATGCGTTCCGAATAAACGTACTTTACGTACGAACGAAAGAACTGTATATAGGCAGTCAGGATCTCACATACAGATGTACGTATGTAACTTATAGCTGAAGTACGCAACATACGTATACATATCTCATGTACGGAAGACTGTTAGATGTCAGACATCCTGCAACGATATGGTGTAACATCTAAGCGTGAAAGAGGGCAGTACGTATGTAGCATTTGGATAGCGTATGCTAAGTATTGATTTCTATAGTATACATAAGGATCCAGTATACCTGTACAATATAACGCTGTCCGGATAACAGTTTTTTCTCAGTGAGCTTAACCCGTTTTTCTATTAACCTAGGAGCTCCTTCGTGGCTAAGCAGTTAGCGTACGCACCTTTGGTGTGGGAGATTCGGGTTCGATTCCCGGTGGGAGCTCATGCGGTTCGGATTCCACATTAATCAGTAGATCCACGTCTCATACAGCCTCGTTGCTGAACGGGACGATAAACCCCAAAAATCAAATCAAATCTTTTAACCTAGGACCACAGGGACACGAACACAGAAACATCGAGAACAGTTAAAACTCCAAAGGCTCTTCCACAGGGAATCGAACCCGTGACCCCGTACACCAAAGGCGCACGGGATAGAGCAGCGGGGAGGGCACCCACTCGACCATTCGGATGATTGACTACATTATCACTATGCATATGATTTGTTGAATAACGGAATCGTTCCCGATTTCTGATTGTAAGGACAGTTTTTTTTTAATGAAAAATTTCCCATAGCAAATTCCTCAAGTTTCATACTCAAGTCGTTATAAGGTACCTTTATGGAGAGTTTCACATCTTTATCTCATTAAGAAGTTCCTAATGGCTACGGACGGTTTAACGCATATAAAGTTTTCCAATAGTACATTTCTTAAAGAACGTTTTCACAATCAAGTTCGTAGGTACTATTATGTAGAGTTTTACATCTCTATCTCAGTAGGAAGCACCTAATCAATGATGAGTGAGTGAATGAGCCTATCTCTGCTTCGGTGAGGACAGCTTTTCGCCCATAAAATTTCCCATAGCACATTCCTTAAATTTCGGACATTTTTCATATTCAAGCCATTATAAGGTACCTTTATGTAGACATTTACTTTTTTATCTCATTGGGAAGTACCTGATGGCTACGGACAATTTTTCGCCTATAAAAAAAAATCATAGCATATTCCTTAAATTTCGGAATTTCTCCATACTCAGGTCATTTTAAGGTATCTTTGTGCAGAGTTTCACATCTCGATCTCATTGGGAAGTACCAAATCAACTTGAATGAGTGAGTGAACCGGTCTCTGCTTGGCTAAGTTTTCACCCTCAAAGGAAATTCCATAGCACATTCCTTAAATTTCGGACAATTCCCACATTTAATTCGTTATAAGATGCCTTTATGCTGAGTTTCACCTCTCTATCTCATTGGAAAGTAGCTAATCAATTTGATGAGTGAAAGAGTGAAACAATTTCTTGCTTGGCTAAGGGCAGTTTTTCTGCCATAAAAAATCCCATAACACATTCCTCATATTTCGGACTTTTTTTCACACTCAAGTCATTATAGGGTATGTTTATGCAAAGTTTCACGTCTCTGTCTCATTGGGAAGTACTTAATCAATTTGACGAATGAGTCAGTAAATCAGTGAGCCTGAAAACTGCATACTTTAGGGGTCCAGTACACGAATATGGTTGAAAGTAGAAATGTGAGATTTGGTATATGAGCGCATCCCTCGGATGTCTCCTTAAATTCTAAACCTCACATTTCTACCCTTAATAGAATCGTTTCTACAGAGCCTCGAATTCGGTTATTTTACCCAAAACTCTTGTTCGTGTATAACATGCTTACGGTAGTGCAGGCCAGTTTTCATTTTCTTCGCGGAACTTGGCTGCCATGCACTGCGTGCATGTTGATTTGGCTATACTGGTATGTAATGATTAGGCCAAAACTTCAGGGGTTTCTTGATCATGGGTTCCGGCATTGGGCCATAGCTTGGTAATAAATACTAAACTCTGTGAATCACCATCAGTATAGTAGATAATATAATGTGCGCAATTTCATTGTGTACTCGTATTTAATTGAGATCCGGGTTCGTTCGCTTTCCGGCGGGAGATTATAGAGTTTAGTTCTCACATTAAGCTGTAAGTCCGATTCATTTCCGTTCTGCCTAAAAACCTCCAACACTTTGTAGAAAATATTTTGAATGATCTTATCTTTAGGCAGGACTGGAATTCCCGTTCTGCCTAATCTTTGGAGACAGGGAATTTTATGTGGGGAGGGATCTCTTAGGGAAATGCAGCACGGAAATACTTGACTCCTAGCTCATTTTATGCAGATTGGAACTCATGTATATAATAGCTGTAATAACGAAGGCGGAGACAAAATCCAAGGAAAATTCTAACGAGATGGAAAAAAAAATACAATGAACAGAATCATAGGAGTATATATTGGATGTACCAGTGCCCCCCCTGTATGATTATTTTTCCCTTCAACTGTCATATATTCTAAAATGTTATCTGTAATTTTTCAATTTGCTGAAATAACTTTTTTTAAATAATGAAAACCCAATAAAACCAATATAATAAAAGGGTAGATTGGCTTTAATTACTTCCACACACACCCATATGAAAAGTTCTGGACACTTCTATTTATTATACATATATTACATTTGAAATACGTTCAGCATATTACTGTACGACCATTCATTTTCATTACGAAAAGTAACTGTGATGTTATTTAATTTTTTGAAGACTTTCAACCTTATACTGGCATATAGCAGTTTTTTGAGTGTTGTATAAATATTTACTTATTTTAAGTCTGAAATATTGATCAACATTTTTTTAGTAAAGATCAAAATGTGAAATATATAGGTACTTACTAAAACAGTGTTACGTGTTTTATTGGATTTTCAGTATTTTAAGAAAATGTTATTTCACTAAAGTGAAGAATTACACAACCTTTTACATCAATGAAAGATGAGGAAAACAATAATCATCCTTTTATTAGGTTGCGTCTATGATTCTGTCCCTTAAATGTTGTTCGTTCTGTCAGAGTTTTCCTTGGTTTTGTCCTTTTAGATGTTTTCCTGCATTCGTAATAATCTGTTTAGGAATTCTAACAGATTCTGT
This sequence comes from Thermobia domestica, assembly GCF_964235325.1. NCBI lineage: Eukaryota > Metazoa > Arthropoda > Insecta > Zygentoma > Lepismatidae > Thermobia > Thermobia domestica. The sequence continues at coordinate 307,271,932 of NC_137459.1, forward strand.
AAGAAGAATAGCCACATCATCTACTTTCATCACAAATTTATATGTTATTCTACCTATTCTTCTGGAAAAAATGACTAAGATACAATTATGTTATTAGCAGTGTTATTTGCATCTACTTTACAAAAGATCCGTTTCTTTTTTTTAATACCTGCAAGGAAATGGAAAATTGACTATTTGCAAGAAAACGGTTTGACATTGTAACTGAAACGAACACAACAATAACTTACCTTGGTCTAGTGTCAAATCATTTCACAACAAAAATTTATTCTGATTTCCACTAACTGATTTCCAGCATGCTAAGGCTCGCAGTATTTAAAATATACTACAGTTTATATCCTCAAGATATGTTTGGTCATATTTAAGCAAACAATGTAAGAGGATCCATAAGGTGGCCCTTAAGAAAGTCTTAGTCCCCTACATCACAACTCCTTTTCCGGCATCACTTTATCAGCTGATTTGTATTCGTATATAGCAGCAATACAAAACATCAATATCACGTATTGAAATACTTGTATGTTTTTGTATACTTTCAATCAAATCAAAAGGTCAGATAATCGGGAAGTGAAAGGAATTTGTAAGATTTTGTTTCAGTTTGCAACTTTTGAAGTCGATTGTCTACTGGGTTCAAGTTTTTATGTTAATGATGGGGGGTAGGAAAGAAGCCGAAGGAAGCGAAGCTTAAATATAGGCGAGATGAACAGAAAATCAAATTATTCAGAAGAAAGCTGGAATCACGTGTAATAGGCTTGGTGGCTTACATACATGTAGTTGCATACTGTTTACATTTAGTACAGCGATGATGAGATCTTTATTTAAATTGTATTTGCAATTATATTAACGATATGTGGTATTTAGTATTGTTAGTATTTACATTGACAGTATAAATGAAATGAAATGAAATCTTTAAGTTTTACGTCCCACGGTAATGCCGGCTATGCTAAAGGAGACAGTGATGATGAGGAATGAATGAAATAGTGGAAAGTGGGAGGAAACGAGAGAACACCGAGAACACCCATGCACACGGTGTTTGTCCACCAGAAAGCTCACCTGGCTCGAGCTGGGATCGAACCATGGACCCCATGCACCAGAGGTGAATGCTCTACCGCTGAGCCAACACGAGCCCGGTTTATATATATATATATATATAAGTACGACATATTGTGTGTAGTACAGAATCATGTATATACAGAGGACAAAGCACCTGATCATGCATAGAGGTGATGCCGGAAAACGAGCTGTGATGTAGAAGACAAAGGCTCTTTTTAGAAAAAGAAAACAGACCGAATTATGCATCCTCTTGCATTGTTTGTTTAATATATGGCCAAACATATCTTGAGGATGTGAACTGTAGCACCTTTTACGTACTGCGAGCCTTCGGATAGTGGAGATGAACTACTGGAAAACTGAATAAAATTTTGTTGTAAAATGATTTCATATTAGACCGAAATAAGTTTATTTTATGTTCGTTTCAGTTACAATGTAAAACGACTTTCTTGTAGCTGAGTCAATTAATTTTCCATTTCTTTGTAAGTATTAAAAGATCACATCTTTACTAAAGTAGATGTGAATAACGCTGTTAATAACGGAACTGTACCTAGTCATTTTTCCGAGAAGAACAAGTAGAATAACATCTAAAATATATGATGAGACTTGAAGAAATAGTTATTCTTCTTACAGAATCTATTAGAATTACTAAAGAAAAAAATTCCTAAAAAAGATCCCTCACTGCACATTATTCCCCGTCTCGATAGATTAGCCAGAACGGGAAGTAGGTAGAACGGGAATTCCCGTTCTGCCTAAAGATAAGACCATTCAAAATATTTTCTACAAAGTGCTGGAGGGCCTTTAGGCAGAATGGGAATTAGGCAGAACGGGAAGACACCGTAGGTCCATGTGTCATATAGCTTCGCTGCTTAAAGGGATGATAAATCAAACAAATCGTACTTAATTCAAGAGGCCCAATTATTAGTTTCTATTAGAGAACCACGAAAAAAAGGCAATGCATTTTTTTTACTTAAATGTTGGTTATGAATAAAGTGCCTCTCAAATTTAAACGCATTCTTTCTCTTTTTTTTTAAGTTCCTTTATTGTTAAATTTTGGTGTTTAAGCTTATACATATCTTTCTTAATAATGCTCATTATTAAAAGCTAATTATTTCTTATTTCTTGTTACTCAGATAGTGGAAAATGCGATTACATGGCGTATGTCCTACATGCTTTATTTTTTAATGTATTATTATCATTGTTCTAAAAGCAGTAAAATAACTGTTCTTTTAAGTGAAGAAAATAAGATTTTGAACTGAAATGTAATATTGTCATGTTATCTTCCTTTGATTGAGGCGTGAAAAAAGCGTTTGCGAGCATGCTGTACTCTGCATGAAAATTATTTTTGTGTTTGGTCCAAAGTACTTAATAGTGTTAAGTATCATAAATAGTATGACTGGTATTCAGTATTATGTAATGAATTTTAGTTTGCTAGCACAGTACATTTATATTTATTGTATTGAAGAGACACAAAATGCAGGAATAATCTAGTTCCCTTTATCACCTGCCTCATTTAGCTTGTATAAAATAATCAATTTATCAAGGGAAGCGCGAACTGTTACTTTATAATTAAGCGCCCTAAGCGAGTAGTTCCTGTGAACTGGCTGGTGAAGTCAAACGGAAGAAGTGAGAGAATAAACGAATGAATCATCAAACTACTCATCCACCCACTGCTGAATGAGCAAGCCGATTAAAAAAAAAAAAAAAAAATCACCTGCACGCGAGAACAGTCTGTCGTATCTCACACTATTCAGATCGACTTCAGTGTGCCTAATATTTGCCTCTTTACCATAAAATGAGAAAGGAAGAAATAGTATAGAGGTAACCAAGAAAGTTCTGTCGCTTTTTGTGGAGGTCTATGTTCAATTGGCCTTCGCACCATGTGTTGGATGCGAATGGAGATAAGGCTGTCAGTTGTTGCTGTTGATAGATATATCCAACATATTACCTGGTTGTGGCAGTTCCGTTACACCGTGAACTTGCGTAAGAACAGAGTGAAAACGGGAGCGTCATAAGGGCGTATATGCTGTACGAGTTCAAACTGTGGTCAAACGCCGCTACACCGAGGGGAAGGCCTTTCGTGAGGGTGTCGTGACTAGTGATGGGCACTGGGAATATTCCCGGTAGGAAGGAAAATAAAAAATGGGAATATTCCCGGGTTTTTCCTTGGCATATAAATTCCCGGGAAGGAATTTATTTTCATTTCTTTATTTTATCTTCCAAATTATAAGAGCCGTATGACTAATTACTTTACTTCCATTTGTTATGATTTACTTCTTGGCTTTAAATAATTTGGAGGTTTAAAAAAATAAAATTCGTTGACTGTACTTTATATACCGGTAACTAATCATATGTTGAGAGAGGTATATGGGAACATCTCTCTCTCTCATTAGTTCCATTTCCATTTGCACTAAAAAGTACCAAATTACTAATTTACAAATAATGAAAAGGAACCAGTTTGTAAAGTAATGTAGAAATTATGTAGAAATAGAGATGAAGTACAATTAATACACCACGAACCATCATTAGTAATAGACATCGGTCTGTCTTCTGTCTCTATGACTGAATTTCTGAAGAGGTACTCGGACTTCTCTTCCATGTGAATTAACGCATGAAATTTCGAGAAATAGGTAGTTAGAAAGCTCGTGTGTGGCATGTTACGTGGTAAATTATAAAGATAAGTCAGTATCTTGCAAATTTTGTGAACATGAATATGTATGCGCAAATGTTGATAAAATGGTGAGACATGTATCTTCTGGCAGTTACCTAATCTAATTTGTTTATAACATGTAAAAATTTAATATGTTTAAAATATCAGTAGTAGAGTGACGTTTAGAAAATCCACTTACTTACAAATTTAAACTGTTTAACGGTGTAAAAATATGTGGACTTACCATACCATTTTTTCCACATATTTAATTTCATGGAACAAATTGTAACTAAATACGGTACACATTTATGCGTACTCTCTAAATATAATAAAATATTAGTAAAGTAACATAGTACCGTTCAGAATATACATTTTAAAGAATCCTCTGTAGACAACTGTATAATAATATACTGTGATAAAAACCGAATTTAACTTTCAAATAATAATATAGTAGTAGAATGCAATTTTCTTTGTAATTGTTCATAAATTCCCGGAAAAATCCCATTTTGGGAATCTTCCCGGGAATTTACCCATCACTAGTCGTGACTAGTGATGGGCAGTGGGAATATTTTCGGTAGGAAGGAAAATTTTTAAAAAATGGGAATATTCTCGTTTTTTCCCTGGCACACAAATTTCCGGGAAGGAATTTATTTCCATTTCTTTACTTTATCTTCCAAATTATAAGAGCCATGTGACTAATTACTTTATTTTCATTTATTATGGTTTACTTCTAGGTTTTAAATAATTTGGAGGTTAAAAAAACTAAAATTCGTTGACTACTTTATATAACTAATAATATGATTTTTAAAGTTCCATTTCCATTTGCACTAAAAAGTAGCAAAGTACTAATTTACAAATGAAAAAGAACCGCTTTGTAAAGTAATGTAGACATTATGTAGAAATGGAGATGAAGCACTATTAACACACCCCGAACCACCGTTAGTAATAGACGTCGGTCTGTCTTCTGTCCCTGAGTCGAATTCTGAAGAGGTACTCGCACTTCTTTTACATGTGAGAAATTTCGAGAAATAGGTAGGAAGAAAGGTCGTTTGTGGCAACTTTACGTGCAAAATTATAAAGAGCGCAAATGATAAAAAGGTGAGACATGTGTCTTCTGGCCGATACCCAATCTAATTTGTTTGTAACATTTAAAAATTTAAAATGTTCATAATATCAGCAGTAGAGTCAAGTTGAGAAAATTCACTTACATATAAATTTAAACTGTTTAGTGGTGTAAAAATATATGAACTTACTATACCATTTTTACCACATATTTACTTGCATAGAACGTATTGAAAGTAAATGTACATTTATACGTACTCTCTAAATATAATAACATATTGATATAATAGCATAGTACAATACAGAATATTCATTTTAAAGAATCCTCTGGAGAAAACTGTAATAATATATTGTGGTAAAAAACGAATATAAGTTTGAAATCATAAAATAGTAATAGAATGCAATTTTCTTGGTGATTGTACATACATTCCCGGAATATTCTCACTCTGGGGAAACTTCCCGGGAATATCCCCAAAACATATCTTCCCGGGAATTTACCCATCACTAGTCGTGACCACGTGGACAGTGTAGCAGTGGTTTATCAAGTTTAAGGAAATGGAAATCTAATTATCATTTCAAATTTGGTAAAGTTTTATTTATTTTATTTTTATTTTCAGCGAACTTTAAAAAGTTCGTTACTGAATTCTGTGTGTTTGTATGTCTGTCCGTCTCTCTGTTATTTGCGATTTTTCCAATTGTGAGCCCTCCATTCGATAGAGCATCAAAAACTATCAGAGAAAGTGATGGAACTTTTTGCGTCACTCTTACCGTTCTCGAGATATTGGCCAAAAAAGAAAAAAAGACCGGTTTCCGGGAATTTAAAGAGAGATATCTTGGGAACCATAAGTTATAGAGAGATCATATTAGTGTTGATCAATATCTAAGAGGATGGTGAACATTTTCATACCAAATAGCTACTTATGACCACTGGCTAACTGGCTAATGGCCAACTGGCCACCGTTCCCTAGATTATTGGTCAAAAAAATTCGAATTTCTGGAGATTTAAAGAGCCATATCTCGGGAACTGTAAGCCATAGGAAGATTATATTTTGCAAATTTTTGCGAGAAACAGAAAGTGCGGATAGAAAGATTTACTTTTACATGTAGAAATAATCACAGTTATCCTTCCCGTTCAATCTCTTCATTCTTTTTTAAGTTCGTTCTGTCAATGCTCTTGAAGCATTCTCAACTGGTTTTGTTCTGAATTACGTAGTTAGGATCAATATTAACAGACGAAAACCATATGCACGAAGAAATTAAATGTCGACTAAAAGCTGCGAATTCGTGTTATTATTCAGTTTAAAATCTAAAGTCGTTCCAAATTCTGTCGAGTAATTTGAAGCTTATAAAACGATAATCATACCTGTTGTTCTATATGGTTGCGAAACATTATCGCTTACTTTGATGGAAGAACGTAGACTGAAAGTATTTGAGAACAAGATCCTGAGACGAATTTTCAGACCCAAGAGGAATGGGAATTGGCTGGCAATGGTGGAAACTTCATACGAACAACTAAATAATTTATGCAGTTTACTAAACATTGATAGGATCATCAAGTCTCTTAGAGGACTTAGATGGGGATGTGCTGTAGTCAGAATGGAAGAAAGTAGGAACGTTTTGAAAGTTTTAACTGAAAATACAATCGGTAAACGTCCATTGTTAAGACCCTAGGCGCAGATGGGAGGACAATATTAAAATGGATATCACAGAAATAAGAATACAAAGTAGAAATTGGATCCAGTTGGCTAAGGAGAGAAGTCGGTAGAGAGTTTTTGTGAATGTGACATTGAACCTCCGAGTTCCATAGGCCATAGAGTTAGTTATGAATTTCTAAGTTAGGTTTTGTTGATATTTTAAGAGCATCGCTACCATCATTAATTACGTTGATCATCTTGGAATATTCTTAAATACAACATACAATCTATAATGTTGGTTAAAGGGCACATTAATAAATATGACAATTTGACAGCTACTATTAAGTGTAGAATGTGTCATTTTACACTAGATTTAACACAAACAAGTAAATTCTAAATATAATAGAGGATAAAACACCTCCGTCATTGTATGATTGTTGCATACAAATCAACTGTAACTTCCAAATGAAGAATGTCTTTATTGCTACTTGGCGTAATCAGGAAGCTATTCTTCATCGAATAAATTCTATTAAGTGAAAGTGTGACGAAAGATTATGCATTAGTTCTTTCTTTCTTCCTTCATTTCAAATTATTTCCAATTTATTGGAAAGTGTAACAGTTTTGGGTGCTACGTGAGGAAACCGCTGAAAATCAAGTTGAGCAACCAAAACTGAATTTAAGAAAAATGTACTTATATCTTGATTAACTAAAAAAGTGAAAGTTCAGTAATTTTGGAATCAGAATAGTACGACAACTGTCGTAATAGGCATGAAGAAGCAACATGCAGAGTAAGATAAGGAAGTTGTACTTGTTTTTTCCAATCATTGAACACATTAGTACGGCTTACTGGAGCATTTATTTTGTCGCACAAACGGGACATGCTGAAAACAAAAAGCGAAACCAGCAGAATAATATAGTTTCAATATTGTGATCAACACTGCAAACGATTTATTATTATTATTATTATTATTGTTATTATTATTATTATTATTATTATTATTATTATTAGTAGTAGTAGTAGTAGTAGTAGTAGTAGTAGTAGTAGTGGTGGTGGTGGTAGTTAGTAGTACCATCAGCGCTGATCTGTCGCTAGCATTTGGATGGGTGAATATTGGGGAAAATATGCTGCGACATGTGTCCCAACTTAAAATTGCCAGCTGGGCAGTTTAAACCCTTCGAGGCTTCGTGCTAGAGATAGTTTTAGTTTATAATAATAGTAATAATGTTTCTGAGTGTCTGGGTCGTTTGATCCGATTTTGGCATTTTGAGAGTTAACCTTGTATTTTAAGAAAATTAATTGTTTTTTTTTTTTTTTTTTTTACGTAACGTAATAATTAGATTGAGGCTATATATTCGGAAAATACGTAACATGATTAAAAGATGTGAATTTTTGCATGATAAATATTGCTGCAAATAACATTTAGAAGTTGAGATATGGATAACCATTTGTGAAGATAATTTAATAAGTTCAGGTAGTTGAATATTTAGTTTCCCAACTTTTGTACACATCTTCGGTCGTAATTTCACATTCAGCTAATGTCTTCTCTTTTCTACCCTTAAAAAGTGTCTACTATTACATTTCCTGAAGTCATGGTATGAACAATAACATGGTACTTTATACTATCTTCACTTTCAAAACATGAAATAAAAAATATTCTGCTTTTTTAGTTTTGGGGATGCAATCCTATTTGTAAAACAAAAACATCTCAGTCTGTGAGAAACGATAATATACAAACTTCAAGACATTTAACAGTTACGGGTTGCATGAACAACTTCAATTAGGAAAAAAAATATATATTCTTAATCCTTGTTATAAATTCAACATACCTCAGACTGGCAGTCACGATAATTCTAACAGTTTACTGTCAGGCTAATAGTTGTCACTTGCTGCCTACTTCCTGCCTAACGCCAACAGATGGCGTTAGTTTGCAGGCGATTTGCAGAGAAGCCAAGGGTATGGAAGGAACAATAAGTAGACAGTACTTGAAATCTTCAAATTTAAGACTTTAAGACATATTTAACTAAAGTTAACTGCATGAAACTAACCTAAACAGAGAACATGAAGTAATTAACAAGCAGAGGTGAAGTAAACTCCCGACGTGTAAAGCTGTGGAATACAACTTCTGTTGTCGAGCCGAGCCTAACTTGGCCAAGCATGGTAACCAAATATAGGGTGCGGCAGAAATAGTTAGACGATGTTTTTTTGCAAATTAAATAATTTAATGACCTTATATGAGCAAAAGTTTTACATATCCAGAATGTACATACAAAAGCATTAAATATGGTAACTACGTCTCGAAAATAATGTCAGTGAGGTGTGCACCATGGTTATTCAAGCACTCGGCTCCTTGAACCATGTCCAGCGGGGTTTGGTGGATTGCATGTTGAATGGATTCACTCAAATCCTGTAATGTTGCAGGTTTTCTTGCATACACTAGTTGCTTCTAGTAACCCCATACGAAGAAGTCACATGTCGATATGTCGGGCGAGTGCGCAGGCCAGGGAACATTGTCGCGACGAGAGCCAACCCTTCCTGGAAACATCGTCCGAAGAATGTTGATCGATGCAATTGCTGTGTGTGACGTGGCCCCGTCTAAGGCGACGCCGTCGCAGTTCTGGGAGTAAAAAGCTTTCGAGCATGTCCACATATCTAGCACACGTGACAGTTACAGTGTTATCATCCTCGTCGTTGAAAAAGTTTGGTCCAATAATACCATCAAAATAAACAACACACCAACTGTTACTTTAGGGCTATGAGGGGGCACTTCATGCAACAACCTTGGACTTCTGGGTGCCCAGTAAGGGAAATTCTGCTTATTTACACACCCATAAATGTGAAAATGAGCTTCGTCGGACATGATTAACCTCTGTAAACAGTTTGGGTTTTCATTAATCATTTGCAACAGCGTAGCAGAATTGTACGCGAGCATTAAAATCTTCAGAGAGCAAATTGTAAATCATCTGAATTTTGAATGGGTGGAAGTGAAGGTCCTGGTGTAATATTCGACGCACACTCCTATCTGACATGCCAAGTGACACATCATGCCGACGAGCTGAACGCTTTGGACTTCTAATTAATACTTCTCGAACCGTCTGTATGTTGCCTGTTGTTCTCACTGAAGGTCGACGACCTGGGGATTTCTTTGACCTTGTAGAAGCCGAAGCTCGAAGCTTTTTCACCCAATTAAGAATAGTTTGTCGTGTCGGTACTTGTCCATTTTTCCCAAAGTTAAAATGACTCCGAAACTTACGCTGCGTAATTGTTGCACAGTCTTTGTTCTTGAAGAAACACTCCACTGCGAAAGCGCAATGTTCGTCCGAGCAACGCTCCATGGTTACTGATGGAAGGCTTACGTAATTCTTCCATTACTGCGCATGCGCACCGAACAATCGAGCAAACCTACATGCATGCGAAATGCTTTGAACCACTTCACAAAATAAAACAACAATGAGCACGTTATCTATCGGATTACCTTTTCTATGTCCATTTTACATCGTCTAACTATTTCTGCCGCACCCTTTATAACGAGATTTAGTTCTTTAGGAGATGGGCTCGAATTTCGTTCAGATCCGGCCAGTAATCACCGAGAAATAAAGTACCATGTACAAGGCAAGCCGAACCGAGCCTCTGCTTGAGTCCGTTCACCAAATGTAGCATTTGTATTTACTTAGCAATGGGCTATTTGCACATAAAATATTATTCAAATCCGGTCAGTGGATACCGAGAAATAAAGTACCGCATACAGTATAAGCAGATATAAATCTGTAGTGAAACTATAAGCTCACATATGCTTACGTCGGAAGCACAAAATGACAATATACTGTTGGTTTTGCGGACTACCATTTACTATCCACAACTCTTACGTGCTATGAGTGATTATATCGTACAACAAAACATTTCTGTTCACCATCCATTCATCTTGATTATTTTTGCATGCAAAGTACAACAGCGTTTTCTTTTCTTCTTCTTCTATCATATGATTTCTGTTCTTCCTAGTCTAATTAAATACAACTTGTAGTAGATAGTCATGCCGGAGCAAATGACTATGCCTATAAATCTTCTAAAATTCATTCAACAATTTATAGTAATTGCTCATTTACTTGTAGATACCTCTCTGTATGATAGTATGAAATCATGATTCTACAATTTTATTTATATTTTGTTAATAGTAATCTTACTTCACATTGATAATAAGTGATTATCCGAAAATCAATGTTGAAATCACCAAGCAAATTAGAATATTCAAATGGGAAAATATTCGAATTGTCTCATCTCTAGTTCAAGGCACTTAAGATTTTGAGTTTCTTCTTTACACGCATCCTTCGATCTTGGATGCCCAATCTTATCGACAAAGTATACCAGGTCAACTTACTGTGAAACAAAATGCAGCATTTCGTGAGAGTACTTTCTGTATAATTGAAATGGTTCCGAAAGAATTCTAGATATGAAGTTTCCAATTACATTCTCTCTTACGATAACCTTGCTTAGGTTGTCGAACTACATCGGCGCGAGCAGCTAGAAACCATCCTCCCGTGAAGAAGACCCCGCCACTATTTTGTGTAGTTCGGCCTCCGAACTCCGAAAATCTCCACACCACACACTGCATGCGATAGCCCGCAAATGCTGCACATCGCAGTTGACATCCAACCATGCGATTTACAGGAATTTACACCTCACGCCCGTTCGCAGGAACAATATCCACGCCCTAAAACTGTCAATTAGTTGAGCGATATGGAACTGTAGAATACCTGTGGATATCATATCGCGGGTGATCAGTGGAAGTTCATTGCTACCCTTCATGAGACGTGGATTTACTTCGCAGGCTCTGGTAAAGTTTGTGCCATTACATACAGAGAAGAGATCTTATTAAACGTTTGCAGAGACATGGGTTTAGAAGTAAATGCAGAGAAAACTAAATACACGGAAATGCGTCGGGACAGTAATACAGCAAATTATGGATGCGTTAAAATATTAAATAATACTTTATGATAAAGTGGATAGTTTCTAATATCTAGGATCAGTATTAACAGAGGAAAATCATATTCACGAAGAAATTAAATGTCGACTAAAAGCAGGGAATTCGTGTTACTATTCGGTTCAAAATCTCTTGTCGTCGCGTATTCTGTCGAGGAATCTGAAGCTTAAAATATACAAAACGATAATCATGCATGTTGTTCTGTATGGTTGCGAAACATGGTCGCTTACTCTGAGGGAAGAACATAGACTGAAAGTATTTGAGAACAAGATCCTGAGACGAATATTCGGATCCGAGAGGAACGGGAATGGGGAATGGCGGAAATTTCATAACGAGTAACTACATAGTTTATACGGTTTACCCAACATTGTAAGGGTCGTCAAGTCTAGGAGGCTTAGATGGGCAGGTCATGTAGCTAGAATGGAAGAAAGTAGAAACGCTTTCAAAGTCTTGACTGGAAGACCAGTCGGAAAACGACCATGATGATGACCTAGGCGCAGATGGGAGGGCAATATTAAGATGGATCTCGCAGAGATTGGAAGTAGAAACTGAATGCAGTTAGCTAAGGATAGAAGTCAGTGGACAGCTTTTGTGAATGCGGCATTGAACCTCCGCGTTCCATAGGCCATAGAGTTAGTTAATTAGTTACATACAGAGAGAGAATCTTCCCAAAGGGTTCATGATTGTGGTCGGTTTCTCGTATAGGTGCAAACTACGTCTCCGAAAGATGGAGCGAAACCTCAAAATCAATGTTGAGTACTAACAAACTAATATCCTGAGTGAAATATACCAGCATAAAATCCTAGCATTGTATTTACAAGAAGTGAACCAAGTTGAAATGCATCAAGACAATACATCCAATCACACGGCAAAACATTGCTGGAATTCTATCGCCGTGTGGAACAGAAAAAAGAAATTTCGACGGTTCTCTTCTCTGACATCTCAGTCAAGAGTCCAGACACCAGCCCAATGGACTATTGTGCTTTCGGACTCCTCAAGCGGCGCCTTTCCCATCGTCGAGTTTGCACTACCATCGGCCTGTAGAAAACCTGTAAAGAAGAGTGGAAAGCAATACCAATGGTCCAGCTAGAATGCAGTATCCTGCAACAGAAACTTCGATGCCGGGCAATAGTCTATAGTGGTGGTCCGCAGATCGAAGATAACTGGTGGTGAAAATATGGCATTTACTAGGTAAGAGGCACATTTAAATTCGGCTGAATATAAGTGAATAATCCTCTGTAAAGAACATGTTTTTTTTTTTAATTTCAAACAGATTAACATGTTCCTGCATGTTTGAATATTTAACAATGTTAAATCCTGAAATTATTCCTTACATACAGACGCTACGGTTACTTACGTATACTATGTCCTGATGACCAGTTAACTTCTTTTAATATTTGCAATCAGTTATTTTGTAAAAATAAATAAATAATTAATTAATTAAAATACAGCACCAACAGTTACTTTCTGTTTTTGACATCTACTGTTGCAAGCACAAAACTCTAGATTTAAGTGTATTCAAATATCTTTCAAACATTTAAAAGCTTCTGAAAAATAGTTGCAATGAGAAACAATTGTTTACAAGTTGATATCTGTACCAAGTCTTTTGTTTGTGTCAGGTTTTGTACAACTTCCTGATGTTAAATTGCCGTAATTCTGTTCTTAATGAACCATTTAAACAAGTTTTTCTTCGAGGAAAAAAACAAACTAATATGTATTGACTTTAATTAGAGCGAAACGTTTCCTTTAGCAGTTATTAAAGAATTTGATGTCATATTCCAACCCATCTTTCGTTTCTTTTTGTTTTAAAGTTATCAGCAAAAGTAACACTCGCTTAATATTATTTAATAACAAAATAAATGCAAGAGGAAGATGTGTTTGGTTATATATTTTTTTGTGATTTAGACCAGTTGTTCTCAACTTAGTTGTTAACGTCCCCACGGAGTGAATCTCGTTCCCAAAGAGGGCGCTGGAACAGAAAGGGGCTATTGGGGACGATATACTATGCATTTTAGAAATTAATAAAAGTTTAGACATTTATACAAATTATTATTTTTCCAATCAGCAGCTAAAGATTTAATGATTCTGAGGAATTGAAAAAATTCAGTTAACACCTTTTTATAATAATGTTTTTAGACTGCTTCGTCCAAGTCTTACGTTCAGCCTTGTGCATGAGTGGATTGGGTTAAGATGGCGGGATTAATCCAAGGGGGATTTAGGCTCGAGAACGTTGAGAACCACTGATTAAGACGATATATATATTCCCCGACCTACTTCAAACCGTACTCTGTCAACTTGTTCCACGCTTTTTTGAGAAAAATTACGTGAATGGGTTCCAATGTTTGCTGGCGATTTTACTGTAGATGTTATCCCATTTCATGAATACTATATTTAATTATTTTTCTCTGTACTTGCTCAAATTATTACTGTACATATACAATAATTAATGAGATCTACTGTATTATATGTAACATATCAGGTACATGTTCCCCCCCTTAATTTGTAACATTCGCCACAGCATCCCATGTAGTGTGTGAAAATGATTCATTTAAGAACTACCTCCTGGCTGTATAACTAAAGTAAAAACTTTGTACAAAATTAAAAAAAAAAAAAAAAAAAACTGGTTTTATCACCGGTGGAGTAGGTTAAATTGAACTGTATGTTCAGGTCTCCTATACTTTCAATACTGAAAAAAAGAACGTTAAACATCAACTGACATTAATTTGAATAGACATCACGGAAGTTTAGCAATACCTTGGAGTGAACAGACAACCACTAGATATTACAATGTTCATAAAAGTTTTTGTTAAAATAATTATTAGACTTATCTTTTAGTCTTTTGGTTCTGTACATTTCTTTCAAAACGTTTTCTTTTCGAGTGCTTCAGTAGATGTGTTCATGGAGAACAATAAATTTTATAATATTGTACTTGGTCGTAGTTTACACTTGCCACAGTCGACTTCCACCACTAAGCTATCGGCAACAGTATAAAATATCACTTGATTACCTCCTTTCTCAAAAGCTAATTAACTGCTATTGCGATTTATCCAACAATTGTCCTGAGTATAAAACGATAAAATAAAATGGAATGAATTGCCTGAGAGAAAGTATTCGATATTTTTTAAGAAGTTTGGTTTACCGATACACCATTATGCATATGTATATATGTATATTCCCTGTCCGTCTGTTCGGTAGACAAAAATTCTCCATAACTACTTAAAGAATAGCTGTTAATTTTGAACAAAATGTAGCGAGCCAAAAGATAGGAACGGAGTTCGCTAGTGGAGGTGGTATTCAAATGAAGAGTAGTAGATATCAACCTTCTTTGTTTTTACGTTGATCACTATAGAGGTAAAACTATAATGCATAGCAATAAGCGGCTTCCTGCTATCGATTAATCGTCCCGAGTGTACGTTTCATTTTCATCCTTAATTCTTTATTAAAACCGGAACCGTTTCAATATTGATCTGCATAGAACAAAAACGATAAGAAATAGCGAGAAGCGTTTTCTTGGAATTGATTGATTTAGCGTTCTGAGAATAAGTGCCATTTTCTATATTAATCGTCTATTCAGACCGAAAGTGGCAGAAATCAACCATTTCCGGCTTTAATGTTGGTCGATCAAGATTGAAAACGGTAATAGATGCGAGAAACAGTTTTCTGCTATAAATTAAGAGTCCAAAGTATATATTCCACTACCACTCTACTATCTCCACTAAAACCGACAGTGGTAGAAATCTATCAGTTCCGGTTTCAATATTAATTGACAAAATATTATTCCATAGAAACTAGATTCCTCCACGTGATGTACACCTGATATTGCTACTTTTTGAGCATTGTACACGATATTCAGTTGGCTTAGCACAGTGACATGATTCTCAGAATTATTTTAGTAGTATTTCTCTCAATTAAAGATACCCTTCTGAAATTAGCTTTGCTTCCTGGTCTAGTAGCTGAAGTGCATGCCTTCGCTGCACGAGGTTTCGGATTTGATTCGCGATGGAAGAACATCAAACGTATTACAGTGATTCAGATTCCACTTTAAACTGAAGATTTTGTTCTATATAGCCTCACTGTTGACAAAGGAAGTAAATAGAATGCCAACTAACTAATCTTTCTGAATCTAATTTTAATTTTGCCTTGTTCCCTAGTCTAGTGACTAGAGTCTTTGGTAGACATGGTTCCGGGTTCGTTTCACAGTGGAGAAGTACTAACATTTGAGCGCATTATAGTGAATGGGATTCAATCTTAAACTGTAGACCTTCGTCTTATATAGCCTCGGTGCCGATACGGAACACTAAACTTCAATAAACAGCAACTAACCTAGTGTACGTACATGGCGCAGGATATCATACAGAAAGCACGACATTTTTTTTTTTTTTTTTTTTTTTTGAGAAACGCGTTGTCCATAGAGTTCTAACTGCGGAATAATGTGAAAAAAGACCTTTGGGTACACCAAGAGGGTATGGAGAGAACACGAAAGAGCTGAAGGTAGCAGTACTCCTTATTTCTGAAAAGATCAGCTTGATGCACACTACAATTTAGTAGAAGCTCTTTATTTCTGTGGGATAAATCTCGTGGTTTGCTAATAAACGCTACATTGAACGAGTTTTTAAATCGTCGTATCTGATAACGTGGAAAGGGAAGTTATAGAAACTGGAGAAACTGGACTTAGCAACAAACCACAGTTGAATCAGAAGGTCAGTATTCTTCTGTTAAATAAGGTTAAGCGGTTTGATTTCTTCCTTTAGAAACCACTTAGTAATTGATCTCCCTCCGTAAACTTCTGGAAACTACGTCTATACGTACATAGTCAAACAAAATGTCAAACAATGCTATCCTATTATGTAGTTGAAAAATATATTCATTGATTTCAATTTTATGGTTGGTACGATCACAAGTTTGTACAAGAAGTATCAAATAAGTAAATTTGAAAATTACCATTGAATCTGCTATTTCTTTTCTTCTACGGACTAATAATTCTCTCTCGTCACCAAATTACCCATCGCCATTGTGTTCGAATACCAAACTTTAAAGGGAATCGCTTTAGATAAAATCACGGTGTTTGTGATAGCCTACTTGTGTGAATCTTTTATCATATTCTAGCTTACTTATTGATTTTGTTTTTCATGTTATTTGAGGTATAATTTTCAACATACATTGTTTGAAATCAACATGAAATAGAAGAAGTTTATCCGGAAACTAAGCACAATCTTATACTAGGTAGCTATTTTGATAGAACATAACATCAACGTGGATTACAATAAATGCCTTCTTTCACGAAAGTAATGCTGAGCGTACAGCCTGCTATCATGATTACTTCGGTACGTGTGTTTTTGCTTTGTAAAAGAGAAGTGCATTTAAAGACGATTATTTCTTTCCTTGTCACAGGAGTTGAGAAATTACAGTCTACGTGTTTTTTACTGCAGCAAAATTTATAGGCTCTTGTAAATTCTGCGATGTCTCTTGGATTTTAAACACTATGTTTTTACCAATGAAAACGAGTCCAAGCAGCACAAGAATAATCTACTATAACTAATCTTTTGTCTTAAGCTGGAAGTGTATACGCGTGAAGCAAAAATTGCTGTTAAAACTCATGTTTTTTGTTTTCCTTCTAGAACAAATTAGGCAGCGGAGAAAGCAGCGAAGGTTGAGTAAGTTGGTGAAATACAAAACAAGGTGAAATTTTGAAAGTTGATTGTCCATTTTTGAAATGAAAAGACTTTCTGTCACTTGGCATATATGGAAACTTGAGGATGAAGCTTGTCGTGATCCAGAATACGAGAAAGTGGAACTGTTATTATTTGTGTTGACATCAATTATTGTTTCTTTTTGCTTCAATCGTTTGATGTGATTTTTGTTCATGTCATTTTTATATACAAATAAATGGGTGAGAACCTGTTAACTCTGAAAACAACTTCTTTAGAATGATCTTGTTGGACGAAAGCAGTTTAGAAAGGCTTCATTCGACGAAATGTTAAAAGTAAATATGTATTTTATAGATTTCTGCTTAAACAATCTGCTGAATAAATTGTAGAAATGGTTACAATTTAAGAAGATTTTTAATTTAATAATTAGAATCCAGTGGTACTGTGAAGGATCTAAGGGAAGTCACATCGGTAAAAATTACATCTCTGTCGCTTCATATTGAGCACAAAAAAAAGAAAGAAAGAAAGAAAAAGAAAACGTGTAATGTTCTAATTCTTGTACACAAGACGCAGCACATTAAATAAGTATTTTCTTCCCTTAGGTTGAAGTGATAAAATATTTTTTTACGGATGTGACTTCCCACACGAGCCACCACTTATAGAATAATGAATGATTATTTAAGAAATAAGTTATTAGATCCCAATGAAGAGAAATACTTTTTGATAGCATAATCATTCGACAGATGACTGCAACTGCCATCAAATGGAAGATGATAATGCCTTCCTCTAATCTAGTAGCTAGAGTGCTTGTCTTTGATGCAACAGGTTCCAGTTCCCGATGAAAGACCATCGAAAGCAATTCAGTGGTTCAGATCCCACTTTAAAGTGTTGATCTCGTCCTATATAGCATAACTACAGGCAAAAAGGGGCAAAAACAAATCAATCAATTAACCTAGTTAGATTTCGGCCTAGCTCGACTCCAGTCTTCTGATGATAGTAGGCATCATACACCCACTAGCCAAAACGGTCAACTTATCGACATTGTCATAATAAGATGTCTGAATCATCATATTTCGTACACATTCTCAAGCATTACTCATATAAACTTAGTCCTGCCGCTAGTCTAATGGCTAGCGCATGCCCCTTTAGTGTAAAGAGTCCCGGTTCGATTCCTCGTGGCAGAGCATTGAAAATTGAACACATTACGGTGATTCGGGTTCTCCTCAAACTGTAGATCCATGTCTCATGCAGCTTCTGTGCTGAAAAGGGACATAAAATATTGTATGGATTTAGAATTCAGCTCTTTAAAAAATGTGCATTTATATAATAACTGTAAGACTATTGCTTGAAGATACGCGTCTAGAATTGGCAACCACTTACTAGCATCAATTCTAGTCTAATGGCTCAAAGCTATGATTCCGGTGACACTGTTGTTCAGTACTTTCTTTCAAACACAAGAATCGCAAATATTTGCGACGTATCTTTAAGATGAAGTGTGTTCAAGAGCTAATTTTAAACTTTCTGTTTCCCTCTTTGATTTGCCTTCGGAATAAAGAGCTGCGCATCATCTCAGATCAAAGAACCATGAAGCTTGTCCGAAATACTTCACGGTGAAGAGAGAAGAACTTATTCGCATGAAGGAAATTAAAAAAGTTAACAACAAGCAACCAACACAAATTCATTGTTTGGGAATGAACTGATATGAAAAAGAAATTTTCATGAATTTGCATTCAATTGAGTTACTTTGCACCATATACTTCTAGTTGTTAAGTTTAGATGTTATGTCTTGCATCAACGTATCAGAGTGAGAGAAGATGAACTCGATGTTCAAATTAGAGATTCTTAAGGAAGTAAAACCGTTTCCGCACAAATAGAATTCAACACCGTAGCTTTTCTTTCATCCTGTAAGTTTTTGAAGTGCAAAGAACACACTGAAAACAGGACTTGTAAGCGGAAAATCTGTTCTCAGGTTTGAAGAGTATGTTCAGTTGCATATGCAATCATTTACGTCCATAGAGCACAATTTGTGTATATTTTTTTTTTTTAGTTGCTCCTTCGATATAGTCTTTCTTTACATAGCTAATGAAACATTTTAAAAGGAAGCATGTTTCAATGAAGATAATACACACTATTTAAAACGGAAATACGAGATTCAGTAAAGAATTACTTATATTCTTAAACATACTACGCGATTTTCTTTTTCTTCAGACGTAGAATATTGGAAGAACTAGTTTCAACAAATTGTATGTTATTCCTTACAACTTAAGGGTAATTTCAACGTAAGATACAGTATAATTTATGTCTCTTTTTTAATACGTTGAACTTCTTGTAGAGTACAATTTAGAAATTTCAACAATTGATTTGAACGTTATTTATCTTAAAAATCAAGCAGTAACCCTAGTAATATTTTAATATTTAATCGTTTGGAACTTTCCATAAACTGTGAAATTCTGATTGTCAGCTCCTCGATCTCCCAGAAGTCAGAAGGATATATATATATATATATATATATATATATATATATATATATATATATATATCACATAGCCCTGCTCAGTGTGTCGTTGTGTTTAGTTTAACAAAATATGGAAACAAGGCCTGATAAATATTTATTTAAAGATGTTTCATAATTGTTTGTGAATAGCTTATTGCAAAAGGGATCTGAATCATTTTAGTGCACTAAGTTCGTACTTCGATTGCTATTTACAAGAAAAACAGTAAAAAATAATGAGTTACACTACTCTTTAGGAAAAGTAAAAGATAGAAACAAAAACAAAACGATTATGTACACCCAGTGTAGAGTAGAAATATAAATTACCAGCTACAGCTATTTTTCTCGTTTCAAATATTGGAAAGTGATTTGTGTTTTTTTCTGCTGTAACCCGTTAATGTGTTTTGATAGTTCCCAATCGTTTAAACATGATTTATAGGTGACTATTTCAATTATCAATAGACTTTGGCAAGCAGCTGTCCAATTTTACATTTCTTTCTTATAGACAAGTGTTAAGTGGACACAAATAGACTTATCTTCCGTAGTTTCATTAATCATTCAATGAAGCAAAAACTCTCTATTACATTTACTCTTTTTTACCCACAGCCTTTCAACAATATATAAACTTTTTTCAAAGGTTTAAAATATACAAAAAATACACTTTTACTTGTGTGGGATTTTTTTGAAGGAATATTGACATTTTAAGCAAATTTAATCGGATATAGACAAACAAAAAGTTTTCTTTTACTTCTGTTTAATATTGACACTGTAGTCATGATTTTTCTTTCGTAATTGACACCAATTACAGAGAAAGGATACGAAAGAAGCGATAAGTAGGCTGAGAAATGAAAACGGTAACATTAAGAAACTTTAGTTTGGAAATTGAAAGTATGTGAAATTTTCGCATAAATACAATCTTAATTTTTTGTTTCTTTATGGTACCTCATAACTCAAGAAAAAGAAAAATGAACAATAGCAGGAGTTTTCGTGATAACATGACTTCTTAACAGATGCTTGATACACCTATAATGATTACATAACGCTAGCTCACACATGGAAGTTTGCTCGTTATCCATTGTCTTCATTGGTTTCCATTTCTAGCAACTACTACAACTAGAAGTCCTGGAGACCTTATAATTCTATTCGTGTATAAGAGGAGAAAGGTATATAGCAAAAGGAGTTTTGTAGAAAATTGGGAAACATAAGAAAAAAATAATTGAAACTTTAAAGCCAGTTACCAGTTTAAAATGTGCATAAATAGAATTTAGCCTAATTGACACAATAGCAACGCAAAATCTAGACCCTTTTCTTCTGTCTTTTAAGCAGTATTTTTATTGTGAAATATAGTAGGACAATTTTAGGGAGAATCGGCACGGAGCGGATAACCATCCCATGTGTGGGGGATGATTAAATATGGATATAACAGAAGCATTTTAAATGAAATTTCGAAAGATGCATCTTCATGATTTTCATACTGTAACTTCAACATAGAGTAGTTTCGCTGGTGCGAATATTCTTTATTTTTTACGAGTTAAAGAGTGTTATAACAGAAAAATACAAATCAATCCATATTCTGTAGAATGTATTTTCTATGTGAAGAATGTATTTTCTATGTTGATAAATGCTTTAATTGCACGTAAATCACGTTAGACACACTCGCATGCTTTAAGTTCCCCCTATAGCTTTCAATTGAATATTTGCTTTATATACTAGCATGGTAACTAATATATTAGTTTTAATGGGGTTTCTCGGTTATATGGCTGCAACTTAGCATCAATATTTTGTTTTAGTATCTCCCAATTTTGATTTAGAAACTCATATAAATGTTTAATATTAAAACTGAATACATTTGAAGAACGTCACATTATCAAACTTACATAATAATAGTGCTATCGGTACTAACAAAGCTTTCATCTCACATTCTTTGCTGGAAGATTGATTTGAAATTAGGGACGACGCGACGTTGTGTTACCGAGGTGTTTTTAAGTACCTCTTGTTCCTCGCTTCCCATCATTCGTTTAACTACAGTTCATAAGTGTGCGACACTAAGGTAAAGATTTGTTTCTTCTTATTTATTTATTTTAACATTTTCTTGTAGATACATGCATCAAAACGTACAGCTGCGAGCAGATAGCTTACAAAAGTTGCACAACTGTTCATCGCAATATGACTGAGGTAAATAGTTTACGAAAAGCATATAAACATCTACAATTTGAAGCTAATTTGAAAAAGAAAAAAAAAAGCTTTTCGATATTAATTTTATATCTGACCATGCAACTTTGAAAATAATAACGTTCTACATAAGCAAGAATAGCCGAATGAAGAAAAATTAAGGAGTAAATATGGCGAAGTAGAATTTATTATTTTTTAAAAAATACTTTCACAAACGTTTAAACAGTAGTTTCTATTTGTTTGGTAGATTATATGAGATTATCTTTGTTACACCTGGAAAACAAAGTTTTAGACTATATTAAGTTACGATATTTTACATTTAAAATTTTCATATTTAACGTAATTACAGGAGTACTCTACATTTTTGTGAAAACAACGTGTTAACGACTATATAGTTTATGTTTCGTAGGAAAGCCTCACTATAAAGTAGGAGACATCTGTATTAGGGAGCATTCTGCTTTATCTTTAAATCATGAAGAAGAACTTTCTGCTTTGTAGTGCATGTATATTATGTAGTTAGTAACACATTCCTGATATTACGTATGTATATATGAGCAAGTACTGTATTCTTGAATATATTGTGCTTGAATATATTGTTCTAAGAAGAGTGGTAGTTTTCCGTTATCTGGCCAAATTGCAGCGTTGTTTGTCATCTACATACTCCAGATGCTAGATCGGGTGAGGTGGACCATGTATAAAGCAGAAGGTACGCAGCGTTGCGTTCTTACATTAGTGTTACCCTTAGTTACTACACATTTACGCACGACCTCCCATGATAAATCACAAGTTTTCAGTTTCAAATTGCTCTTCCAACAGTGTTTAATTTTCCTTCACACAATAGTAAGCGATGACACAGTAGTTTACATCAACAAGCTCTGTGCGTAACTCTCATCACATGTAGTCAGCACAGCTGTCATCTTCCGAATATATTTCTTTTTTGATATTGTACACTGTGATTTCTTACTCTTGATACATTTGGTTCATTTTTGCTCGTGAAGTACGGATTAAAACTGAGCTAATTATTAAGAATTTAAGTCATATTTTATATTTTTTAAAAATAAACATTACAATATTTCTCATAGAATCAAAATTTATATTCTTCTTTTAGCCTAATTTTTAAACCCTCAACTTTATTTCTACATTTCACGAGACTTCTAAAAATATACTTCCTAAAGACTGATGCTTAGGAAAAATTTTCGTACTTCATTCCCGTGGGTTTTTTATTCAACCTTAAATTTTAGTTCTATATGTCGTATAAATTCGGTGGTGGAAAAAGACTTCAAAGCTCCAAACAATTAAATGTATGGTTTAATAGAAGTGCCACACTCGTGACTAAACGGTTGTTGATTCTACCTTTGGAGCAAGAGTTATGATTCTGATTCCGTTTACGAGTTTGTGCCTTTGATCTCACATTAAGCTGTAGGTCTAAAACTCACCAAGCTATCTGTCTCACTAGTGAAGGAGAAATAATTTCATTTTCTCCTTATTTTAAGTTATTCTGGAGAAATAATTTTATTTTCAATGTACGGATCATTTTGCAAACTGTCACTTTCCCTCGTTACTTAGTGTCTGGCAATAAACTGGTTAATAGCATTGCCTAAATGTATCCATGTACTTAGATTTTATTGTACTACTGCAGTAAAAATTATAATTTGGAACTGTAGAAGTGCAATACATAGAAATTCCATTTTGTCCTACAAAATGTTAGGTGAAGCTATTCGTTATAAACTGCAGTACTAATTTGATACTTAACATGAACATGTTTTTCCTAGATCAAAATCGGTCAAAAGAAATGTCAGTATTGAAACCAAAGTAATGATGAATTTGAACCATTTTTGGTTTTGAAACAGTGTTGTAGATAGTCATGATATGTTGTCTTGAGATACTGAATCGTTTTGCAAATAAATAAATAAATAACTAAATAAAATAAAATAAAATAAATAAATAAATAAAAAAAACTTATCGCTCTTACCATTTTCGTTCTATGGTGATAATCGTTGAAAACGGTATTCAAACTGGAAGTAATAGTAAATTTGAACGTTGTTGATAATCATGATATGTTGTGTTAAGACGCTGAATCGTTTAAAAAAAACGCTTCTCGTTATCTATTACCATTTTCGTCCTATGGTGATAAACGTTAAAACCAGAAATGGCTAATTTTAACCACTTCAGATTTGAATAAAGAATTAACAAAGGAAATGAAATATACTCTTGGGACCCTGAATCGATTGCAGAAACCGCATCTCGATATCGGTTACCACTTTTGCTCTGTTACCTGTCGACAGACAGACGAACAGATGGACGGATAAACTTGTTCTATAAGACTTTCGACACTTATGCATAGCACAGTTTGGAAGTATAATAATAATAATAATAATAATAATAATAATAATAATAATAATAATAATAATAATAATAATAATAATAATAGTATTAAACACAACAATTAGTTTCATACAATATGAAAAAGTTCGAGTCACACCGGTAGCGAAACACTTCAGTAGATTATGCGAACACTTTAGTCACAGTTTAATGTGTTTTTGTGTTCTATGAGAAAGAAAAAAAAAACTTCTGCTGACAACTGTCTTGGCTACCTAATTCACAATTTGTTAATATGTGGTTACAGTAGTGATTTAATGTAAGATTATAAAGTTAATTTACAATATCTGGTAAGGATTATTTAAATATGTGTTCTCTTTGTTTTAGTTGTATGGCAAATCATTAATGAAAAAATAACGTTACGTGTATAGCATGTGATTCGTAATTTCGCTAATTGCGTCTAGATTTTAAATAATTTTATGAAATTCCTTTGCTACAACACGCACTACAAAAAGGAATGCAGTAAGCTTACAAGAGTGAATAAAATGTTCGTAATAACTGTGTGCACATTATTGTTTCACATAATAGATAGTGATAGCGTATGTGAAGAAAAGCATTGCATTCTAATATTAACTTTTCTTGTCTACCCCTCATAAGGGAATTATGATACTCTGTTTTATGTCAGAAATTGTTTGTATTTTGCTATGTTGACAAGAAGAAAAATATGTATCTTAATAAGATTTATTTGTGAATAGTTGTAAAAGTGTTGAATAAACTGTAAATACACTACAACAGCGCTGAGTGCGAGCATTTATATAAAACTGAATTTTAAAAACATGGAAATTTCCGTTTCTGCTTTTTATGAACTTGTTATTTAACTACCATTTTTGTTTTCCTGTAGTTCATCCTATAGATAAGAAAGCACATTTACAGCATGCAGTCCAGTTTGTATCCTGTTTTCGGTTCGATGCTGGTTTTCTTGATTGCCTTTCGAACTGATATTGTGATATTTCCCTGCAAGGATAAGTTGTGCAACACGACGTACCACGGATGTCATATTGGCTGCCTAATCAACTTATCAACACCTGAAAGTAATACATCTTGTCATCTAAAAAAAAGAAGACGAAGAAGAAGAAGAAGTTGTCTAGATTCAAAATGATGGGCGAGAAAGTCCGTCATGAACAAAGAAAGATACAATACCATTTTCGTTCTGTTATAAAATTAAGCTTACATCTCGTTTTCCTCAACAAGAGACATTCTCTTCATCGCTTCCGTGGCCAAGTCGGAAGAGCACGCGGTTAGTAATCCAAAGGTTGGTGGTTTGCGCGCACCCTGGGGTGTTTTTTAAATTGTTTAAAGTGTTTTTTTAAACTCACCTTAATGGAAACACATTATGCATATAGGCAATTTAGCATATTTTGGGGAGTAATTTTGTGGTTCATTGACGCTTACGGCATGGGGAACATACCCAGAACATACTAGACACGTTCCCCAGGTACATGTCAGACATGTGCTTAGGGGCGGACATAGAGTGTAAGTATCACTTACCATCCATGTTATTTCTCTCTCAGAAGTACATAAGGCACATACTGGACACATTCCCATGTACCTGAGAGAACATGATAGGCGTATACCTGCTATGTAATTGTGCTGTTAGGGTTAGTTTAACGAAGTAGTAAAAGTTTAACATTTACAGAATTCTTTGTTTCTTTACTGTTGTGTCAATATGTTCAGACATCAAACTTAAGGATAACGTTTTCACTTCTCGAATTCAAATGCGATATATACTTGTTTAGCCAATATTTCCACATAAAATGTATCTCAAGTTTTTTTTTTTTAAAAATAACTTGTAAATAATAATTCCACGAAACAAGTTCTAATAATTACATTTTCAGTATTATTGATAACTATATATTTTTTACTGAAACACATTTGTTGTTGAAAATTACCACCTTCCCCCAAAACTTCGTTGGAAGTAGAAATCTTACTGCTCTCACTGATGTGTCATTTTTCTTTCCTATTTAATATCCAATTTTGCTTTATTCTTAATATTTTCTTGTTTATTTTCTCCCTAACATAGCAATTAAATATTTCTTTTTCGTGTTATAATGAGAAAAGAATAATGGAATATGTTGTTTTTCATTAAATTTGAAATTCTTTTAAAGTGCTCAAAATTTCTCAGCAAAAAAGGCTATGGAAAAATGTTTTTAAGCATTTTTGTCTTTAATTCATCTTTTTCCTATTCCTGGCATCTGTAATAATAATGAAGGCTTTATTGGAATATTTTCAGTTTGATTAGACGACCATTTTCCGGTGCTAGGACATCGTTTATTTCTGAATGCTGACTGTTGTTTTGAAGATGGATTAAAACACAATCAAAGTCAAAGTGGCATGATTATCAGCCTGATTTTCTAATTTGTTTTACAATTATGTCGAAAGCCTCATAGGGGCTTAGTGGTAGAATCGCTCACTTCTGGTTCGTGGGGACCAAGGTTTGACCTCAGCTCGCGCCAAGTAGGCCTTGTGATAGGCAAAAATGGTATGCTTGGTTTTTCTCAGGTTTCTCTTGTTTCTTCCACTTTCTTCATCCCACCATTTCATCATTATTATTAGTGTTATAAAAAAGCGGTTTTTTTCTGTGAAGTTTTTTTTTAATAAAAAACATCGTTCTCTTTCATGTTTTTTCAAATGTCTCTTTTTTTTCTGGCAACTATTATTTATTGATTTACGTCGCAGATTATTGAAATAATCAACAGAACTTGAGTCGAAGCCCTCGTAACTTACAAATCTTTTGTTTCTTTGCATCTATATACTAGCAAAATTGTGTGATTATTCCTTTCGGCCCCAGGTCATTTTTGGCGTTTTCCTACATTTCCAGTTAGTGACTTATTGCTCAAAAACTGTTCATTAGATTGATATGGTTAAGGCCTTGTTTTTTAGAAAATAGATGTGGCTATCTTTTGGTGTGTTGCATTGCAATATTGCCAATGGGTGGGAAATTATTGAGGGAAATGTAGGGGTAAAAATTTACAAAAAATTCCCTAACCGAATTTCAAAATTTTTTGTATCTAGTACCACTGCTGCTATATGGGTTCAAGTCGCCTAAAAAAAATCTTTGGTGTGTTGACAAGGTACAGTGAAATCCTGAAGTCGCTTGCTTCCATCCAAAAAGGGAAAGAAAAAATTCTGTCATACACATGAAATTTTGACACTTCTTACACCTCACAAGCAAAAATCAAATATGCCGGGGCTACAGCTTCTCTAATTATCCTATTGAAACTTTTTATGGTGCGTTCTGTAGGGCAAAGAGAAAGCTTTCAGGTAGTGGTACGTTTGTTTCAATGTAGCCAGTAAGAGGGTAATAATAGATGGGAAAAGGGAAATTTTCCGAATTTTTCATCTAAAATTGGGAATTAATTGTTTTGGCTGGAAACACTGCCATCAGACAGACAAAAACTATCTGAAAATAGTTCTTAGTACTCCAAGAATATATCCTACAAGTATCATGGCGATATATAACAAAGTAAGCATGATTTTTTAAAAAACAATCTCATTCTACCTCAGAAATTCACCATTTTCTTACCACTTACATGACATGGTTTATTATAAACCTCAGCTGTACTTTCCCTAATTATTCTAGTGAAACTTTTTAGGGTGCGCTGTGTAGGCTAAGGATGACGCTGTTAGACACTGGTACGTTTGTTTTAATGTAGCCAACAAGAAGGACATAATAGAAATAAAAAATGGATTTTTTTTTCCAAAATTTGTCCTAAAATCTGGAATTAAAATTTTCTGTAGCTGGCAACACTACTATCAGACACACACAAACTATCTTAAAATAAGCTTTGGTATCCCTCTAATATATCCTACAAGTATTGTGACGATATCTAATAAAGTAAGCATGTCAATAAAAAAATATCTCATTCTACCTTTAAAAAAATCACAGTTATCTTCCCAATTAGAGAACAAGGTATAGTGTACTTCCCCTAATTATCCTATTGAAACTTTCTATAATGCGTTGTGTAGAGCAAAGACGAGACTTCCAGATACTGGTACGTTTGGTCCGATATAGCCAACAAGAGGGAATAATAGAGACAAAACAGATAATTTTCGCAAAATTTCCCCCTAAAATCTGGAATTAAAATTTTATGTAGCTGGTAACACTGCTACCAGACAGACGCAAACTATCTAAAATTAATCATTGGTACACGACGATATTTAAGGAACCAAACTTCTAATTACCAAAAATATATTACTGTAAACAGAAAAGTAGGGAAAAACTAGAAAAATCAAGGGTTAGAACCTAAATACGAATTTTTCGCGCGTTCCCTAATTACCCCATTGTAACGGTCTGTACTTGCGTTTGTTAAGTAAGGACAACTGTTCGATTGGCGTAAGTTGACTTGCATTCAGACGTATAGGTACGGATTTATAAACAAAAATTTCTATTTTTCCCCAAATTTAGGAAAATTTTAATTTCCCTAATTGGCAACACTGCGCGCAGGCCCGTTCAATTGATGTCAACAGTTAGATATCCATCCGAGGTATCTACCTGGCAAGTATAAGGAGGTCTTTCTACAACGAAGGAAGCTGCAGGGAAAAGAGAAGTAAAGGAAATTAGAAATTAGAAAATTCTCGAATTTTTGACTGGGATGAAATTTGAGAAGGAAATTTGACAGCAGAAGAAAACAATAATATGATAAACTATAGACCAACCATATATTGCAAGAATAATATCCCGATATCTTAATTAGTGTCCACACAGGAGCGGATTAAACAAATGACACCCGTGTGTGCCACTTTGGCTACCTGGGCCACCGAGTATACATTTGATTACATTTTTTTTACTACTAACTCGTGTTGTTGTTGTAGTTATAGTCTCGACTAACAATAATATACTTGTTGTAAACAATAACTTTATAAGGAAAATTTTCTCTCCTTTTTACGTCTTAGTTCCAACACTGTTGGTGAGAAATGCAGGGTGTTTTAAAATGAATTTGGGGTTTTAAGTCTTCGTAGTACTTATTACATTTTACGTACAATTATAAGCAATGCATCAAGTAAAAGAGCACCTCAAACAGTATTTGCTACAAGTGTTCAACGTGAGATTCATTTGTCACAGGGCACACATCTAGTCGATAGGCGAGAAAGGCCCATAAACTTTCCGCCATATGGCACAAAACACGTTCAATTTAGGAAAGTCTCGTTTCAAGTGTACCATCTCCTGAGGATTTGCTGACGGCCAGATACAAACATTATGAGTGTTCACATTAGCTCTTAGGTGAAATGTCGATTTATCACTGAAGACGACACGATCCAGAAAATCTTCATTGTAATGCAGCAATATTTCACTTGCGAAATTGGCACGTAAACCGTAGTCTGTAGGCTTTAGACCTGTAGCAACTGCAAACGATAAGGACGTAGTTGCAAGCGTCTCCTTAATATTCTTCACACAGACCGTTGCACTGTACAGATTCAGTCTTTATTAAAACACAAAAAAAACTTTCTGCTCTCTAATCTACATCTTTGCTGCTTGCTCTTTCTAACGGCAGACAGAAGAAACAATGCATGTATATGTGTGCGTACAAAACTGTTTGAGTTGCTCTTTCATTTGATATAATATTTATAATTGTAAGTTAATTGTAATAGATACTACAGAGTTTCAAAACCCAAATGTTAATTTTGAAACACCCTGCATTACTTCAAATTGTGTCATCCTATATTCATGTCTTTTTTATACATGTCATCAGGGCCGGTCCTAGTCAATTTGTCGCCCCATGCAATGGCATAATTTGCCGCCTCCCCCTTTCTCCAGAAAGAACAAATCTTAAAAGTCATGATTTTAAGTATGCTACTCCAGCATGAACAACAAAGGTGAGGGTAAGTGCAGTTGCACTCAGATACTTACTAAAAATGCAATCCCGTCATGTCTTTTTTAATATATATATATATATATATATATATATATATATATATATATATATATATATATATATATATATATATATATATATAATTGATTACGTTAGTGAAAGATAAAGCAAACACACCTGCAGAGGAAAAATGGTAATCCTTTTTATAGAATTCACCATCGAGCTTTAATCTCAATGTATCAGTTTGCAATTCCAGTGCAACTAGCTCTTTTATCTTTATTTTTTGATTTCCCTTCAATATCTGTTAACATTTTTTAAAAAAACTTGTTTGTATCTTCAATGATAAGGAACTTGTTTCTGACAAAAACAAGACTACTTTCATATCAAAACTGTGATAACTTACTAAATGGAACAGATATTCACTACTATTCGAGAACTGAATTCTTGCACTTGGCAACAATCAAGCAATTTGTGCTCGGATTTATTCGACCATTTGCTTTAGCATTGTCCATGTGGCCTTAAACTAATGCAACCTAAACGTAATTTATAAATGTAGTATTCAAATAGAAGGTCAGCTTAGTAAATGTAACTACCATCATCATGAAGTCTGTTTCCAACAAGAAATATTTAATTTAAATAATAGGCCTATACTTATGACAGATTTTACCGGATCATCCAAACTTGCCGCTCCACGCAAATGCACGTGTTGCATATATGGTAGAGCCGGCATATCATATATATCTAGTCGACATATTATTTATATATGACATTTAGAAAAATACTATTAGGCAAATTAGTATTAGTTTTTACCTTTAGACAAGTTATTTGAATTTTATACTGTTCGTGACATTATTTTCGTACTTATTAAAGGCCTGCTTTCACGAAAAAACAAAATTTCATTTCTACTTTTATTTCTTAGTTGATATTGATGAAAACTGCTGAAACCCGAATTGTTAATAGGTATGGCATTCTTGTAAATTGTAAAATATTTGTAGCGTATCAGTATCTAGCGTTTATGTTGTATTTTACGGTGATTATACCTACATAAAAATATTTAATACTTAAATAGACGTAAGATGCATTAGAAATGACTATTTGAAAAAAAAAAACGAAATTTAGAAAAAAACGAGAGGCAATGTTTTTTTTTCTAAAAAAAAACGTACATTTCTGAAAAAATACGAACGTTTTTTTTTTATTTACAACACTAATTATTATCATAACCGTCTCCCTTAGCCTCGGAGCATAATTGCGGGATGTTAAAGTGTGTCAACAGAGGCTACAGTCATGGCTGGCTAATTAATCCTCTAAAAGCACATCTGCTCCCAAGTTCAGAGCTGCCTGTTTATCAACAACATACAAAGTTAGGTAAGTGTAGCGAGAGAGGTGAAATTACATCAGTGTTGCCATGGCATAAAATAGCATGACTGCACAATAACTTTTTTTGTTTCACTTTCAAAGATTGCTTTCTAGGGCTGAAGCAGTTGAGAAATAGAAAGGTAACGGTAATGAATGAAATTTTGGAATAAAAGTACTGATGCACAAAGCGAGGTAGAACTCGAACCCTAACAAAAGTAGTGTTGACGTCGTGACGAGACGAGAAAAAGTGTTGAACTTACTATCTAACGATTTGTCGCTGATTTATAGTGTTACCCAACAGAGAAATATTGTCAACCAAACCAAACACATTTAAGAGAGTCAATCACATGAAACAATTCATATACTTCCAGTGCAATTAAAGTAATGCTCGACGTAAAAAGTTCTCTTTTAATATTTCTCAAACTCTCGTGTCTGTCAGGAATTAATGACAAAAGCAATTTAAACAACGGGTTAAAATTACTTTTAACAATTTCCTTTTTCTTGCCCACTTTTAACGGTTGCTGAATCAGTTTCGAAAGTAACATTTTTCCTTCGTCAACCGTACTGCTTTTATTATCCATGAACAGTTATTTGCTGTTTTTCGGAAGAAGTGACACCTCAGTTTCCATAATTTGCGTGCAGACTTTAATGTCAAATCCCTCTTGTTTCTCCATCATTTTTAACACGCTGGTGGAGTCCATGCAAACCATGAAACAAGTTTATACAGAACTCGTTGTATGTGCATGTAAGCCTACTCTGCAATTTAGTTGTTAACGTATTACTTAAAGGAGTGTCATCCTGAGCATTTATAAGTGGAGAAATTATCCAGTTTCACCGCTTATTACAGTGTTGTTTTCACCTACGAATGAAAACCTAAATAAACATGAAAATGTATTTCGTTCCCATTTTTATGTAGGATAATATACAACAGTAGTAGTACAATCTACATTCTAAAAGCACAAAATCACACGTGTCTTTTGTATTCAGAGGCCCTGTGATCGTTTACAGTCACTAGTATCTGAAGGTCGCCTTAATCAGATGATGCATATCAAGCTCTCAGTGATTGAGTAAATCAAACAAAAGATTACGTTGTTATTGCCAATATTTAAAATGAAATCTTTCAATTTAACGTCACACGATTAAGTCCTTTAGGATAAGGGAAAAGGATGATAAAGACAAGAAATGATAATGAAAGAATTGGTGGAATGAGAAAGTGAGAGCAAACCGATAGGGTGGGGTGCTGACTGCCACGGGTGCTGACTGCCACAGCCAATTATTGGTGCTGATTGCCATGACTGGCGCTGAGTGCCAATATCAAGGTGCTGACTGCCACGATGGCGTGCTGACTGCCACGAGCCTGAGAGAAAGTTGCTAGACGTAACATTACCGGACGCCAAGAAGCATGAAAGAAACTAGATGATGCTTAGGATCGTGTTGTTCAGACCAACACCTAACAAAGGTAAACAGGTCTCTGTATGTACACTCATGTCCAAAATTATTGTCACATGATTATAAATATGTGGTTCTAGTAATATAATTTGATAACAAATTCGCCCGATATTTCTTATAATGTTAGTATGTGTATAATCGGCAAAGACAAGTATGTGGTAAATGTCATGTCAAAAGAGCAGTAAATAAGAACAATAAAACGAAAATAAAATTTTCTTGTCCGTTTAGTTACATTTCATTTTACTCATTATGATTTTCGTATTTATAATTCTTTTCCTATGAAATTTATCACAAATATAAATTCCCTGATTATACACGTAATATAAGTATTAAAAGTACTCTGCAAAATTATCAAATTATATTCTTACAAGAAGACAGTTATAGATATGCGACAATAATTTTGCATGAGTGTACTTTCAGTTTTGTCAGGGAACGGTGCGTACAAAATTGGTACGGTTTATGTGTTCTCACTTGAACTCTCTATGTCAGCATGAACTGTGTACAGCTGTGCAAATTGTTTCGAGCAGCTCTTAAAAGTTCCATCAAAAAAGCACTGCTGGCTGTACCTCACAAGGGAAGTTCAGGAGAAAGCACTCGACTGCAGAGAAACTAAGTATTCCATTTGAAGCCCCAATTCATGCTGATTATAACAAGCTAATAAAATTCCTGTACGGTTGAGAACGTTTCGAGATATTCAACTTGGAAATTTATATGAGAAAATGAGGATATAAGCATTTATTATAACATAACATAATTAGTTAAGTATAACATAATTAGTAACGAATATTGACATACGAATTGAAAGCTATCGGAAGTAAAAGAAAAAGAAGTGTTTCGCAATAACTAACGGGTCTGTTAGATACAATTAGTCATTACATTGTTCATAATAATCATAGGTTAGAGATGAAAATTGATCACTGTTGTTCTTCTGTTTTATGAAGAAATGACGCAGGCAAAAGACTTCCTTGCACCATGAACATTTTATATGTGCAATTGTGTTGCATCCGTCAAGAGAACAGTTCGCAGAACCAAAGCAAAAAGCAAATTCGACAAGTGATTCAAAAGTTATAGGCCTATAATTTGTTCGTAACCTGCCTTGCAGAACGCAAACTGAAACAATCCAATGTATCGCGATCGGATGTGATTCGTATGGACACGAACTTTATTTGATTGTTTCGTTGGTACATTATAACGTCCAGATGAAGAAGATTCATACTATGTACAAATCTCCTGCCATAATCTTTGATTGATCGGAATCAAAACACATCAAATGGTTGCACAAATCGTGTGCAATTCTTTGGTATCTTCTCAACCATTAGGTCTTTGCCATCCGTCATGCAACGTGTAATGGACAATTTGTCTGTGAATGTACCCCAGTGATCAAGCAATAGCAATTTCAAACCATCAGGTTTCGCCATGGATGAGAATACTTAACGCATTGAAACGTACATCCACTCATTTTCTCATATAAATTTCCAAGCTCAATATCTCGAACAGTTCTCAAAGTACAGGAGTTTTATTACCTGTTGTAATCAGCATGAATTGGTCCTTCAAATGACATGCTTAGTTGTCTGCAGGCGAATGCTTCTCCCAAACTTCCCTTGTCAGCTGGCTTCAGACCATCATATCCATTAAATAATACAATAAAACAATTAATATAAACAATGGGATGTGCAAATTGTACATATAACAGAAAAGACAATCCCTTTATAAACATCTAAGTGTATGTCGTTCCACTTAGTGAGCAACTTTGTAACTTATAGGATGCCACATAGATTTGCTGTGATGATTACTAAATTAATCCCTACTAAATGAATTAATAATCATAAATTTAGTATGAGGGATTAATTCCTCTCTTTCCAAATACAGTTTCTCCCAGGCTCGTGGCAGTCAGCACGCCGTCGTGGCAGTCAGCACCTTCATATTTGCAATCAGCGACAGTCGTGGCAGTCAGCACCAATAATTGGCTGTGGCAGTCAGCACCCGTGGCAATCAGCACCTATCCACCGATAGTACCCCGAGAAACCCGCGGGCACAATGTTGTCCACCACAAACTTACTTGGGAATTCAACCACGTACCCAACGCACCACAGTTAAGCGCTCTGCCACTGAGAGACGTGGCTCCTGCCAATATTTAAGACTGATGTTGATGATAAAAGGTTATAACCAGTATTTGTTAACCTTCCTATAAAATCTATATACTTATCCTATTACAGTTCTCAACAGCTGTAATAGCCTTATAAGATTATTGAGTGAAGTCACAAAGAATTATTGGCAAAAGTATTGTCATCATCTGAACAGTGGCGTAACTACGGACCGGTTTAAGTTTCAAAGATTAAGTTTATGATGTTAGGATATTAAAATCCACTTTTCAAGTTTCCTATTATGTCATACCGTTATTTCAACATTATTTTTCAGTCTTTAGTATTCTCAGCTTTCTGCCTAAGAAAAGCCATTTAATTTACCATGAACACTGTGTATAGAGACTGAAATAATAAAGAGGAAAGATTTGATAATATTCAATAATTTTTCAGCTGAAATTAAGTGAATTTTATTCCTTCCTTGGTAATAACAAGAACAAAATCAAGCAGAAAATAATAATAATAATAATAATAATAATAATAATAATAATAATAATAATAATAATAATAATAATAATAATAGCAATTTTTGTATAATTGCAAAAGTAGTTACTTACTAGGTGGAACATCCAAAATCAGGGAAGGGTTTTTTATTGCTGTGCAAATTTTTCCTGTCTCTATGAACCTGAGAAGAGGAGGGCTCTTTTGACACATTCGTGGGGGCATGCATCTTTAGTTAAGCTACAGTATTAGAGAAAAGGGACCCTCATGCCGTCATGAGAACCGCCCTTGCCATCGTTTAATAAAGCGAAAGCAAATGAGGGCAAGGACAAGTAAGAGTGAGGGCCAGAACTGCTTATGAGGGCGAGGACCTGAATACATTCTGAGAGTGAGTGGGGGTGACGATATACTTTATTTTGAAGGCAAATGAGGGTGGGGAGAGGGCCAGAATGTATTTTAAGGCCGAATGAGGGTAAGGGCGACAGAATATTTTTATAGCGAGCGTAAGGACGAGTAAGAGTGGGAGCGAAAATACTCTTTGAAAGCGAGGGCAAGTAGTGAGTGGTGTGATATTTTGACGGCGAGAGTCAGTAGGGTTAGAACAATGCACACCTGTGGTCAGTTATAATGATATTTAACACAGTAAAAACAGTTGATATGAAGACAACAATTATCGATCTGTTCGATCATTATTTTCACAGTAAACATTATTTACTTTAAATCTTATTTCCTGGGTTGCACTTCGTTGTAACTTAACAATGTGATGATACCATATTTCCAGTTATTATTGTAATTTTAGTGAAACATCTTAACATTGACGAATCAGTCACTTCGAATTGACTTAATTCATACCGAAAATACTTTCTTTTTAGTTCATTTCTGGTTGTCTTTGAATCATTGTAATGTCGCCTTGAAACAAGGCTAGGGTTACTTCTCTACTTCCATTCCTGATCTTGAACAAAATTACAGAGTGCAGAAAAAGTAACAATGGATATGAAACACTTAATATCATAGCGCTATGCACTAATTGGTTGTCGGTTGTATTGCAAGTGAGAACTACTTCATGGCTAAGCGGTTAGCGTAAGTGCTTTTGGCTTGGGTGACCCATGTTCGGTTCCCGGCAGAAGTTCATGTGGTTCGGATCCCACATCAGGCTGTGGGTTCACGTTTCAAATAGCCTCGCTGTTGAAAGGGACGCTAAATCAAAATCAAATCAAAATATATTTTGCAAATGAGGAAGGCTAATGAAATGACTTGGACATGTATCATGTTCTTGGAACGCAGTTGTTTAGTTTTGTGTGAAGTGTTCTTGCATGATGGTTGAGTCGTCAAGCTTCAATTGCGCCAATTTCAGGTTTGACGTGATCTGGAAAAAATGTAAATGGTAACGTCTTGGCCTTCATAATCTCGGTGTTGCATTAAGGATGTAAATCAAAAAGAGATCAATCAAGTATATGAATATAATACACTTCCGGAGGGAAGAGAGAAAAATTCGAGTTATCGAGTTTTTCGAGTATTTAAGGTTCGTGTTATCAAGATGGCCATAACGAAAAAAATCAAGATACCCAGTTTCCGCGTTCCTCATGAAAAGTGACTACATAACTTCTATAACTCGAAGTTGTGAAAGTTCCTTAAATTAAGATGACTAGTAAAAATAAAATATTAAACATGAGTAAAACACAATTACAGTACACATTACCAACAACGACAGGGCTAGCAACAATAACAATTACGTTAAAACATAGAGCTATGGCTGCGAGTTGTCGAGGTCGCATCAAGATAAATTCGACTTATAAACTGCGACTCGTAGAGGTTCGAGTTACCAAGGGTTTTAAATATGATTATGAAACCCTTAAAACTCTACTTATCGATATTGTAACTTTTAAATATTCGAGTTACAGAGGTTATTTTAACATTGTATGTTGTGGAGAGTTCAAGGGAATGTTAAAAAATTCAAATTATTAAGAAATTTGCCTTATCGAGGTTCGAGTTATCGAGGTCCAACTGGATTTATTTTATCTGTTAGATATAAATGATGTTTCTAAAATGTCTGTTATTACTTTTGGAAGATGATTCTCTGTAGATATATTGGATTTCTCTCATATTTTATTTATTAACTAGTAACGGAAACAAGCCAAATAGATGTATGATCAAAGTAGGCGAAGCTGGCTTCCTTTCTGTACTTTGGAGGTATGTAGCAGCCGAGTCTCGCAGCATGAGGGAAAGCAAATATTGAAATCTCATTAAAAAATACACACGGCTTCTAAAGAACTGGTGATTTGTTTTTATTTAGACAAAATCGTATATCAAATAAAATAAGTACTATTCTCTGTAGAACTATTAATCACCGTTTGTACTTTACATTGATTGATTTATTGGAGTTAACATCCCTTTTTTGTATCAAAGCTATATGAGGCAGAACCTACTGCTTGAAATAGAATCTAAACCAGTGCTCGAGTTTTTATTTGAGATAAGTATCTTTAACGATGGTAAACCAGAGACCACACGAACAGAAACACTTGAGTTAGGCACTTGACTGTGTACCTAATTTAGAACCATGATGACACTGTGGAAAGAGGTTCTTACATAAGAAGAATCTCGAATTACCACTGAACCAAAGATATAAAATTATGTTTAAAAAAGAAGAAAGAAAAAGAAAAAAGAAAGAAAGAGAAAAGATTCGTTGCATTTTTAACGTCCTGACTTACGTTAGATATATATACTACAGACCATGTATCACTTTCTCTAAGGTTATTGAGAGCTATGCAGTTCGAAAAGGTTGTTGCACATATTGCAGGGCTTATAACACCTTAACGAAGTTCATTTCTAATTTATTCACATACGCTTTCTCGCATTATGCTTTTTTTTTTTTTTTTCAAAGAATAAGGATATGAAATACGATCGTGGGAATATTGTACACAAACACTGGACAAATTTGCTAGTAGAGTGCTCTTCCATGAGAGAGATTTTTTCTTGAATGCAAAATTTTTATCCTGTCAGATTCTGTGCCCTTCTACCAAAAAAAAAAAAAAAAAAACTCACAAGGTGCAATGTGTGGTAGAGGATGCACAAGCGTTTGTTGTTTCCTGCAAACACAGATCAACCGTGTTGAGATGAGAAATTATGCTGGCGCCTGGGCAGTCAACCGAATTCACTACTGTCGCCGAAAACTCGGTAAGAATGATTAACCAAGCAGTTCATTCCGTCTAAATCAAAAAAGTGGTCTCACTCAAAAAGGAAATACATTTTTAATACGTAAATGCATGATATTCTTTTATTTTTCTTTTATTTATACATATTTCTGGGAATTTTTTGCATCTCTGGCCTTAAGTCCGGATATGAGGGATGACATTCAACGGCAAGCACACTATCTGAAGAAGGGAGAAGGAGAAAAAGAATGAAGAAGCACCATCCTGGCTTTAGCCTAGTGTGAATGGGAAAAATCATCGCAAAAGTAGTCACGATGGCTGGAGTAAAATGCTGTGACACCTTTTCTACTGATTCTTCCCACTGGGATTCAAAGTCTTCAAAAATCCCCACTGGATCGCTTGGAAATTCTTTAAAAATCATGTTTGTAAAGTGTGTTCCAAGTGTCTCTTATCAAGCCTCATTTTGCTGAGAAATTATTTGTATGCTATATCATAAAACGTTTACTTTTACACCAAAGATTCGCACTCACAGATTAAAGATATGGGACTACTAAGTTACACAGCCAATGAGTCCAAGCTATTAATTGATGTAGACACTAACAAACCATATACCTGTATTTGTGAATTGACATGATTGTATGAATTGACATGGTGTTTTGTAAGTAACTACGGAACATATGGATCAATTTAATTTTTTTTTCATAGAGAAAATATAATCTGCGTAAGTTCTGAATACTGTGTTCTAATTGACTTATTCTCAAGATATTTAAAGAAAAAAGGTTCGGAGTGTTCCCGCACGTTACTGATGATAACGTGATTCCTTGCTCTGATGCGGTGGGGAGGAGACCGAACTCGATAAGTGCGTGGAAAGGCGTTACTCTCGTTATGTTCAGTACTGTATCTGCTGTCTAGAATATGGGCAGTGGTACGTTAGATAAGAACCTACTGGGGAATGAACGATTCGGACGGATCTCCAAATGGCATCCATCGTACCTGGAAGGGTACGTGGCACCTCACCACGGCCTCATCGAGGTAGGTGACACTTTCAAGTGAACTGCCGTCAGAGGTGAGATCTCAAAACCATTTTCCGAAATAGGGTACAAGGTCGCGCCCTTGGACCCTGGAGAAAGACTACGTGGTTCCCCAAGACGTATAAGAAAAGTAGTTGGCGTTCCTATTGGGAGAGGATCCAACTCCCTACTGGGACGAATGATCCCTCAGAGTGAGTGATGCGTTCTCTAGGGACCGGGATGGCATATTTGTATCCTAACACATTCTTGGTACGTCAGAAAGAGTTGTGAGATAGTAAGGGTCTATCGTCCAAAATTTGGTCTCTTTTGCTGAGTGCCAGATTTCCTGATTCTACCAGGTGAGCCGACGCTCCCAAATGACCACGTCTTTAAAAGTAGACAGTCTACATCAGTCATTTTGTCCGGTAATGTATGAAGTATCTCTACCGTAACTAGAGGGTGCTTCGTATTGCTTGGACGTTCCTACCGATAGAACGCGTCCTTCCCAAATTTTGTCCTACACGTGCCATGGGTTCGGAAGGTAGCTGAGCTACAACGTGTACGTAGTACCTCTACACGTGAAAGAAGCAAATTCCCGTATTGCTCAGACGGACCTACCGCATGATGAAGCCTTGTCAGTCTTCCAAATGATCAAGTATGTGAATACAGATAGCCTACATCAGTCATTGACTCCGCGGTAATTTACGAGTACCTCTGCCGTAACTAGAGGTAGTCCCGTATTGCTTGGACGATCCTATCGGAGGGAGGCTAGTCTGCTACTTGAAAGTTGCACGAACGCCGACTGGAAAATGTAAATCCCATGATTAAGAGTAACGGTTTCTGATCCCAGTGGAAGGAACCAGAAAAAGAGATAGTCTCAAACTCAAATGGTGACTTACACACGTACCATTGTATCCAGGATGTGATGCAGAAGTATCTGGACGTCTTTGTGTTACCTCTACGCCGAAGGCAGTGGTTGTTGAACGATGGAGGTAGGCAGGACAGGAAATGATCAAGCCTGGGGCTCCAGGATTTGGGTTGGAGTCTGCCGGGCTGTTGTCAAACTATGAAATTTGTACTGTCGGGAGGTGTCCTTATCTTATAATGTTCAGGCGTCATGCTTGGAGAGCATGCTACGCCCTGACCAATAGGTCGTCAATCAGTAGTCGCATAGTAGGATAAACTGGTAGGCACTCAAGTCTTCAGACTGGCCGACCACTGGACATATCCCACTCCCTCGATGTGCGAACAAAGTCGAGAAGCAAACCTTGAAGTTGCATTTCGTGAACAAGGACATTCAGTCCAGTGAAAAGCAAACACAGGGCGAGGGTTTACTGGTACCAGCCTAATAAATTAGGGCGACAGGCGGCATATCGCCCTTCGAGGGGTTGACGTAGCAGTAGACCACTCTCCATCATATGTAACTAAACTCTTGGGATAATAAAAGGCGTTGAACTAGTGACTCTCATGTAGCAGCACTTATTCCTCAAACTAGTAAGTCAAGTGTAGCGTCATTTATTCCTAGACACATTTGTCCGTAAAAATATTTATAAAGGTGGGAAGATTTACCATAACTCTGTACATGTTGTGTAGAAAGATTTATCACAATTATCTACGAGAAGATACTCATTTTTGCCCTGCAATAAGGAGTTTGGAAATAAAGCGGGACGAGTATTAACAACATTAACAATCACTAATCTGGTAGAAATCCATAAGGGCTTGTTGAGCACTACAAGAATAATCGATAGAAAAAAGCGATACTGGAAAAACTTGTACATGTCCAAGAAAAAGTAGTTGCGAAATTTGAGGGGAGATAGGGTAGACAGTATCTACCGATCAGAATGTTATACGCCTAATTTAACTAATTCAATGTTCCGTAACTTCGTGTCCACATATTTTCCACTTTTAAACGATGAAACTAGATACTTTTCTAGACCTGCTTCCATGTAAGTAGACAGATCGCATAACGTCTAGTGGAACCTTTAACATTATCCCTGTGTTGGATCTATCTTTCTGCATCAACCTATAGAAGCGTAGAATACCAACCTCGCGCAAAGTTTAAAATCACTCGCTGCGTAGAACCCCTCAAAAGACGTAAGACTCTCTTTCTATCATATTACAGGGTTTACAATGTAGTTTCAACTAGATTTAAAAGTGCCAAAAATAGGCTTCCACTTTGTTCTTGTTTGAATCACTTTTTTAGCTCCTATAAAGTATTAAATTGTTGAGAACAGGTCTTCTCGGGCTAGAAGGGCGAGCCGAGCAATACGTCGCCAGGAAAGCTTCAATATATACTATTAAATTGTTATTTTGAAGTTTTTTTTTAACATATTCTGTCATTATGTGTCTCAAACATCCGGATAAAAAAGACTTCTCTAGCGAGAAGTGCAGATTTTGCATTGGCAACTCTACCATCTTGTGTATTTTGCGAGAGTGACAAGTAGAATCGAGGTGATAATGACTAGTTTATCTCTCTTCGTGGTGTTTATCTCTCTTAGATTTACGGTGCTATTTCGTTAAGAGGAATGGAATAGCATCTGGTCATGCAATCGGATTTTAAGAAACTCGATTTCGAGTCTGCAACTTAATTAGTGGATAATCATTTCTGAACTGTCGTTTGAAAAAAAAAATAAAAATAAAGAAACCACATTTGAGTTAAATCCAATTCGATGGAAAGTAAATTTCAAAATTTATGGCATAATAAATATGAATGGCATACTAAACTAGTAAGGGTATAATAGGAATTAAAACTTTCTTTATTACTTATATTTGATGTTAATAAAAATGAACCATTGTGTAAAACTGGGGGAGACTATAGTAGAAAACATCGAAAACAAAGTAAATATGCATGAGGCGTCTCAATTTCATGTAAGGTTTGTTGCGCCGGATTCACATAGAGTATGTGTTATCAGAGGGTTTTTAGACTGCAAGCAATTAAACAGAATGAAATCGTTGAAAAAGAGAGAGAGAGAGAAGAGAAAAGAAGAGAAGAGAAGAGAAGAGAAGAGAAGAAAACAAAACAGAAAAAATGTGATCAGATTAGTTGATGTTGTGTACTATTTGAACGTCCAAGAATTTCCATTTAGAGGTTAGAAGTAGAGGTAGATAGGAAAGTTATTTAGCAACTTTGAAGTTGTTAACCGCTGAGGAATCTTTTATGAGAGATCAATTAGAACCGTTAGGGTAACCAATCTTCGACTTAGAGTAGGTGCACATCCAGAAATTTATATTTGGGTAGTCCGATGTTTGGGGGGTCCAATACTGTGAGTCATATGTCTCATAGTATTAGACCGGTGTTATTCTACACCCAAAGAGACGATAAGTAATTGTTAACTACTTCCATTTTATCAAATAAAATGATAGAACTAAATTGTTTTACAAGACATGAGCACCTGCTAAGCAAGTATAGTTTTATAAAGAAAGTGTAAAAGTGCATGCCGAGTTACGAAGTTTTCTGGAGGTCTGACTCTCCGTTAGGATGCGCCCCTGATTTAGTCTGGAAACTTTAAAAAAAAAACGGTGAAATTCAGAATGATTTAGTCCAAGCAGAAACTATTGCGATTCAGGAACACGTAAGAAATGAAATGGAAATAGTCCAGCAATCTATTCAGAAAGACGAAATAACAGACCTATCATCTAAGTCTCAAATGAGCACAATTTCTTCCTATTATCTAAATGTCAAAATTGAAGAAACATTTTTAGGATTTTATTATGTTTCTGCAAATAAAACAGCTGATTCTTTAGCTTCTGTAATTATTATTGTTTCGGAAGATTGCGACATTATGATGGCACTAGTGTAATATCAGGTCACGCAAATGGTGGTACAAGCAATTAATTATGATATTCTGATATCCATTTTTAATCCTTATCCGGGCAAGCGGGGCCTTCCAGGCCCAATAGCTTCATATTCTCTTTTTCGAATTTCTCAATAACCATAAATATTTCCATGACATAAAATTATGAATTATTCTATCTTTAGTCGAAGTTAAAGTCATGAACATATCGAGTTGGTAATGCTAATAGAGTTGGTAAGGCCCCAGTTGCAGTCTACGTTACAAAAATAGCTTGCCCGGACAAGGGTTAATTATGATATTTCTTACTATATAAAGAGTGCTGATATACTGTACATTAATCACTGCTCTAAGTATTTTTTTGAAAGGAGAATAGGAAAATTGACTTCTATCAATGTAATGTTTCTGGAAAATTATAGACTTCCCCTGCCTCTCAGAGGGTTACGCCTTCTCTGTGGCATGTGATTTTCTATACAAATGTAGTTATGAAAAGAATGGGATGGGCTAAGTGAAGTTTGATTAGTTACATCGGTATTTGTGCATCAGTTTTGAAAAGGGTTATAGCATAATTTTTTTACACTTTATTTATTTTAATTCATATTTTATGATAAGGTCACAAAAGAAGTTAGTACAATGAAAATACCACATGTGAATATACAATGAAGGATTAAATTAAATAAGACAAAAATGATAAATACAGGTTATCACGTGAAAGGCGAGATATAATTGAGGAGAAAATAGGTGCAAATGTGCAAGAATACCAATATAATGTGAGATAGTGCTTGTGTGAAAATGTACGATAATGAAAATGAAAGGTGAGATGAAGTGCTGTCATATCACAAACAGATAGAAATTAGTCAGACAGATGCAGGTTAAATCTTCTGTCCCGGGGCGACTCGAGACTAATGATCACAAGGGGAAGCCCTTGTTAGTTGTGAGGATCTCTGTTTTAAGATGGAAAAACATGAGGAATATGAGCATGAATGATATAAATGGCATAAGTGTCGCGTTCTGCTACTGTGAGGTGTGCATGGC
Source organism: Thermobia domestica (assembly GCF_964235325.1). NCBI lineage: Eukaryota > Metazoa > Arthropoda > Insecta > Zygentoma > Lepismatidae > Thermobia > Thermobia domestica. Next base: position 307,316,173 of record NC_137459.1, read on the forward strand.
GGACATATAAGGAAATGAGTATATTCAATGGGGTATGCTTGTAACGATATGCGGCATCAGTGAGAGCATCAGTTCCAAGAATATCCAAGAATAGTGGATGGCCCGTTTCAATGCGAGATGTAATGTACCGATTACGAAGTTGTGCAATATGGTCTGTGATCTTCGGAAAGTCGATATATTCATACGTGAGATACGTAGGATACGGAAGTTTAATTCGATGAGCTAGTCGAGTAGCATGACGCTCCAATATGAAAGTTTTTCGTAGAAGGAAGTAGAAGCCTTGTACCAGGCTGTATGTCCGAAAGTGAGAATAGATCGGAGAAACATCTTATAAGTATGGAGTAGGACATCGGGTTTGAGGCCCCAAGATGTGCCTGTAAGACGACATAAAAGATTTAATCGAAGCTTTAGTTCTCAGTTTTTGCAAGTGTGCATTCCAAGTCAGTTTTGAATCGAAGACGACACCCAAGTACGTAGCAGTGTTGGTAGGGCGTACAAGATACCCATCGACAGTTACTCGCAAGAGTGTCGGATTTCGGTAGACTCTGGAACGTCTGTTAGGTGGTAGGAAGACCAGTGCTTGCGTTTTGTCATTGTTGATAGTTAAATGCCATCTCTGGCACCACTTGATGAAGTTATCAAGAGTTGTTTGTAGAGCACGGCTAATATGCTGGACAGTGCTCCTAAGTGCAAGAAAAGCTGTATCGTCTGCATATTGGAATGTAAAAATCATTACGTGGTACTGAAGGAATGTCAGAAGCGTAAGGGCTGAGTGCAGATCCTTGTGGAACTCCAGTAAGTGGAAATATAGGCCAACAGAGTGTATTACCAACTGCGACATACGCAATCCGATTTGTAATGAAAGAGTACATTAACCTTAAATAGCAGATGGGAAGTTTAAATGACTGCAGTTTTTGAATTAGACCATAGTGCCAAACTTTATCGAAAGTCTTCTCCAAGTCCATTAGAATGAGGCAGGAAGGAAAACCTTTGTTGATCTGATTTGCAATTAAGGTGCTGAGACGTAGGGGTTGATCATGGATGGAGAATTAAGGCCGAAATTCCGCTTGATGAATAGGTAGGAGACTAGTAGTTTCAAGGTATTTATGAAGTCGGCAGACAAGAATTTTTTTCCAAGAGCTTGCTGAATACAGACGTGAGTTGAATTGGTCTGTATGAAGAAACAGAATGTACAGGCTTATTTGGTTTATGAAACATGCAAATTTTAAAACTTTCTAGTCAGGGGGATAGAAACCAGTTTGAAGTATGAAAGTATATATTGTTGCCAGGATGAGCAGAAATGAGTATGGGGCTTCTCTTATGTGTCGATAAGAGATATTGTCAATCCCAGGTGCTCTGTTCTTCTTCCTCTTTAATGCAGTATGGAGTTCATCTGTAGTAATGGGTGCAGTGAGTGGGTGCTCAGGATCAATGACATGATTTGTTGAAGGTTGTAAAGCAGGAATGCAAGAGAGGTATTTTCGTTCAGAGGTTTAGAGGCCGTTGTTGGTGTAAAAACAGTCTGGAACTGAGAAGCAAAAGCATTTGCTTTTTCTTCGTCGGAGAACAGAGGAATGCCATCTGCAACTAACGGGTAGGTTATTGTGGTGTTCATGCCAGTCAGTTGATTAAATCGCTTCCAGTAGCGAGATGGATGCGCTTCCTCGGATAAGGAGTTACATGTTTTGATCCAATTGCGGCGTTTATATGCAACAAGGTAGCTATGAACAGCTCGTTGCCATTGACGATGCTACCTAAGACATGCCTCATTCCCGGTTCGATAATATTCCCGGAGATGTTGTCGGGCTTTCTGGATGAGCGTAAGATATGATGGTGGTAGGGCCGGTTTATGAGTTTGTACTTGCTGAGTCGGAATGTGCTGATGGGCACTGGTTTCAATTGCTGTAGTAATAGTAGAAAGACAGGAAACGAGTTCAGTTTCTGTAGTTGGAGACTTTATACTAGACATAGAGTGCTCTAGGTCTTCCCGGAAATGAGGCCAATTCGCTTTATCATACCTCGGAACTAGACGAGGTGCATGTACAGAGCGTGGGGGTTGTCCCCGAGTGAATGTTAATTTAACTGGATGGTGATCACTGCCAATAGAATCTAGTACTGCAAGCTGACAATCGTCAAGGAGATTCATAGAGGTAATGACGAAATCCGGTGTAGTTTGACTGATAGGTCTGGTGTGTGTAGGCAAAACATGAAGATGGAGCTGAAGATCGTTACTTAAGTACTCCTGAAAGTCTGACTTTTCGCGATTAGTTCGACTATGGATATTAATGTCCGCAATGATTATAATATTTCGAAAATTGTTGGCTATGTATCGGAAATATTCTAATGGTATAGGTTGACGTGTTCTAACAATTTGTACTAAAATTGATAATGATTGATGGAAAGTATATGCTGAATAGTAGGTACTCCGGGAGATTAGCTAAAACATGTGGAGTATATGCTCGAACTGGATACTCAGGAAAATATCCTATTACTACTTCTCCTTGGGCCCGTTGAGCTTCATCTTGGAAGTCGCAGCGCTTTAGTTCATATCCAGGAATACGAGCAAACATACTAGGTTTTAAGGCGGTTTCGTTTAAAGCAAAAACATTAATTTGTTCTTCTAGTAATAAAGTTTCTAGTAATAGTTTATGTTGACAAAAGGATCGAATATTGATAAAAAGAAAGGAAATCCCCATTATGAAGAAGACTCTGCAGATGGTTTTAAACAGCGGTTTCCAGGGTTCCAATGTGAAAATGCACATAATTATTAAAATAAGTTGCATGAAGATTAATGTTAAAAATTGATTTAGCAGCAGAAATGATATGTTGAATAATAATAGCTCGCTGGAAAGGAAAGATGTTTTGTAGCACCAGACTAACGTAGCGTATGAGGTCTTCGACTGTTAGCGGAGGTAATATTGATTGTGTAGGTGGCGTGGTTTTGTCGATTATTTTTAATGGGACAGTTAGTTCCGGATGCTCAGGTGTGGGTGCTGGTTTACCCTTATACCGATAGCTATATGTAGGGGTGAAGCCCACTGCCACATGTATTGTATTTTGGTGGTCCTTTTAAGTTGGGGCAGGTTTTAGTGTCATGAAGCCCGGAGCAGTAACCACATTTAGGTTGATTACGACAATTGGCCATAGTGTGGTCATTATATAACTGACACTTTTCGCAACGAACTGGTAGTGGACCCTGCGTTCTAGATGGTTCAACGCGATGAATTTTCTTATATATAGGTGCACCAAATCTCAGAAGATAGTCGATAGAATCTTGCCGTTGCAATAGAATTCGTACCATATATGTTGGTCCATTATTATTGCGAATACGAATACATTTATCAACTGAAATCCCCTCTTGTGCTAATTCCTCTTTAATTTCTTCATCAGTTAAATCGGGGGAAACACCCCTAATGACAACCGACAGGAATGGTTGCTTTCTAGGACGTGGTTGCTGTTTTGGTCGCTTATCGGTGAGTTTGGTAAGCTTAGCGTTCTTGCCAAAAATTTCGTAAGAAGCTTTATTTCGCACTGTGATACCAAAATTCGGATCTTTAGACTTCAAGATATAGCCATTTTTTGTTTTGACGATTTGAACTAGGGTGTCCCGTACTCGAGGAACATACTTAACGATTTGCAGAAAAATCATTTCAGGGTTTGTGTACTTAGCATCAAAATCAGTAAGAATGTAATGAAAGAGAGTGGCGTGAGATGAAATAGTCGGAGATACAGCAGACGATGCACCTGTATGCTGTAGTTGATCGACTTCAATGTCCATTGATGATACTGGTGATCGAGACCTGATGCGTTTCGCGGATTGCGTAGATTCGTTAGATGGATGCCTACCTCGCGATACACTAATTGATTCATGACCCCAAGAAAAGTGTCGGGTGCGAGTGCGACTGGATTGACTGATGTGTGCAGGTTGTGATAATGAAGTACTGGGAATAGGAGATATAGCTTTTAAGCCCGAGTGTCTGCCAAGATTCGTTTGTCCATTGATATTGCCAGAGTCTGCCATCGTGATGATACAACCTGGAGCCGTAGCCCAAATAAAGATGAGAATGAAAAAGATGATGAAATGAGGTTCAAAAGACAAAGTGCCCTCCGAAAGTGAAAACTTCCGTCAACTCTCTGAGTGCCGTATGTGTGCTGTGCTCACAAATGCGTATTTCAGCACTTGGTCCTCGCTAGCACATTAACTAACACAGGAGAGGTTAGACTTCTTGATTCAGCATGTGCTCTAAGTATGGTGATCCCTGATAAAAATCTGTAACCATACTTAGACATGTATGAGTAATAACCATATTGTATATTTTGAGTTTTCAATATTGTTTTATATATATATTTACTCTGTTTCTTTGTTTATAAAATCTTATATTTGTGGAACTTGCTGCATATAGTGTGTTACTTCTTCTAAGTTTATATCTATCTATCTATCTATCTATCTATCTATCTATCTATCTATCTATCTATCTATCTAGATAGATAGATAGATAGATAGATAGATAGATAGATAGATAGATAGATAGATAGATAGATAGATAGATAGATAGATAGATAGATAGATACATAGATACATAGATATAGATATAATGTATGTGTACTGCTGCGTCTATCCTATTTTTCGCGGAAGGTTTCGCCACTGAGAAAAAGGCATCTGTAATTGTTTGTTCCTGAGTGTGGAGGTAAATTTATAATAATCTTGAGACTACACTAAACCCGGAACAAATTTAGTCATTTCCTTACTTGTGATAACACATTAGATATTTGCTCGAACGGCTATGAATTTCACGGAGAAATCGGATAATAAAAAGTGGGGACATACTGAGACAGTTAAGTAAGTGTGCATTTTGGATTTACATTTGGAGAAACCTACATTTGTTGCAAGCAGGTGAAAATTCTTGCATATATAATCGCTATGTAACGAAGAAACATAATCGACGAAACTAGCTTTTCCAAAGATCAGAATGGACTTAAGAACATAATATTTTATCCTGTATGAGTCTATGATTTTGATTGGAGGAAACTTCTAGTTTCAGAAAGGGAAACTTAAAAGAGATGCATTGTCAAGTATTTATGAGGAGACATCTATATTTATTTGACTGACGCTTACGCCTCTTTGTCATGTACGTGACAGAATTTAATATCAAACATAAGTATAGATAAAGCCTTTCAATGTAGTAGCTGGATTGATTTGATTGTCAAATGATTAACTGGTCACAAACTATTGAAATTGTTAGTAATTAAATTTCATTTTTAATTTACAGTCTGGTGACACCGTAATTGAAATTTTACTGTGACAGAGAAAGTTATTATATTTACATAATAAACGATGTAAAGACACTCATTATATTTTGCATTAAAATTAACTAGAGAATGGTATTGTTGTCGTTATAAATTATATGAGCTATCTAGTAAAATAGTTGGTAATTCAATTACATGACCATCTTCATTGATCTTGAACATAAACATGTGAAAGTCTATAACAGATGCGTAAAAGCTGTGTTTTATGCAAAAATTCTCACTTAAAATGGAGCTACATACATTCCTATATAAAGTAAAGATACTTGTCATATTAAGGTAACAGACAGTAATGGAAATTTAATATTACACAGTGGTTAGTAACGGATTAAAATTTACATAATATCGTGGTAGTGCTTGTCATTGACAGTTACATAAATTCAACTGTTAAAAGATGAATAAGATAAGCATCATCACTCTTATTATTTGCAAATGAGAAGAAAAGTGGGCAAATCTTGTAGGAATTCATTTTTCTCATTTTTGTAACAAAAATATGCATTCTTTTGTGAGAAAATATGTCACATATATTGTGATTTTATTTTAAATTCACAAGTTTTCAACAAACTGCAAGGAGCTAATTAAGATTAACTTCAGTAAGCCAACAACCTTCTCCAGTTGTAATGAGAGTCATGGAAACACAGTGATAATGTTTACGTTTGATTCAGAGAATCCGTAGTTCGATCCCATCTCATATATGAGCAACGTTGTATCCATGAATTCTCTCATTTTTCTCCCACTAACATCTTTATTCCATCAATTCCTTCATAAGCATTCATTTTAGTCATCAATCTCCCTTATAACGTAAAACTGATGATTTAATTCATTTTTTTAAACTTTGCTTAAAATAGTTGCATCTTGAAAGTATACAGGTAAAACAATCACTGAAGAAAGTCAGATCTATCGATGAAGATTTAACATCCCTTGTCAGTACTGAAACTATGAAACAAGGCTACTGTTTCTGCTAATGTTTGCATACGAGAGCAGTACTGTTACTGGGATTGAAACATGAATCAACTCGTAAATTACTTGGTTATGAAGGAACATTGTCAACAAAGGACATCACAAATTTTAATAATTTAATTTTTTGTCTCAAGGTACAATTGTATTGTCTTTCAGCTTCCGCGTATGTATTCTATAATAGAGTAGCTATCATTAATAATATCTAAATAAAAGCATTTCTAAATCACGATACTTTTACTAAGGAAAATATCTTCGTTTCTGTTCCTATGATTTTTCCCACTGAATTTCGTTAAACGGATATATTCAGGATCAGCAATTTCTTGAAAATTAATTATAAAAAATGTTTGAGCTTAATATTTTACAAAAACCTATACAATCTAGATAATCTAGAATCAAAATGTTTCATGGGTTCGAGACATTTTGCTTAATAAATATGACTATGTTTTATGCATATATTGTAAGCCGGATAAGACAATTTTCAGTGCTGTCCAAAGATTTTTTTTTAGATGTAAGGCAGTGCACAAATATCTCCATGAGGTAATTCTGTTTATTCTTTGGGATTCACTTCTTGTTTACTTCTAGACGTCTCAGTGAGGACTTTTAAAGTAGCCATAACTTTTACCACAAGTTCTTTATTTTGTAAAGTTATTTTTCCTAAAACAAAAAGCCAAAAATAACTCACCTAATGCATAAGTTACTTAGTTTCTAAATGTCAATAATTAGTAATTAACAAATTGTAAGAATAAATCAAGATATAGTCTATGCAATCTGCTAATTTAAACGAATGCTGTGCACATGGTTTCCTCTGGTTTTCAGATTCTTCTTACGTTAAATCTTCATCACTAGTCTCTTATCATTTTTTAAAAGATACAGCTCTAAAGTATTTCTACATTGGAAACCGTTAATAAAACATCGGAATCAAAAAATGGAAAGAAGCCAGTCAAGGCCCATATGTTAAAATTTTATCGAAGTGCATGTCTGAAGGTACTGAGGAAAATAGGGGAGAACTGACAGGTTATATGAAATTCAAATTTGAAAACTCTTGATTGCGAAGTGTAAATGCTAACCGTACGTTTCGTGCGAGGGTGTCGAATTCGATCCCCAACCATGCGAGTTTATGGTGGACAACATCATGTGTGTTGGTTTTTTGGAGTTTTCTCCTTTCTCCCACATTCTCATTCCATCGTTTTTCATAATCATTCACTTTCATTAACCATATGTCTCCTTTTCTCTAAAGTGTATAACGTAGGACGTAAAACTAGAAACTTCATTTAATTCCATTTGCTAACAACTCGTCTACGCTTGCTACGTTATCTTATGCATTTATATTTAACGTTGCTTCATTTAATCTAAATACAACAATAACCAAAAAAAAAAAAAACAGGTAGAATTAATTACCAGAAAGTGCTTAGCAAGGATAATATGGTAGTTTAGATATTTTCATCACTGACAAGTAATTGTGCGCAATATCCATCAAGTTCAAAATTATTACAGTCTTATAACATTTTAAAAGTTAGTTTCATACAAGATTAGCTCCATTAAGTAAAATTGTAATTAAGTAACTTGGCGTATGAGACCCGGGTTCGATTCCCGGCGGGTGCTCATGTGGTTCAGATTCCGCGTTAATCAGTAGGTCCCGTCTCATATAGCCCCGCTGCTGAAAGAGACGTTAAGCTCGCAATCCACTCAATTCAACGTAATTATGTGATTTAGCCACTCTTAGTTTCAGGTTAAGACGTTGATGAAGATTTTATTGATATAAATCCAGTAGTTTCTGATTCATTGACGCCCAGATTGCATACATGCATGCATATATACTTCATCCATGAGTCTTTTTTATATATTAATAGGAACATAGATTAATATACGAGAGCCAATATTAATACATTATCAACATTACGGTATTACATTCTCGTTGTGTTCTCTACCAAGAGTAAACTTCATAATTCTTATTGCCTATCTGAAGCTTTGAAAACATCTATAAAACATTGATTCTGAGTCTCACGAAGGCAACACAACACGCATATATCTCCTTCAACTTTCACCTTGAACATATGAGCATTTCAGAAATATTAACCTAGATTCGGAACGGAACAGAACAACAACAATGGGGAATGGATTTGATGGCAATAAAAATGCTAATGAGGTGCGATTAATGATGAGACGTAGGTAGTGTATCGTTCAGTCCCTTTGTTTTATTACTTGAGATTGTTACTAAGCTTTGGTTCTTCATTATCATTCTGTATTGGACAATAAAAGTGGGACGTGTAGGGATTGTATGGAATGCTTTTAGAAAAGAAATCAAATCATGTTGCAATGTGTGGTACTTAAGAACTAAATAATACAATAAGTGCTTGTGAATATGTATAGATACACTTGATTTGTTGGTAAGACTGTGGCCATGTTGATTAGCCGCAAAACCACTTGTGTTATAAATAAACAATAAACTACAATTTTTGTATATACCGGGTGAGTCAAAATGATGTTGACGGTTTCAATGATTATTTACTTATATTTATATTTATTTATTTATTGCTTTTAATAACAAGTACGGTATGTAAACAAATATTACACACACTGTTTGATCAACTCAAATTTTTTTTCAAACGTATTATAAATGTTCAATATGCGATCCACGAGTTATACGACACACATCTAGTTTATAATCAAGTCCCTTCCAAACTCTTCCTAGCATGTCAGGGTTGATATCGGTCACAACTGCAGTGATGCGCTTACCACAGTTGTAGTAAGTGGCACAACAAATACCCTAAATTGTTCACAGAAATGTCACTGAACTTACACAACGGGCTTAGTTGTATGGATATCAAGCACATAAGGTGCTCTGTGGTCTGAAGAAGCTATATTGCTCACTTCGACTAAATTGTCTCCTGGTGAACATCTACGTAACTACGCCTCTGCAATAGAAAAAGAAAGAAAACTTTTTCAGATTATATTTAAGGAAAAACTATATTGGCAAGAAAAGATCATTACTGTTCGAATAATAAATTGACAAAATTGGGAACATCATTTTGACTCACCTGGTATTTATGTTTGAATATATGAGCACCAATCCTGTGAAATCCTCGTAGTTATATAGTTCTTGTATTGGTTAAGGATATTGAATTCCTCCAGCACATTTATTTCTTACCTCGTTAATTTATATGGGGAAGTCTTTCATTTTATGGATTTCTTTTTCACGTCCATGTAAATGTATTCCTTACTTCGTGAAATCAAGTTATTTGGTCTGTAATTCTAATCAATATTGCCCACAAAACGAGAAATGTCTCGTCTCGAAAACAAGACGAGAGTCGAGAAGAGAAGTACTTTTCAAAATTCGAAACGAGACGACAAATTTCTCGAGTCACGTGGGCAACACTAGGTCACCCAAATCTTAGATCTAAAAACACTGTTATAGTGTTAGATAGTTCCTATTATAAAATATATAAATTGATAAAATGATTGTACGAACACAATCATCAGTATTTATCAATGTTTAAGGAAGCACAAGTCATTACAGAATATACTCGAATAATAAATATGGATTAAATGTTGTTATATCACATCTTTCGCTGACTTCTCGTCACACTGGATGATTCCAATAACATCTAGACGAAATTAACAACAGGATATGTATTTTGTACATAAATTTAAAAAATTATAAGAGGATAAAAAATCGAGATGAAACTAAAAACGCTTTTTGAGAATCTAGACGAGTCGAGAAAGAATTCTTCGAAAATCAAGACGAAAATAGATTTCTACAAAACTTACGAGAAGAGACGAGAAATAAGATTTTCTCATTTCGTTTCGTCTCATGAGCAATACTAATTCTAATAATTATAAATTCAACTTAGTGGGTCAAGTAGTATTGTTTTCATATATAATACAAATTCATTTTTTAGAAAAAAGAGAAAGAACGGTGTATTTGAATAGACTGGAAGAAGAAATCATCAATATCAGCACACTATCCCCGTTCATTTTAAAGAAAGAAAAAAATAAATTCCCTCATATATATCAAAGAATTAAGAAAGCTAGATAGCACAGGTATTCAACGACAAGAAACAGTATGCTAACTTTCAGGCATTTTCGCACTGGTAAACCAGCCAGGATTGACTCGAGTCAGCACACTTTCATTAGTACGAAATTACCATCCCTGGGTCGTGCCGAATCAGGCCGATGCATGCTAAGTCGAACCATGTCTGACCTAGATGTGTGACTTCACTAACCCATACCGTAACTATCGCAGCAATGCCACGTTGAATTTTGTCTGAATTCTATGTTCGACAATCGATTTTTTTTACCCCTGTCATGACTTGTCTCGTTAGTTTCATTATTTATTAAATAATCACCAGATACAGCTCAGAGACCATTTTATGATGGACATTTAACAACAATAACAATGGAAAGGATTTGGGAAGATATCGGCCAGGTCATGTTTAGTAAATACAATCACGACATTTGCCTGGTAGGACAGAGGAAAATTCTGAAAAAACCCGGTCAAGATAGTCGGAAGCGGAAATATACGGATAAAGCGCTCACCTAAGTGGTTTGTTTGCTAAGTAACAAATATATCATGCCATGTCCATTGCATTATAGTGAAGTGATTGCTTCATTAGGAGTTTGGGTGAGGAAAACTTCAAGATATGTTGAAAAATTGCGCCAGAAAAAAGCAAATATTTACTGAATATTTATGACATCTTGCAGGCACAAAACATTGAGATGACGGCGCTTCAATGCCAAGTTAAGATAAAGAAATTACAAGGATAAAGGAAAGTAAAAGATGTTAATAGGAAGTCCGGAAACCATAAACACTTCTCCAAATTTAATATGTAGATGGATTGCATTTTGAGCGATTTTTGTGCCCCCTGGTGGATTTTTGTTTAAGCTGAGAAACTAGTGCGAAATATATTTTTAAATATCCACGCTAAGTCTTGTGGGGGGAATCTGGTGAGACCCGAGCATTGCTATTCAGTGTGAGAATACTAATGCAAGAGATTTATTTTGTCTCGTCCTTCATACATCTTTAATTGTTTATTTCTGATTACTCCTTTCATTAAACAATTTATAGACTACTATTTAAAGTGCACTGACATCTCTGAGTGATAATTTGATATTAACACAAAGTAATAAATTACATACTTCATATGGAGAAATCAGGGAGGGAGAAATGCACAAGTATGTGGTTAGAACATACGTAGGACTGTGTTAAAACTAGTTGACATTATTCACTTTTCTGTGAAATTTTTCATAAAGGATCTGATTTTAAATTGTAAATGAAAATATTAACTTGACGACTAATGTTACAGTTTTACATTTGACAAATAATGTATTGAATTGTCTCTTAAACGCATAATTTAATAGCAGTTGCTTTTCTAATGTTAGGGTAATAAGCTACCGGTGCACCTATTTAAAACACTTGACTGTTCTTTTTACGCCGGATAATGAAACAAAAAAATATAGCAAGAGAACGAATAATAGTTTGTATTGATGAATAACAAACTATAAAGAAAGACGCGCATCAGAAAATTACAGTTCTAACCAGTTATTTTAGTTACTGTATATGAGATAATTTTTAATTAAAAATGGCATAAACCTTTAATTAACATTTTCCGCATCGAACATTTTTTTAAGCATAGTGATTAAAAAAAGAACTTTCCATTTTCATAAAAGATGAGAAAGAAAAGAAGTGAGTTTGGAATGTGGTTGATCATAATGGTTTTAACTTAAGAAAGAAAGAGAACAAAACCCGTGGGAGATTGAAGTTACAGTATCACACCAGAAGAAACCGTTGGTAAGAGCGCAAGGCCGATCTAATACAGGGAAGGACAAGTGAAAGTGCCCGTAGCAAAGACAATCCAGAAAACAGGTTGAGACCTTTCTTTCGTACCTCGTGTCTCGTATTATGTTGTTGAGTGCATTAGTGTAATTAAGCGCTTACTTTTATGTTAATACCGTTATATTATATCTTCACACAATACCAAAGTAATTGCAGTTCCAAAGTTTTTTTTTTTTTTCGTTTATACTGATTACCTAAACAAGATTCGTGAAGCACCACTTGTTTAGTCCTGTATTAACCATTTAATCAATTTACTCATTTCCTGATTGTATTCATTAAGTTACAAGGCAGAAGTGTGGGTATCTCACACAAAAGGCATTTATCTTATCAGTGTATTAGAAATGAAAATTTTCAGAGACAAAGAACTAACGATCACGTCACTAGCAAAAAGTGCCCACGTATGGATACATTTCCGATTACACTTTGTTACACTAATTTGAAAATGCTGAATAAAAGTTGAACTATTTTTAAGCCTATTCGTCCATGGGGCTATGTAAAACATTCTCAAAATTGAAAAATTTACATGTATTTATATTGCACATGATCTGGAGGGAGAAAATTGTGGAACAAGATACACAAACCCATTCTCCTTATCTGAAACAAGGAGGCATTGCCACAAGAGTGGAAAGAATCAATCATTGTTCCAATTCACAAGAAAGGAGACAAAACTGGTATCGCTCTTCTGTCAGCACAATATAAATGGTGAATAACGACCCATTTCCATACACACAGAGAAGGTTCTAAACGTCATCGTAGCACGGACGTGCGCAAAGATCGACGTATTGTGAGGGCAGCATTGGCAGACCGCACAGCTACCACTTCCTCTGAAACATTCTGTTAGCATGATTGACCCATACACAGATGAATTATTGGAAATTATCAGTGCGGATATAGGCGAAATCGATCAACTATTGGCCAGATATTTACCATTCAACAAATACTCGAAAAGAAATGGTTCACAATACAATACATTGTACATCAATTATCTATTGATTTTAGGAAGGAGAGATAAACATTGTACAAGATTCTTACAGAATTTGGAATAACAGAAAAAGCTAATTAGGTAAAGATCATTCTAAAATAATCCATAAGTTAAGTCCGAGTAGGAAAATTCTTGTTCACTGGCTTTCACGTCGAGAATGGCCTGAAACGAGGAGATGCGTTGTCGCCATTATTATTTATCTTTGTCCTGAAATACACTGTAACGAAAATCAAAGATAGCAACTAGGGTCTAAACCTGAATGGTCTTCACCAGGTTGTGGATTATGCTGATGATGTAAATCTGATAGATGATAGGAAAGCATTAGAAAGAAATTGCAGAGGTTTTATTAAAAGTTTACTGGTACATGGGTTTGGAGTAAATGCAAAGAAAAAATAAATACACGGAAATTCGCTGGTATCGTAATACTATGAACTTTGATACGTCAAAATATCAAATAATACTTTTAATAAAGTAGATACTTTCAAATATCTAGGATCAATATTAACAGACGAAAACCATATTCCGAAGAAATTAAGTGTCGACTAAAAACAAGGAATTCATGTTATTGTTCAGTTAAATATATTTTGCCTTCTAAAATTCTGTCGAGGAATTTGAAGCTCAAAATATAAGGGGTGATCCACCGAAACATGTTCAATGGTCATAATTCATGAAATAAATTTTATTTCGAGCGGAAACTTGTATTTATTAGAGGCGCCTACGGTTAACGTACAGTAAAAATATTGTTCAGAGGAAGTCACCATGAGCGTTGAGACACTTCTCCCACTGTGTCACTAACTTACAAATGCCATTCATATAAAATTTGAACGGCTGACTATCAAACCAATCACGCACAGCGTCTTGAACCTTAGCGTCAGACTGAAATCTCTGACCTTTCAATGCCTTCTTTAGAGGCCCAAAGATGTGAAAGTCACATGCTATGGATTGAATACTAATGCGTTTATCCGCAGCTATAGCCGCATTCACCTTTTCACGCGTGTCTTCTGTGGCAACAACATGGGCTTGACCAGGACGGGGATAACCAGCGGTTTGTTCACGCCCCTTCCGAAACATTCTGGCCCAGTCCGCCACTGTTGTTTTGGAAACGCATGCATCACCATATACGTCTTTCATACGCTGGAACACTTCAGCTGGTTGACAACCTTCGGCACTCAGAAACTGGATGACGGCACGCTGGTCCTGTTTGGACGGATTGGGGATCTTGAACGCCATCTTTCAGTCGTTATACCTGCAAAACGGAAACACGTATCAACAACATTCCTACACCCAACACATAGGGACATTAGCCATTACACACTATTAGACAAACAATATTCTCCTACACACTATACCAATAATACATGGAACGAACGGGTTTCAGTTGATCGCCCCCTATATATAAAACGATAATCGTGCCTGTTGTGCTGTATGGTTGGAAAACATGGTTGCTTACTCTAAAGGAAGAACACAGACTGAAAGTATTTGAGAATAAAATCCTGAGGAAAATATTCGGATCCAAAAGGAACGGGAATGGGAAATGACTGAAACTTTATAATGAGAAACTGCATAATTTATACCGTTTAACAAACATTGCTAGGGTCTAGGAGGCTCCGATGGGCAGGTTATGTAGCCAGAATGGAAGAAAGTAGGAAAACCTTCAAAGTTTCAACTGGATATCCAATCGGAAAAAAGACATTTGGAAAATCTAGGTGCACATGGGAGAATAATATTAAAATGGATCTCACAGAGATTGAAATGCAAAGTGGAAACTAGATCCAGTTGGCTAAGGACAGAAATCAATGGATAACTTTCACGAACGCGGCATCGAACCTCCTGGTCTCATAAGCCATAGAGTTTGTCTTTAGGAATCCTATAGACACGTATGTTTAAAACTAATTCCATTGGATTCAGCGTCTTCAAATTAATATGAAAAGTGCAATTTAAAATATATCTCAGCGTGAGCACTTTTACCATTGGCATAAACAGTACTTCAATTATCCCAACTCTGGGATCATTTTTCTCTTGATGTTATGGCCGAAGGTTATCACCGCACACTGCACCTAATTGCACTGACACATTTGAATTATCTAAATTTATGCCGAATACAGAATAATCTTCCACGGCACCTATCATGAGTCGAAAAATGTTTAAGACAAAAGATTGGTATTGTTTATCTTTGATTTAGTCTGGAGTGAAACGTAGCAGCTCCCAATTGAAGAAACACTACTGAAACTAGTTTCTGATAATTACAGTGCACTCCATAAGAAATCGAAAAAAAAGTTTTGAATATAATTTTCTTATTTTTTTCCCGTAGAATCTGAATCTACAATAATAAAAAATGGGGGACCCTATTTAAGTTTTCGAAGTTCCCTCATCCCGCCCCGATTGTGGCTAGGGCGGACTAATTTTATCACAGTTGAATTCCCCCCTCCAAAATAATAACTTTTTGTTTCGAACATTTTTTCCGGCCGTTGCTTATTTCTCCAGATATTTTGAAGCCTCATATTAAGAACCTCACCCTGTGTAATATGTAGTTACAAACTTGTGCTTGAATCTTTATATTTGTCATTGTACAGCTCCGGAATAAGTACAGTAAATCTTATTTATATTAATTAGACAGACCTAAAATAAATATCACTTATAAATTTACCAAATGCGCTATACAGTAGTTTTCTTGTTCGATAACGATGACTTATAAAACACAACTCAAGATTTGTCCAAACGCAGATTTAATTTATTGTGTAGATACTATTATCGTCAAATTATTTGGGAAATGTATATCATATATTGAGGATGTAGAGGGTGGGTAATCCGTCTTCACTTTTGTGAGAACTGAGAAATCAAAAGGCTGAATTCAGTCTTTATACTATTGCGAACATAGGTGTTTCGCTTGATATGTTCGGATCTGCAGAAAATGTTTTTGGATATATATATATATATATATATATATATATATATATATATATATGCGCGGATCCAAGGGGGGCTATAACTCCCCTTGAAGCTCAGATAAACACTGGATAAAATGGGCTTCAATCTGGTTTAGATCCTCCCTTGATCATATCCTGGATCCGACACTATTTATATATATATATATATATATATATATATATATATATATATATATATATATATAGATAGATAGATAGATAGATAGATAGATATATAGATATATATATAGATAGATAGATAGATAGATAGATATGACTTTCCATCTGATTTGATTTTGTGTTTAGCGTCCCTTTCGGTAGGGACATATAAGACTTTTGCATATAGAATACGTGACAACGCACTGTCATTATAATAATATAAGCAATATGCCAATTTCAGTCGCAGGAGGAAATGTCCCACTCTATTCCTCAACCATTCATATATAAAAGGAGAGGAAATACCCAGAAACATACGTAGGTAAAGAATAAAAAGGATAGAAAAGAAAATAGAAAGAATTTCATTTTATACAATAACCTTATGTGAGCAACTATATCTGAATGCTTTAATCAATATTGTTGTTAACATACTTGTAGGTTGCATTTCTTTTATAAAGAATGACTTTAAATATGTATATTTCAACTTTTTTCAGAATCTGATCCATCTTCGAATACACTGTTTTAAAATTTAAGATGATTGAAATGTTAATCAGTAAATATTAAATACAGAGTACCTTAACATTTTTTCAGAAACATACAAGAAAGACTGTTTTATTTTCAATCTGATGCGACTATGCATTGAAAGTGAAAATTTATTGATTCATATATTACCATCACACAAAAAGTATAGAGAACGCAGTGACTCGTTATTATTTTAATACTATTACTGAAGAAAACTGTAGTACATTTCTTTCTAATAAATTCAGTTTCCACTGCAATATCACAGATGAAAAGTAATTAGAAAAATTTAAGACCCAAAGAGAAATCTTTAATTTGATCTGAAGAATTTTATGTTATTTAATAAATGGTTTGTGTTTCCCGAACTATCTGAATTTCCTTTTACGTTCTTGTTGTAAAACAACATCGAACATGATGATGATAATAATCGTTACACATTAATATTTTTTTTTCTACAGCATATAATACTAATTATCAAGAAGCAGACTTTCGTGACTAACTTCCGTCAATAAGTCTACTGCTGAAGCTACTTTGATACGGCTTATTGGCTGGCGCAACTAATGTTTATCCAGTGAAGTTTCACGACTCAAACTGAGCCTGGAATCTCCGACAAGGATATATTCTGAAGACTGACTTTCTAAAAGATAAAGGATTTAACGGATGAATCGAATTTTTATAATTGGAAGCACAGATTGGTAGTTACTCGATGGCTATGAGAGTAATTAGCAAAAAAGAAAAAAAAGTAAGTTTCATTCCACAGAGTGAAACTATAGTAGGCTTCCAAACTTCGCGAATTCAGTGCTGAAACTGGAAGCAGTACATCTACTAGCACAGTCAGCGACACAAATTTCATTCCGGTTGGTAAAATTTATTTTCGGAATAACGATGATATAGCTGGAATGTACAGAAAATTACATTATTTTTAATTTACTGAAGACTGTACTAAAAAATGTCCTTTCCCTCGCAAGTTATTTACGAAACTAATTTCATCAAAGGGAAAGAACTTTCGTCGCTGACTGTACATCTGCCTGCAATGGAGAGGTAAGATTAAAGGTATAACTTCTTTGGTTCCTTGGATGATGAATCCACGAGGATAAGTGTAGAAATGGAATTTACTCTTGGGACACAGTATCGATATTTAAGTACTACTTCCCCCTACCTATTACCATCTATGTTCTACGACGAATAACGCTGAAACTGGAAATGGTTTACTTCTACCACTTCCGGTTTGAACACAAGGTTAATAGAGGAAATAATGCCTATTCCTCGGACGGTGAATCAATTCCAAATGACCATTTTCGCTACACCGGACCATTTTTGTGCTATAACAATCAACGTTGAAATCGGATATGATTAATTTCTACAACTTTCGATTTAAATTTAGGGTTAACGGATGAGGTGGAACCTATTCTTGGAACTCTGAATCGATTAAAGGAAACTACTTCTCAATATCTCTTACTGCTTTTGCTCTGATGCTTGTCGATGGACAGACGGACAAAGCCGTTCTATAAGACTTACGATACTTAAGCACAACATAGTTTGGAAGTCTAAAGATCATAAAATTAAATTTAAAATATTTCCGACAAATGCATTCTTCTATATGAAAGTCTTTACAGAGTAATCTTTCCGACAAAAGCATAAAATAATATATTAACTTGTTTGACGATCTACGCAAGCCTAAAACTTGGATTTTACAAATTTAGTTTGAATATTTAAAATATAACATAACTATTGAAACATTGAATTCAAACTGAGACAACATTACGAAACAAGGAATGGACATTACATTTTTGACCCTATGATGAAAAAGCGTCGGTTGCAGCCAACTTACTCAAAGCACGTCAAGCATGTCGCGTCTAAAATACTGTTGGCGGTAGATGGAAACTAATTGAAGAACTGTTGTTATTCTTGTTCAGACTCTTAATAATAAATTGCAATAATTTTCACTTCTACACTGAAGTAAATTTAATTCAATAAACATAATGAATATTTTGAATGATTTACCTATTTTACAGCATCCCGCTTAGTATGGAACGGGCTAAAACTAGCGTCCATTTGTCAACATTATATGAAACATATTTATAGGCTCATGTGTTGTAGCTGTGCGTTCTTGTTGTTCGTCGACTGGAAAAGTGGTTCAGACCTGCAGAATCTTTGTTATGCGGAAGCTCAGGACAAATTAAGAAGAGATACAACCTGATCCAAAATATTGTTGGGAAACTGAAACGTATAGCTTCCCAATAGAGAAGCAACTATGTCACATTAATAGTTTACCACTTATTCTATTAGTGATGTTAACACTCACTTGGATGTATTCTTTGCTCAAGAGTTGGTAAATAATGTAAGCCTGAAAGTAGAGATGTAGAGAGTTTGTTGACTCTTCTCAAACTACTTTCCTTAGATAAATTAAGTGTATAGCTGAAATTAATTTTAAAGACTGTACGTGAACATTGAATTATGACTACCTATTAATAACGTATTAGAACCTTCTTTCGCCTTCGCACAGTATGCCAGTTGCTTGTATGGCCAATAAAAATCGCTCCCATGTAGACCTGAATGGTGAAATGGAGTTCGAGGGTGTCTCGAGAAGTAGTTGTGTTGTTTCATGAAGATCATTCATTGGGTTGAGATCCACGGAGTTGGAGGGCTATAGATGATGCCAATGTGGAGATGTGCCATTTTGTTGGCAAAGGAGGTTATTTGTTTCATCTTACAGTTGTGGAAAGAACCATTCTTGGAGTATATCCAAATAAGTCATTCCAGTCACGATATTTTCACCGGAAAAGAACGATCCATAAGCTTTTCGTCGGGAAACAGCACAGAACACACTAACTTTTGGGGAGTCTCATTCACATTGTAAGAGTTTATGGGGAATTTTCAGATTCCCAGACTCTGACATTGTGCATGTTGATCTTACCACTAAGAAGAAATGTTAATTCGTCACTTCACACAACATAATCAAGAAAATATTCATTTTCCATTTTCCTCCTGCAACATTTTAATTGCGAAGTTGGAGCGCACAACGTAGTCAGTAGGATTTAAAGCCTATAACATTTGTAAGCGATAGAATGCATATATAAGCCTCTTCTTACGACCTCCACTGTCATCACTGCAAGCTTACAACTGGCCTTCCTAACAGACTTTTTAGGATTTTATAAGAAAGACTCCCTAACGCGCTCAACATTCTCCACAGATAATCTTGGTGTTCCGTACTTTAACCCTTACACAGACAGCCGGTCGTCTGGTTATCCCATCGACAAATGTTTTGGCATTTGAGGAACCACGATTGAACCCCACACGGAAAGCACGTTGAACTGTAATAACTGGTCTATAACTAGCAAACTGCAAAACACAAAATGCCTTCTGTTAAAGTGTAGCCATCGTTGTTACTGTCACTGCAAGCGGAAACAAAGAAAAGCCATCTGTGTGCGTATGTACAACTAAAGCTGTCTTTCTTGTTCTTTAATTTGAGCCTACAAACAACTTTGTACACCTCATCCAGATGATAATATAAATAAATCAAACTGCTATATTCATTTATGTACACCCGTTGTGGATATAAAGTATGTTCCAAATTATAACGTCCTCAGTAGATTAGACATTCGTAACACTGGCTCCACTAGAATTTATGGCAATATTCTTCAGTTATCTTACCAATGAGAGTATAGCTCCCTTGAGACGAAAATATGCGACAAGGACTTTGTTTTGAAATGAACTATATATATATATATATATATATATATATATATATATATATATATAGAGAGAGAGAGAGAGAGAGAGAGAGAGAGATTATTGTCAAAACGACAGAAACACCTCATGAAAGTACTACTAACCTGTTTTAATACGGCGTAGACCACCGTTAACCTGCAGAACAGCTCTGATTCGTCCTAGAATGAAGGCACATAAATGGTGTTCAGAGAAATATTGTACTGTTTATAATGCTGTCAACACTTTCGGTCAGCGAGAATGAATGATGATATGTATTCTAGATTTTGAGTTCCAGAGTTGACCACAGGCGTTCAATAATATTGAGATCTGTGGATTTGGCCAGCCAAGAGATCTATTGTAGTTCATCTTGATGTTCATCAAACCACACTGCAATAGCTCCAGTAATGTTAGTTGACGCAGTATTATCTTGGAAACTTAGGTCGTTGGTCATATGTGGTTACAACGTCTGGACCATTTTATACACATGGTCACTTAAAATGTCCACGTAATTACTGGTAGTAATGTGCTATTTGAGCATTATCACGAATTCCAGCAAATTTTAGTCCACAGCATCATATTAGAACCGGCCCCAAGTTTCACGATAGGAAGAAGGTTGTTCGGAGCCTGTTTTTGGCAGTCCGTCATGCATAAGCTCGGCCTGTTGATGAGACGTCTACAACTCTTGGCCGTTGTTAGTGGTGTGATAAGTGATCATCTATAGATCGTCTATATAGTTAACATACAGAGAAAATATCGGAAGATGTTTCAGTCCGATTTTAAATTATTGGAGAAAATTTGATACGTTGTATTTGACACGCTTGTTATTACAAGCTGTTTTAGTCCGGATACATAAATGAAAGTATTCTGGAGATGAGAATCAAGAAGAATGATCTGTGTTTTGAGTAGAAAATAAAAATATTTCCATGACATTTAGGAGTTTAAACACATCTTTTCTTGTAGAGAGGAAATATGAAAAGAGCCGTTCTTACTTCTAGATAGTCTTAGCAAACTCTCTCTGTGTGTCTCAATAACAAGGAAGAGTAAAATATCTCTTAAAATAAAAGACAGTATAAATAAACTCAGTATTTTTCATTGCTAGCGGACTACATTCTGAATCTCCAGCTTAATTAAAAATTGCTTTCGTTAATACAATAGCGATCGGAGAGTATATGATTCGTATTATCCAATCATAAAATAGACAGAATTTATATCCATAAAAAATCAGTAATGATATTATGTAGTAAAAAATAATAATAAAAGTGTGTTCCAAACGACATTGAAAAAAAGCACTTTTTTCTATGCTTATACGTACTGGAATTTCACGGTCATTACAAATAGTGAAAGGCGAACAGGGGAACGTTCAAAGATTAACGTCTACTCCCTTATAAGGTGATGTAAAGAATGTTGCATTTCAAATAAGGCAAAACAAAACAAAACAAAAAAAAACTCTTGGAAGAAATATTAGTTTGGAAGTCTTGTACAGAATTTGAGTGAATAGTTATTTTTTTATCACAAGAAGTATGAATGTCGAACATTCTATGAAAATCAAATATTTGTCATTAAATGTGTGAAGTGGTGATTGAATATATATTTTTTTAATTTATTGTCTTCTTACATTCGACTTAAAAATTCCAAGTAAAATATGTTATATTTTCGTTGATAAATGTAATTTTGCTTTCTGCAAAATAAACATATTTAATATTTTTGGAATTCGTATATCATTTGTTTATACAATGCGTGTCCAAATAAATATGTTCGGACAACACTGCGCACTCTCCTGAGCATCGAGTGTGTGTTGGGCAAGTGACACAAGAGGTAATAATAAATATGCATGCACACGAGACCAGTTGTTAATGCGTGGCCTTTGACTATGGTGGTACGCGAAATGATGGCGGCGATTACAAACCCGTCCGGCGTTAATCAACACGCTGTTATTAAGTTTTTTATCAGCAGAGAGATGTGAGTTCACTGAAATTCACGGGAGAATGAGAGTCATTTATGGAGATATATATATAGAAAATAATTGTAAAGATTTGGGCAGGAATATTTCGGGAAGGCAGGAACACACGACAGACTCTGCGCGCCCAGGCTAGAAACGAATGTTCCCAGCATTTCTTGGACATTCATGTTCAGTTTTCTTACAGTTGTTTTCGATATACACGTCTCCCTATAAATTATCCTTATTCTCCTGCGAATTTCACTGGACTGACATTTCTCTGCTGGAAACGGTTAAATAACAGTGAGTTGATCAACGCTAGCTGCCATACATTTTCCGTGTCACCACAGTCTAACGTTACACACATTTATTACTACCTGCTGTGCCACTTGCCCAACACACACTTCCCTCGATGCTCAGAAGGGTGCGCAGTGTTGCCCGGACAGGTTTCATTTGGGCACCTTTAGTAATGCTATTACGGTAATAAAATGAGTCACAATTGGTTTTCTTTCTCTCTCCCATTTTCAAAAAGAAAAGTAATTTCCACTAGGCTATGTAATGTCAGAACTCTGATTGATTGTAATGATACACGTATTTTGTGGGTACATTGTATATTGAGAGTTTGATATTGATGCAGCTCTGTATGAATTTGAGATATAGGCACTTCAGAAAACAGAAAAAAAAATGTGTTTCAGATGTGATGTTCGAGAAGAATGTTGGCTGTATCCTGACAGAAAAAAATATTAGACATACAAAGGAAACTATAATACAATTTGGTACAGAAAGTAAGAAGGATCGCACAAAACTTATATTATCCATGTATGGGATCTGGTTACCCAACATTAACCCCTTGCTTTCCAGGTTTATTTTCCTATGTACTTGCTGTAACCTTATGTTTTCATTTAGTGTTAAAAGGCTGTCTAGACTGTTATATAGGGCAAAGGCGGATCCAGAACGAATTTCTGGGGAGGGGGGGGCGGTGGGTTGTAATACTTAGTGCTAGTATTAGGAGTTCCAAACTCTGGGATGGGTTTTATTTATATATAAAACTAAGAAAAGCTTCCTCTTCTGGGGGCGATTGCTCCGATCGCCCCCCTGGATCCGCCACTGATATAGGGCAGAGTTATTGCATAAAGATCAATGAATATCATTTTTTGTACAATCCACTCGATCGCACACACACACACACACACTATATATATATATATATATATATATATATATATATATATATATATATATATATATATATATATATATAATATACTCACAAACACATGCATGCCCGAGGAGAGCATTTACATTACTGATTTAAAAAATCTTTTGTTGAACATTTGCGCTGAAAAAAGGAAATTCTGTTCTGAAGGGATTTTATACTGCTTCATGTTGGCAAGACTGACCGCAGATGAATAAGGTGCTGACACATGAAGAGAGACAGTAAAATAACTCGTTTCTTGCGTTTGCTAAGAAATTTCATGACCTCTAGAATTAATATGACCCATAATAAAGGATATGTTTTCATGACATTCCCATGGATGTCACTGGTATATTGAACGGAGTATTTTATGAAACCCACATGGATATCACTGGAACAACAGGAATTAAAGCCACTGTTACCCGTAAAGGTGTCAACAGATTGACTCCATTAACAAACTCGGTCCAGACAACCGTTCCAGCCGTCTATTGTAATAATAATAATGTATTATTATTATTATTATTATTATTATTATTATTATTATTATTATTATTATTATTATTATTATTATTATTATTATTATTATTATTATTCAAAAATTCCCTTACGTTCAAGATATATCGCGTGGAGTAACGGACGGACGTGCTAACAATATTACAAGGTCTACTGCGTAATCCTAATAAAAATAATACGTTTTAGTCTCGATACAAAAGAAAAAGAAAAATATCGAGTTTGAAAGTGCAAAACCTCGTAACTCATCAAAACCAAACTTTCCAGGAGGGCACAAAAACCATTTTGGTTGCAATGTTTCTATTTGGGAACACTGTTATAATTTATGATAATACTTATTAACCATTTAAAGTATTATCTCGAGTTATAACAGTCTTTTCAATTAGAAAAAATTGAGAGCAAAACAGTTTTATTGTTTTCTTGAAAAGTTTGATTTTGATGAGTTACGAGGTTTTACACTTTCGCCGTCGATATGTTTTATTTAATTTAATTGAATCCACCACTCGAAATGGATCAATTACTGTTTGAAGAAGTAGTTCAAGAAAGAACCGGATTTTGGAGGATCAAAATAAAAGATATAAGTGAAGAACAATATCACGATATATCATGGAAGAATCTTATCATCTTACGTTAGTGAATAACTAAAAGTATATAATTTAATTAATTTCGTGTGACCCTTCAGCCATTGGTTTAAACAATTGATTAAAAATCAATACCTTGGTCCTTCAATTTTGATACACATACGATCACTGGAAAAGAATATATTTTGTATATTTTGACATTCTCAAGTTTGACTACAGTTTATATAAATGTACAGCATGTCATATACAATACGGTAATTTTGTTACAATGATCAAGGTTGGAAAAGATTTTGTGGTGTCATATTATTTTGATATTAAGAGGGCCTACGTATTCAAAATTCTGAAGTTGCACTCTTAAATTGTGCTTATCCGGGATATATATTATATATAATCGTTTAGGATCATTATATAATAGAAAATATTCATTAAACTTTAAAAAATATTCTTAATTATGGTTTAAAATTCTACATGTATCCTTCATTCACAGGAAGCATGTTTAAATTAAAGTTCTAATGAGTAGATGTGCAGTCGTGCGGAAGAATAGCCAATAAAATCTTGATGAATTTCCTTATTATAAACAGTTTATTGGGTCAACAGACTTAACACCTTTCTCGAACTGTATCTCATGTATCAGGTACTGCTTGCAATCAAATATCTTTTATAGATATTAATACTCATTCTTCTATCTGTACACGTGTAAAATGTAGTATTATTAATGATGATATGAAGTGCGAACGTGAAATTAAGCAAGGATAGGAATGGCTAAAGAAGCATTTAGAAGGAAAATGAAAAATATATTTTGTGGGTCCTTGAATAAAGAGTTAAGAAAAAGAATCACAGTAAAACCTCTGAATAACGGACACCAATGGGACATGAATTTTTGTTCGTTATTGAGAGGTGTCCGTTACAGAGAGGTTACAGAAATTTAATTTCTCACAACGGTAATTGTATGTAGTAATATACAGTAAATACATATGTATAAGCGTAAATACGTAAAATTCAATATGAAAATACTATTTAGTACGTATTTGAAATACTGGTAGGAATGAAGGAGAAATTCATTTCTGTTAAATAATATTATTACTCAGAGATGTGTTAATATATTCATATACTGCAAAAGATAATGTGTGTATGGTAATTTCTTTACGCACATGTCATCACCCTGTAAAAAATCCATTAATTTACTTGCTATCTATGAAATTACCGGGAAAAGGTGGAGGGAGCAGAGGAAAAAGAACTAAATTTGTTAGGGAAGGGAAGATCTTTCGCATAGAATTCTTGACCATCCAACTGTCTCTGTATGAGTGTTATTGAAGGTTTTCTAGGATTTTCAGAGAGCAGTTTATTGCTGACAGAAAACAAATTCAAGTTCAGCTTGAAGCTGCTCTGTTCGATGGTTCACCATGTCTAGACTCATGATATATACATTTGCGGGGGAAAAAATCCTGTCTACTGTAATATATAGCAGAACCGAGAATAATTCCTGTCTGTTATGAAGAGGTTATTGAAATGTTTGGGGGAGAAAAGACTGTCCGCGTCCGTATCTAAGAGTGTCCGTAAAAGGGAGGGTTTTGTTCCGTAAGAGAACATATATTTTTCCCGGGACAAAAAAATCGGTCCGTATTATAGAGGTGTCCGTTATTGAGAGGTGTCCGTTAAGGGAGGTTTCACTGTATAACGTATTTTGCGTAGAGTATTGTATTTTATTGGTGAAAACATGAAAATTACGCAAAAGCAATGGCAATAGACTAAAAGCTTTTAAAATTTGGGCCTGGACATGAACGGAAATATGAGAAATGAAATATTTCAGTTTACGACCCATGATTATGCTCTTTATTCTAAGGAAGTCAACGATTAAGGCAAATGAGTGATGTTAGAAGAATCGGTTGAGTGGGAAGATGGGAGGAAACGGGAATACCCCGAGAAAACCCACGGACACGATGTTGTCCACTATCACAAATTTACTTGGCCGGGGATCTAACCGAAGACCCCACGCACCAAAGGCAAGCGCTCTACCACTGGGCCACAGTTCTTTCCTGGAGAAGAATTGAGAGAATTGGCTGGGTGGAACGGAAATAAAAGAGAGAGAGCTGAAAATTGTGGGAGAGAAAAGAACAATGTTAGATGTAATTGAAAAAAGGAAGAGAAATTGGCTGAGAAGGAACTGTATCATGAGAGACGTGCTAGAGATTATGGTGACAGAAATAAGAGTGAAGGGGCGAAGGAAGCTGTAGTTGATGGACGGTATCAAAATTACAAAATTGTACATAAAGGCGAAGAGGTTAGCTGAAGAGGTTAGGTAGGGCATGGAAAGTTTTCAGTGGAAGTGACCTGCGAAAAATGGTAGAATATCTATGGTGATAATGATGTAAAATGTGACAGACTAGCCAATTTTAACATATAAACGTACGGACAAAAATACTATATAAACCGTTATATAATTAGTTATCTCACCTGTGATTTATGCAAAAGAGATCAATAAACGTTCAGTAAATGATTCTTTTCAAGTTGAAATTTTTTAAAAAGTTACATTAAGCAAATATCTGGAAACATTTCGTTTTAGACCTAACAATGGAGATAGCACAAATTCATCTACTGGACTCCTTCCAAACTAAGTAGCTAGCACGCTTTCGTTTTGTGTGCGAAGTTCTGGGTTTCTTATCCAATAGAAATGTGAATCCTCAGATAATAAACCGAATAGGATTCGGATACTACTGTAAGCAGAATGTTCCGCAGAATATGGCTCTGCTGCTAAAAAAGAGCATTAAATTTTCATCAATCAGTGGATTTACTGATGACAGTTATTAGCAATTACAAGGGCATCGATGGCGCACCGTATTATGAGGATTTGAGGCCGGATCTACACTTTTGAATACCGAATAGTTAATTTGCTTTATGTTAATCAGAGATTTCTTATGAATTTAAATCGATACATAAAATACTGAACTCACCGACGACCAGTTGCATCAACCGAAAATAAATCTCAGATATAAAAAATAAAAGAAAATAGCGATTAATTTTATCTAGAAATAAAAGTTAGAACGTTACACCAACAGTTTTGAAAAAGAGGTTAACTCGTCTGAGAAAAATCGGAACCGTAATTGAAATATGATTCTTACGATTTGACATCATACACTATCAGGAATTAAATCATAAAAAAAGTTTCGTGTGACAGAATTGATTTACACATCTAACAATAGAGATACGAATTGGTTCCAGTTTTTTTTTTTTTTGTTTTGTTTTGTTTTCAGCCTAATATATATTACATAGAGGAAAAAAAGAATAGTGATTGCACTCTACTGATAGTGGATGAAATAAATATAAATGAATCTTATTGTCTTACCTAACTTCTCTCTCTCTTTTTTTTTTTCTTGTAAAACCAGCCTACACTGGTTCCATTACGACCGATCAACACTGATACTAATGAGTAGGGTTAGGATCTTGTTGATTTTGCATCTTTTTTCTGGATTGGTATAAACATTGCTCGTTGTGTTATAAATCCTGTTTTATTAAGAAGAAGTAATTTAAGACAAACTTGTTTGTGCATTTTTTTGCATTTTTTGCCCATTTCTGTGTATAAGTGCATTTTTTAAAGTTTTTGGGCATTTTACGTGCATATTTAGTATTTATTCTTACTTTTAACTGCATAATTCTCATTTTCTTATAAAAACAATAAATTGAAGTAGAATGCTTCCACCTACATGATTCTAGTTCGAAATATTCATTGGAGCGAGGTGTGTGATACGGCAAGAAAATTTGTACTGCCTTGCCGAAAGAAAATTTACCGTTGAACAGCATGTTTCAAGGGATACACGGGGACTTAAGTTACGTGCAAACGAGAGGCAAACACCGCGCAACAACTTCTCCCGCAGTGTGGTACATCCAAAAATCATTCTGTTTTTTTTTTTTTTTTTTCGAAGATTTTTGTGAAGCATTTATTTGTGCTGACATTCCGTTGAACAAAGTGGACAACGTGAAATTGCGTGCCTTTTTGGAAAAATACACTTGTAAACCCCTCCCCGATTCTTCGACATTAAGGAAGAATTACGTGAACAAACTTTACGAGAAAACAATGCAGTGTATTAGACAAGAAGTCGACGGAAAGAAAATATGGGTGTCCATGGATGAAACTTGTGATTCGGAGGGACGAAATGTAGTGAATGTTGTTGGAATGATGCATGAGGGTGGGCCGGGTAAAACATTTCTTTTGAATTGCGAAGTTCTGGAAAAGGTCAATTATTCCACGATCAGTAAGTTATTTGATAAATCAATGCATCTCTTATGGCCTAATGGCGTCCTTTACGAAAACATGCTGCTCTTTGTAACCGATTCTGCACCGTATATGGTAAAAGCAGCGAACTCACTGCAGGCGCTATATTCGAAAATGATTCACATTACGTGCCTCGCGCATGGTTGCCACAGAGTGGCTGAAGAGATACGTGTGCAGTTTCCTGATGTTGATAAACTCATAGGAAGTGTTCAGTAAGGACCGACCACGTGTAGCTGCTTTTAAGTCGGAGCATCCTGAACTCCCTCTACCACCTAGCCCCGTTCTTACCAGGTGGAGAACGTGGCTAGAAGCCTGTAAATACTATTGTCAAAACTTCGAAGCTGTGAAGAAAACGATAGACTCTTTCGACTCCTCCGAAGCTTCCGCGATACGAACTGCACAAGAGATACTGGTCAATCCTGAAATTCAAGGTAACCTTATGCACATTCAATCTAATTTTGGATTTCTACCAGGTGTGATTACTTCTTTAGAGAAATCTGAAGAAAAGTTGACTTCAATTGACGCAATCAAAAATGCAGCAAGTGCATTAGAAAGTGTTCCTGGGGAAGTAGGACTTGTACTGTCAAGAAAAATGACAGATATATCGAAAAAACTCAGGTTACCATGTTTTGCGTGCGATAGTGGACATTCTTTCAGGCAGAAAATTTGTACTGCCCAAATTAGAAAGTGATCTAGGAATTAGTGATATGGTCTATTTCGAATATGCTACGGTGGTTTCTGTAGAAACTGAAAGAACCTTTTCAATGTACAAATCGTTATTTGCAGACAACCGACATGCATTCCAGTTCGAAAACCAACCTTCACATTTGTTGTTGTTGTTGTTGTTGTTGTTTATTGCAACTCAGTGTTAGGTGCAACTTTTGAGAAAAACACAATAGAGTAGAGCCACGTATATATATATATATATATATACAGGGTGTGCCATTTTAATTAATCCACGGAAATATCTGAAAAATGATAAAACACAGAAGAAATGTTTGAAGTAAACGTTATATATTGCTAAGGGGGAAAACCATTTTCGCCAAAAGTACCCCTCCCCACCCCCCGGAAACGGGGGTAACGGGGGGTAACTTTGAAATGTCAAATGGGAACATGGGTCGAGTAATACCTCGTTCGAAAGGTCTTGGAAAACTAAGTAACGCTGTACCAAAATTTGTTTCATATGGAGCACCAGTTTCAAAATGGCCGCCATGATATAGTTCGGAAACTCCAGTAGCCGTAGTATGAAAACCATGGGAGGTAAATGAATGGAACAAAATTGAAATACGTAAATATCATAGGGCATATCGAATGATGAGACCCCTGCGATCCCAGCGGCTTCCCTGAAGGGATCTTATGAGCTAAATTCAAAATTTCAATGTCCGACCGGACAACGGTTCGGGCGTACGCTTGACCTACCCAATGCTGTTTGGAAGGCAGACTTCAGGGATAGAGAATTAGTGCACTCAGTTAATGCGGATTGCCACAGTCAAGGGCGCCCATAAGGGGGGCAAGGGGGGCTCTCGCCCCCCTAGAGGAAATTGTGCTTCGGAATATCGAAAACTCAATAGAATTTTTAGAATAGCTACAGCAAAATTTGAAACTATATTTGAAATGTCGCTTTTCTTGCCTCCCTTGGAAACCACAACATGGGCGCCCTTGGCCACAGTTACATTTTGATTAACTATTAGCACTCATGTCATATTGTGAGCTTGAGGGACGAAACAGTGTGTGCGTATATCCCCGAAATGCTTTCCGAATAACCAGCACGCATTGCATAAAAGTTTCTGTGGCGACGGAGATTAGCAAATTCACACGTTTGTAAGTTCCAGCAACTGCATTATTCGACAACTTCTTTCGTACAACGTTCCTTCTGTTTTCGCATCAAATCATACTTAGCCATACAGATATGCGTTACCATTCAAATAAAATTTCACCTTTTTTTAGTCACTACATCGTCATCCTTACAAACAAATGTTTCAACCATACCATACCTATTTGTAAGGTAGCCTTAATTTGCGAATTAAAGTAGAGTTCTCATTTGAACTTTCACTGTTACTTTCCACCCCACTCACATACAGAGCACAGGAAAATATTATTTTGCAAGACTTGGATATCTCTCTATGCATTATGGCAATTTTACTCTAACATTTTTATCTCTGCTGTATCATTCTCGAGCCTTGGAACGCCTCCGTGGTTTTCCTATTTATTTTTTGTTATTTTTATTTATCTCTACCCGTATTCATACTATGGGCACTAGACGTTTTCTTAGACACATTCACCATGTCTTGGCGATCATTTTGAAAACGGTGTCTCATGTCGAAAATATTCTTACAGAAGCTGTTTGATTCATTTGTCTATGTAACATGATGTTACTCGCTTCAAGTTGGTATTTGAAATTTTCAAGTTGGCCCCGGATACCTTTCAGTGGAGTCACCCCGACAACACCTCTTGATGTGCCTTACGTCAGTTACCTACTCCAGTTTTTCTTCTGTTGATTTATCTCCAATCGCTTTCATACTACGGATACTAAACCTTTTCTCTGACACTGATAGGCCTACTATATTTCGGCGGCCTTTTGGGAACACTGCCATTTCACCTCAATCGTTGTCTCCTGCAAGATGTTTGATTTTGCAAGATCTATCGAACGAGGTACCACTCGACTCATGTTACTATTTGAAATCTTGAAGTTAGCCCCCAATACCCCTTCAGGGAGGCCACTGGGATCACAGGGACCACACCATTCGATATGCCCTATGATATTTACGTATTTCAATTTTGTTCCATTCATTTACCTCCCATGGTTTTCATACTACGGCTACTGGAGTTTCCGAACTATATCATGGCGGCCATTTTGAAACTGGTGCTCCATATGAAACAAATTTTGGTACAGCGTTACTTAGTTTTCCAAGACCTTTCGAACGAGGTATTACTCGACCCATGTTCCCATTTGACATTTCAAAGTTACCCCCCATTACCCCCATTTCCGGGGGGTAAGGAGGGGTACTTTTGGCGAAAATGGTTTTCCCCCTTAGCAATATATAACGTTTACTTCAAACATTTCTTCTATGTTTTATCATTTTTCAGATATTTCCGTGGATTAATTAAAATGGCCCACCCTGTATATATATATATATATATATATATATATATATATATATATATATATATATATATATATATATATATATATATATAGGTAATGCACTAATAAATAGTAACAGATGATTCTCTGTGAAAGCATTTTTTTCAAATTATAGTGCATTTTTTTAAGATTTTTAGTGCATAATTGCATTTTTTATTTTGCATTTTTCCCGCACTTATAGTGCAATAAAATCCTAACCCTACTAATGAGTATTTTGTCTAGCCATTTTTGACGGGGAATTCTGTGCAAATTACATCCATGGAATGCCTGCCAATGATGTTTGGAGGAGTCAATAAAAATGAATAAAATATTTCTACAATTTAGGTCTCTGGTTCCTTCAAAAGTGTCACAATTCGATTACACTACACTATAGCTGTATTGATGGCAATAAAGAAAGTACTGTCGAACGAAAAAAAGAAACCAGATCATTCCTAACATTGGTGTTGCATAATGAAAAGATTTAGCTCGTTAGAAATTTTGGTGCCTACCTGCTAATGTGAATGGTCTGGGGTTCGATCCAGTGGTAGTACTAAGCTTTGAATAAAAGTAAATATAGTAATATGAGTTTTACTTTATACAGAATACCCATTTTTATGTAGTGTGCTCAGGAAAAAAACAACGTTATGTGCTAATTATGAGAAGTTCTGGTCTTCTTCAAACATATTTATATAAATCAAAGCAAACTGTAGACACAAGAGCGTCTGCCATTAATCATAAATTTCTCCTTCGTTCTTGATTTTTCCGTATATTCTTTGGGTTTGGTCAAATAATAGTCATGCATATTATTCCGTTCTTGCTTTCGAGAATTAATCTTGGATTTAATCATATCCGTGGATTTATTCATGCTGGTGCAGTAGACATAGTGTAAAACATTGGGTGGCGCCACTTTCGGAGACCCATTTGAGTGAACTTCTCTAATTTCTTGAGAAACAAGAGGCTGTGTTATTTCTGTAGTGAAATAAAACTCATTAGAGTATAAGATAATTATTTAAAGAAGATAATTATTTAAATATCTGCAGGATCGCCTCCAACCTAGTGTTCTCCAGGGCTTCAAGCTAACGAAGTGTTGTGCACACCTACTAAAATTGTCTTATGTAATAACTGGCAGAAAATTTAGTGGATTAAATTTAACTGCAGAAGAGTGTATTTTTCAATTTATCACTATGAAACTTCTTAGATGTCTTAGTGGTGCGAGCGGTCATGGGTTCGATTCCCGGTGAGGACAATCGATCGAAAAAGTTCAGACCAGCCATCCTGAGTCAGGTTTTCCTCATTCACACCAAGCAAATGCCGGGGTGGTATCTAACTTCTAGGTCCCAGGCCGCTTCTCACCTCCCCCAATCCTTTCTTCTTTCCCTTTCCTCGGATAGTGTGATCGTCGATGCACGTCATCCCTCATACGTGACGGGCTAACATGGCTATAGATGCAGAAAGCTTAGAAATATGAATCCTAATCCTAATTCTAGATCTCTTAGAACATATCTAAAGTAGCTGCATGATTAGCACAGGCTGCACTTGAGTTTCATTTTCCTTGGGGGAATTTTTTCTAATAGCATTTAGAAACTGATTTTTAATCTTTACTATAAGAACAAAATACATTACAGATTACATATAAGTTCAGTTGTTTATCCAATAGAACGCTTACTTTGCTTTCATAGTTAATTGTCTTGTTTTCAAATAAGTTATACTGAAATATTACAAAATGTTGACTATTACTATTTTCGCTTCAACTAGTAGTCTGTGTAAGATAGCTCTAAAAATAACGTTTGACTTCTTAAATAAATATGCTGTTTTACTAGCTTTTCAAAGCTTATCCTGCTTTCGGAATTACGTTTTGCCATTAGAAATCATATACTTAAAATTAGCGACAAAACTTTAATAAATTGTATTATATGCTCTTCAATCGATTTGTTATTATGTGACAATGACTGTACAGTATCTTAGACAGACATCAATAGATCTTAATTTACCAATATTTATTTTCCATGGAAATTTCAGGGCAATAAGATTCCCATATTGTGATTGAAGGAACAATATTTTCTAAATTTCTTTCTGCTCAACAACGTTAGGAGTTTGGGAGGTATAATAAGTTACAGAAAATATATCGATATATAACTATATCTGAATGTATATTCATGAACTATATACTGATTTTTTTATTCCTATTGTGTTAACTATATTTCAGAAAAAAATGTATTATGTTGTAACAAGCACGTCGAGAAACCAACGCCATGTGCTGTTAAGTCAAGCGTGATTATGAGAACAATGCTTCGTTTTCCTCCTTTTTTTCCTAAGTTAACTATATCAAC
Source organism: Thermobia domestica (assembly GCF_964235325.1). Lineage (NCBI taxonomy): Eukaryota > Metazoa > Arthropoda > Insecta > Zygentoma > Lepismatidae > Thermobia > Thermobia domestica. Next base: position 307,350,511 of record NC_137459.1, read on the forward strand.
TTCATGACCTAAGCTCACAAATTTCACGTATTTGCTTTGTTGTTTAGAAGGCAAAAAATAACGGGCACTCCTTGTTTCATAGCAAACACAGCTCATTTTTCAAACCGTAAACCATTAATTTAACTTTTCGTGTTTATGAACTTGTCAGATAAGAACGGATAGCGAGAGCGTACTTACGCGGATCTCGCTTCATTTATTCTTTATGAAAGTATATTTTTAACCTTCAAGGAAGTGTGAAATTAGTTTTTGCCTTCCGAAAATTGTATTATATAAAATTGCCTTCGAAAGAACAAATCTCAAGAACTTCTGTTCTACCATAGGAGGGCAATTTTATACTTTAACAGTATACACGTATCTTGAATAGGATATCAGCCTCGACTTAAGTATATCAACTCTTGAACTACCGAAAATTCCAAACCTCCGCCACTTTCTTTCATAAAAAGAAAAATAAACTTTCCATTTCATTTTTTATCTGTATAATATTTTTCTTTCTTATCTGTATAGTATTTTTTCTTTCTTATCTGTAGAATCAACACATATTTTTGACTCCACTAACCAGTTAGTATGCATAAAATCATACCAACAATTCTTCACAAGATGCATGATAATGCGCTGAAATTTGTAAAATAAATGAAGAGGCGTCAGAAGTTACTACTCTTTTCTTAGTGTGTCAAGAACCCGATTTATGAAGTAAGTATCTTAAGAAGGAATGAAATGTAATATTAAACTTAACTTCCAATAATTATTCCCTGGAGGCAAAATGAGATGGATGATTAATGAAAATGAAAGAATTTTTAGGATGAGAATGTGGAATGAAACTGACGAACCACTAACTCCCATGTCTTGTAATGGAACCAATAACTTCTTCCACCAGAGATGAGTACTGAGCCAGAGTAAAACACGTTCAATGTGGTGGTTATGCATGGTCAGTGCATCAGGTCTCAGGTGTCATTGTTTGTGACTTCCTGGACTTGAGTTCATTACTTCTCAATTCATTTAGTTTCCAAATTGTCTCATGATGAAAAAATGAAATAAAATGTTTGTTTTATGACTCATGATTATCGATGGAGGCCAAGGAGGTGATGATAATGAACGAAATGGCAGAATGAAGAAAGTAGGAGGAAACGGGAGAATACGAGAAAACCAATGTAATGGTAGTTATCCACTTCGCGCGAGTTGGGATCAAGCCAACTATCTCACGCGCTCTAGCACTAAGCTACTGTCAGGGTTGAAAAAAACGTTTTGTTTTTTAAAAAAAAGTTTTATGTTTAAAACATGTTTTTTTTTGTTTAAAACGTTTTTAACGTTTAAAACAAAGTACTTTGTTTAGAACAAAAATACATGTTTAAATGTTTATTTTGTTTAAAACAATAATCTAAATAGGCATATATATTACATTTTTACACTCTTAGGTACTGCTTGCCATCTATATTCAACCGCTAGATCAAATTTCTGGAACTTCCCTAAACTTGATCCGCCCAAATTATTCAATTCCGGAGAAAGAAATCGTTATTTTCCCGATCTCCGTTTACAGAATATGTAGTTTTGTTTCTTTGTGTTACGTTCTACTGGTCGTCTGCAGTCTTAATCTTTAAACGCCCATTGACGCAACTACTGTGTCAGGTCTTTAAACCTCAATGGCTCAGTCTTAAACCTCAAATTAAGGCTGGAAGATGGTTTTCGTACCAATTTATTCCTGAAAGATGCAGCTTTGCTGGTGTGCATTTTATGTATGTGGGAGGAGGGTAAATATCCTTTTTTTTTGTTTTGTTTTGTTTTTTCAACAGATTTTTGGGGGCCATTCCCCCTCTTGGGGGATAGATTCATAAAAATTGTTACGTGAAGCAATGAAGTAGGTTACTACATGGTAATATCGCGTATTTGTACTTCTTGCTTATATGGGGGAGCAGGGAGGAGGCAAAGTTAGCCAATTTTTGGAGTTTATAAGTTTTTTGATGTAAATTACATTTATTTTCACAACAAACATCAATAGCTCAGTCTTTAATTACTCAGTCTTTAATTAAGCTAGAAAGATGATTTGGTACCAAGTATTTTCGAGGGATAAATCTTTCCGTCAGTTTCATTTTATGTAAATAGGGGTACGTATGTACGGTCGAGAGAGGGAGGATGAAGTTTTTTTTTCATCATTTTTTTTTTCATCAGGTTTTGGCGGGTAATCCTCCTCCCTTTGTGGTACATACATCCATAAAAATTGGTATGTGAAGCAATGAAGTAGTCCCCTACATGATAGTAACCTGTAAGTGTACTTGTTGTTTATAGAGGAAGAGGGGGTCAAATTTGGTTAATTTACATTTATTTTCGGGACGGTCCCATATAACACAAGATATATTTCACTGAAGTGGTCTAGAAGCATAATTCTTGTTCGTATACATGATGTGTGCAGCAAAAATGATTTGCATATGGACATGGTACTATAGTGGGGGAGGGGAGAGAATGTCTAATTCATGAATGTTTTTTCTGCGCATATATTTTTTTTAAATATTTTCTACATAAAAGAATTCATTACGCAATTGCAGCAATGGCTATCATTTCTTATATTATTGTCACAAGTATGTGGCCTACACATTAGCATCATTTTGTCAGCGTAGGGTCGCTACAAGGGTTGCCAGGGCCCCGCAAAGTCAATATTTTCATATTTTTAATTATTTTTTATGTCTGTCTTTTTCTACGAATACGGCGGGAATTTCACGAATGTTACCTCGTTGGAATTTGTGGTCTATAAGTTTTTCAATGGTGTATAACTCATGACTCTGTGATAATTAGGGGGGTCACCAGAGCCCCGAACGTGAGAGTCTACCATTTTGTTACAATCTCTGGCGGGTGTCTAGAGTTAATTGTGTTGTTATGCCGTAAACACTAATCATTATTAGCTACCTATGTTGCAGATAGAGATGTATTTTAAAAACTGTTTAGTTAAAATATGTCATTTGCTTCTTGTAGGCTACTCACTGCTCTTTTCTATGAGTTGTATTGTATTTGTCAGAGCATTTCTTCTAGCTTATGATGTGAGAACTGTCATTATTATGGAAATGATAGTAATCAAAAAATTCCCAAGTTTTGAATTTGTGAATTTGGATCTTAGAATAGTGTATACTGTGTTTAACCTCCGTTGTTCTTGGAAATTAAGAAATGTTCAAACACTTCACTTGAATTTCTGTTGGTTTAGTTATACAGACACTGATGTGCAGAATTTCGTTCAGTAATTGCTGTTATAGTAAGAATATAACATTGCTTGTACTTTACTCCATGCAGAAATCCTGCGGAGGATGGTTTGTTTGTTAGAAAATTAAATTAGCTTCTTCAATCTGATATTTTAGTTGTTTTAAACATGCCCAACCAGCATCGAAAAAAAACACGTTTAAAACAAGTTGTTTAAAACGTTTAAAACAAACTGAATAAAACAACAGCCCTCGTTTTAAACATGTTTTAAACATATTAACCCTGGATACTGTTGCCCTTCATGATGATTAATCAACACCAGAAAATATTAGTGTTCGAATTAGAACCAGGGATTACGCACTACGAAGTCGCGTGTGTTAACAATTCAGCTAAGCAGGCTATATATAATATATAAACTTGAGCAACCTTTTTCTTTTATGATATTCTTACTTGCACCCGCAGATAGTATATTTTGATGCTTATGTTGACGAGAAGGATCAACCCTCCAAAAAAGAGGAAGAGAATTCAGTACATAAACTACTTTTTAAAATCTTATGTAAGGTTAAAGGGAGCTTCTGGAAAACTGTTTTGTTTTTAACATGACTATACAATACTTGTGATAAATTACACAAGTGTATCATCGGAGACCACAACTACAATATACTGCAAATTAGCGGAATCAATTTTTGAGAGCATTATACTAAGAGTGGGTCCCGTCAGCACCTTCCCTAAACCTACAGTATGGATTTATGCATACACTTTGAATAGTATGATTGATTAAATTGAATTTTAATAACAGTTCTGACAGTTCCGTTTATCGCACAGGCTGTCTGTTGTTTTATTAAATGCAATATGAGTCAACAATTTTCTTTCTCTTCACAGCTCTAACACTTTATACGTAGTCCTAATATCGGAACACATTATTTTGTATGGTGATTTTCTTCTTTTTCCACTTCATATCACAACAATCACGTTAACAATATTATTACACAACAAACCAAGAAATGGATTGTGTGTATTAACATTCAGTGCTCGTATGTTCTGGCCACCCTGTAAAGTAATGCAGAAAAGCGCTCATACCTCCCCTTCTGACAACTCCTTCAACCAATAACAGCTTATAAATACACAGCAGCGACTTCACCAAACAAACGCATGAACTCTTCAGATAGGTAATAATAATGTTACTTCAGAAACCAAACTTAGAGGAAAAATTCCATAGTTAAATGCACTGAAATTGAAAACTGGTGCATACTGTTGTTCCTTATGTAGAAGAAGAGTTTCGCGTTTGATTGATCAATGGATTTATGTATTTCTTTTGTACACAATAAGTGCATATACATTTTAGCTAATTATAAAGTGTTTCGTACGAATATTGTATTGTATAGAGCAGAAATGTGAACATTACGAAAGTGTAGCAAATAAGAGGTATGGGCCACCGGACTATTTTTTCTTGCCTCAATTTCTTAACTAAATCACATTATGCTGCAATTTTTACTGAAACATTCATTTGTGAAATACGAATTAAATTATAAGCATTTTCGGGAAATTCTGAGCAAAGAAGTAAACTACTCCTTATGGATATTTTCATAAGAAATAAGTTACGCAACACTATACGATATTAATGAAGTATTTAGTTATGAAATACGAAAAACAAATACCTCATCTTTCCTTTTTTTGGAGAGAGAAACGCCCGAAAGAAGCTCACCCTCAAGAGTAAACTACCGCTTGTTCATTTTATCAGGACGAACGAATTGTGTTATATTGTCAGGTTATTAATATACTGTATATATATATATATATGAGGTATGAACAAAATCTCTTTGAGACAATCACCCGAAAAAGTTCACTCCGAAGAATAATCTATCCTTTGTAGCTTTTTCAGGACAAATTAGTTACGCTGTGTTGTTAGATTACTAATGAAGTATTTATTAATGAAATAGGAACAAAATCGCCCTGGGGCGGATCCAAGGTGAGCTATAGAGGCTATAGCCCCCTCCGACGCTCAGGAATACACTGGATAAAATGAAATTCAATCCTGCTTTACACTGGATAAAGCTGCAAACTAGCCCCTCCCTTGATCATATTCTGGATCCGCCATTGAAATCGACTAAATAGTTTCCAGAAAGTAGCTTGATATCTCACCCTCAAAAATAATCTACCATTTGTGGACTCTTTTAGAACAAATGAGTTATAGCATATTATTATGTTATTAAGGAAATATTTATTTTTGAAATATTAACAGAGTCGCATGAGTCATTTTTGAGAAAATCGCCCAAAAACTCATCCTTAAGAATAAAGTACTCATTTTGAATTTTTGACAGAGAAAAAGTACTTCTACTACACTATGGTGATGCTAATAATTACTGATGTTTGAAATATAAACAAGATCGTTAGAGCCGTTTTCGAGAAAATCGTGTTTTTTTTTTTTTTTTTTTTCTTATTTTCATGCTTCAGTAAACTACCTTTAATTTTGGGAGTAGAACGAAAATTCGAAAAGAAACTTGAAGTTTTGTATAAGAAGTTTAAAATTTGGTAGGGATACGTTGAACGGTATGATCTGTAGAGGAGTGAACACATTTATGTCAGAACGAACGGACAGACGGCTATCCAAAAACCGCTTTTTCTGTTTGTAGGGGTCATGAAACGTGTATATCCGTTCGGATCTCAAACCAAACATTTTCACAATGATCATCACTTTTTTTCCTCCTATCGCTGCTCCCAAGTAAAAATGACTGGAAGCATCTGAAATGCCATTATGGAGAGGAATAGAGAATATTTTGCAAAGTAAATATGCAGTAAGTTGACTTCCTTATTCGGAATAGACCAGTGTAACCTACGAGCCTGATGTGGAAGAAAAGCTCCATTTTTTTATTACGAAATAACGTAATCAGCACCACGGTGGGCGTGCCTTTACTACTGAGGTTGCTCCAAGTGTCCACCTTACGGAGATTAGGTGACCCCTGAGCCGATTTGGAACAAGAGAAACATCTCGTTCTCAAGGAGAATCAGTTCCAACACGCTATTGCTTAACGTATTTATGTGTTATGTATTTCTTTAATTTACCTAAGATTTTTTTCGTGGCTAAGTATTGGTATTTCTACATGTGGTGCAAAAGACATGTGTTCGATTCTCGGTGAACGCGCATGTAATTTAGGTCCACTGTTAATCTGTATAGGAAATAAAATGTACTTCCGTTGGTTTGTGATGAGTTTTATAAAATGGTTTGTTTCTGTGTTGTGTTTTCATAACATATTATTGCCGAGTACTTGTTAAGACAATTGAAAATTGTGTAACATACATAACTGAATGATTCTCGAGAACTTTCCAGGGGGGGAGCACGGTGGCTCAGTGGTAGAGCATTTACCTCTGGGGCGTTGGATCCGTGGTTCGACCCCCGACCAAGTAAGTTTGTGGTGGACAACGTTGTGTCCATGTGTTTTTTCGAGGTATTCTAATTTCATCCCACATTGTCATTCCACCAATTCTTCCATCATCATTCACTTTCCTTAATCATTCGTCTCCCTTAGCTTATAGGACATAATAGTAGGGTGTTGAACTGAAAGATTTAAGATCTCGAAAACTTTCCTTTAAATACTGATGTACGCTAGTGATCACTCATTCTTTATAGTAATTATAACTGTACTAGTGAGATATTAAAATTGAAAATTTATCTCCCTCAAATAGATTGAAAGGCAGTATTGAAGATATTTCTTATGACGGTCAAATAGCTATACGGTAGAATATTCGAAGATATCAGTGACAGAGTTAATGAAAACTTTGTTTGAAACGCATGACAATGAAAAAATGGTCTATTATGAGTGCCATTCATACCAGCACACATGTTATAAATACCTGTTGAAGGAAGCAAAGTTTTGCCTTGTTTCAATCTCTCATTGCTCCTTTTAAATAAGGAACACAAAAAATAGCCTGTATAATGTAGGAACATACTACATTTACATTCCTAACGAGAAGTAGGTGCCTGGAGGCGAAAGTATGCGGCAAGGACGTTTCTTTGGAAATGAACTATAATTACGCAGTTGGATTGAAAATGCTGAATGTCGTATATATATATATATATATATATATATATATATATATATATATATATATATATATATATATATATATATATATATATATATATATATATATATATATATATATATATATATATATAGGAAGCGTGAAAGGAAATTACTCACCACTGCTGCCAATTAAGATTTTTTTCCTTTTAATTTAATATTTCTTGTTTAATTCTAGTATTTAAGTTATATGGACATAGAGGATATTTAAATGAAGTTTATGTGTTTTAATATTTCATTCTCAAAAAATAAATAAATAAATAGATTGTTTTTATTAGGGTTAGCTATGAAACAAGAGACGAGATTGTCTCGTCATAAAAGGTACCGTAGAAGTGATGTCTCATCTAGAAAAATGTATCCGTTTCTATTGAAAGAATTCCGTTTGTCTTGTATGTCGTCACGAAAATTACGTTTCGTCTCGTCTCGTCTTGTGTTGTAAGGGTCCGTGTTTACATTTTTTTTGTTACTCGTTGCATGTAAAGAAGTAGCATATCGAGGAAAGGAAGTTCAAAGTTGATCCGAAAGTTACTGACCCTAGACTGAAATATCACTAATAAAGCCATTCATGCCATATAGTATAAGGTATGGAACAAATAATGTATCAGTTTCAAATGTCTAGCTGTATCGGTACGTTGAAGGCAATGATCTGAATTGGTCGCATCCAGTTCACTGGCTGTTATTGCCAAGGTTTCAGTGCTAAATCTGGACGGTGGAGTGAGTGCTGACCCCTTCCTGAAGCCACACTCTTTCTTTCAGTGCAGCCTTCGAAATAACACTCATGTGAACTGAAATATTGGCATACAGTATGTAAGCTCAAATTCACAGCCCACTGGTTCAAATGACTGCCTCCAACGAACTGACGCAGTTAGACTGTTGAAAGTGATACTTATTTATTCCATATTGCACTATATACTATCAATGGCTTATTATCAGCGGTGCTAAATTTTTAATGTCAGGCAGGAAACTTTCGGAGTTACCCAAATATGGAAAATGTCAATCTTACTCTTATAAAACATAGCAAATGTCCCCACGTATTACTGTGGACAATATTTTGCTTCCTTCTTCTGCACCTTTTGCATATAATTTCTTTGAACTCGGATTTCCCACTCGAAATTTGAACACCTCATGTAGGTATCTTATTAAACTACTCCCATCCTTTTTACTTCTCATGTAGGTTAAACATTTAATAGAAAAACGCTGAAATGCGTGTTCACTTATCCAAAAATCCAAATATCAAATTTTATGTGTCTAGCCTCAAGGAATTCCGAGATATGAAAATTTCATGACTAATGAAAATTATTTCCCATTTTACCACATTACCTATTTAATGGCACAGTAACTTAAAGAATTGTTAATGAAATTGATATTATAACTTAAGTTTCTTTCTTTACGTTAGCAACTGACGAAGCTTTTTGTAATTTACCGTTTCTATTTTTAAGAATATATAGTATGAGGATTCAATACTTCCACAACCCAAATAGCAGATACATGTACTAGCTGTGATCGAGACACGGTCAAGAGGTAGTATGGCAAAGCAGATTATTCAACACCGAGGCTGCCATTTCGTCAGTATCTTCAGTCAGCTTTTAGTGCCAGTGATGATGAGTGATCAACATCTGATACATGAACTGTTACTGTATGAGTTCAAACTCGGGCAAAACCCCAAACATACATACGTATGTCATGCGGGAGGGGAAGATACAGTGAACAACAGCACACCGACTCGTTGGTTCCAGAAATGTCGTGCAGGTTGTAAAATTGTCGAAGAATAGCAGTAGCATTGGCATCAGTTGAGAAAACTTTTGTGTCTCTGGATCCCTGGCTCAGGAGTCATGGTCCACGGGACCTCAGTTCAGGGGTGCATAGGACCACTCTCAAGTCAATGGATACCTTAGTTCATTCGGAAGTGTGTATAAGACCGGGATATGCACTTCTAGAAATTTGGAGGTCGACCTATTTCCCTTCCATGTGTACAAAATTATTTTAAAAAATCAAAATTAGGATGTTTTGGACCTAATGTATCCCGTTTAATGAAGACTTATCACGTCATGGATGAGTATAAGGGTTCAGGACAGGGATACATTAACGCATCTCTGAGGGAATGTATAGGCCCACCCTTAAATTTTGGAAATTGCCAAATTTTAAAATTTGATATGGTAGTATAGGACTATCGTATATACCTCCATAAGTTTGATTGATTCATTGCGTTCCCTTTATGGTTAAAAAATCACACACACACACACACACACACACACACACACATATATATATATATATATATATATATATATATATATATATATATATATATATATATATATATATATATATATATATATATATATATATATATAATTTGGAATGTTATTGACCTCATGTATTCTTCTCTTCAATGACGGTTTCTTGTGTTATGGATGAGTATAGGGCACCCATTGTCTTTCATAGGACATGATTACATCATTGCACCTCTCTAAAATTTCAGGAGGAGTGTCTAGCCCTATCCCCATAAAAAATTCGAAATTGTCATGGTAAGGAAGTATAGGATCACGGTAAAGTTTGGTCGATTCATCTTGTTCCCTTTTATGGGTGCAATATTGTAAAAAAAATAATTTTGGGAGATTTTTGGACCTCTTTAGTAAGGTCAAGATCATTTGGCATTTTAATAGATATGTATATGACCATAGATTACTGTTAAATAAAAATAATAATTCGTTATTTGGTTACTGTACAATGTCAATCCCCGGGTTTTGTCAATGAAAAATTAACAAGAAAACTCGTAGGCTGGATTGGGGTTTAGCGTCTGTTTCAGCGTCGGCATGAAGTGTGACGTGGATTAACAGCTTAACGTGGATTCAAACCACATGAGCTCCTATCAAACCCGGGTCCCCCGCGCCGAAGATGCGTAGCATACACTAACCACGTGAAGAGAATTCGTGATGGTAGCTACAAAATTTAGGGTGTTTCTGTAAAAGGTTATACTGATTGAAATTTTCACAAAATAGTAACTCCTTCCATGTTAACAGTTTCATTTGTAATAGGTTATCTACAGTTTTCTGCAATGAGAGGCTATTTATTATTTTGGCGTACATAGTATCAACTAATTTCCATGTTAAAAATTTGGATCAATAGCATTGGGAATGGCTGTCACATTCTATCTGTTAAGCAAAATAATAAAATGCCTAACAATCTTTGGATTTTGAGACTGAGTTAACAAACATAAAAGGAACTCAAAATTCTTACTTTTCTGCGAGATGTGTATAATGTTTGTGATTTATTCATCACAATAAAACAAGAAGAACCGTAAGAAATTCATCATATGAGAAACCTTGATGTCACGTTCCTCATGATAATGAAGAAATAGCAGCTAGGTAATCCAATTAGATGGTGGCTTCCTCTGGGTGACCTTGCTAGTGACATTACTTCAAGTCACCTGATACACGTCGAGGGTACAATCATACTTTCAGTGAAGAATACTCATAATAGGAATAAACAAACGAGAAAGATTTCATCTTCATAGTATTAGCATTAAAAGAAATACACCCTGAAGTTCTGCATATGCCATGAATTCTTGAGCAGGAGGCTTGAGTGACTGCAAGTCATACAAACGAATTGCGTGACTGAAGTTATCGCTTGCTTTCAGGTTTTCTTTATCATCCGGAACCAACGAACAAAAAGAAAAATAGCAAAATTAAACCAAAGGTCACAAGTAGTACAACTTACACCAACATAAACATAAAGCAAAAGGTTGCTTTCATTGTGTGAGAACGTCCGAAATCGTGTGTTATTACCACTTACTAGTGAAAGTTCGGGAAATATTTAGACTCTTTTTACGCCTGACAAAACAAGTGTCCATGGTCCATGCATTTCTTTTCTTTCTCAGGAAGAGAAAGTCCGTGGTTTGATTGTGGTGAAGATCAACTTAGGAATCAAATAGCATTAGCTAGCACAGTTAATTGTTATCAGTATATTCTGCTTGAAAGACAAGAAAGTAGATGACAAACTAGAATTTTAATATCAATTGGTCCCATTTAACATTGTGTAAAGCCTGAACATTTCCGCTAAATGTCCAGGAAAGTTCTTAAATCATTAACGGTCATTGTTATTTATTTTTCCATGAAATTGGTTTCAAGAATTACATCACTTTAGTCTATTTCAGATATACTATTAAAAAATATGACACTTCATAACATGCTCAGAAATTAAAGTTTGTATTGATAGATGCATATATATATATATATATAATTTGTCTTATATATTATATATGCGTGATTATCTTACTGCTCTAATAGATTGAATAGACAAAATACAGAAATATGCTCTTGCAAAATAAGGTTTTCAACAAGACAGGTTTTACTTTAGTGTGTTTTTCTTACATGCTTTTCCTTTAACTCTCACTGGTTCGTACGTGTCCTGATTCTGTTCTCGAATCTTGCATCCTTACTTTGCTCATTTCCCGACGTCACAAAATGATGAAATTTTGCACAGCTACATGACTTGGATAACAATAAAATGTTACATTATTACTTTTACACGTTTTTTTTATATGTTTATGTTTTTATTGGGTTATTAATATTGTTCTCTGCTAACTATATATTCTATTCCATTATGGAACCAAAAATGATCCGAAGTTGGATGTGAAATATAACATGCAGGATATATTCGTAAATTACGTTTCAGATTGGAACAATACGATAGATTTCAAGAATGGATTTCATGTGATACCATCTTATAACAAAATGTTTAAAAAACAAAACAAAAAAAAAGCAGTGTCACGTGTAGGAGTTTGGTTTGTATGGTGTTATATTTTCTCAATTATTATTTAAACCGAAAGTGGTAGTATATTTACACCATTTCGGTTTTAGAAGAGAGATTAAAGTGGACATAACATATATTCTTGGGGCACTTAATTGATTACAGAAAACCGCTTCTCGCTATCTGTTACCGTTTTCACTCTATAAAAAATCAACGTGAAAACCATAAATGGTTTATTTCAACCACTTGTAGTTTGAATAGGAGGTTAAGAGAGAAGATAATACCTACTCTTAGAAGTCTAAATCGATTCCATAAAACAACTTCTTCCTATCTCTTAGCGTTTTTGCTCCATGTAGATCAATATTAGAACGAAATCATAGTTGATTTGTATTATTTCCAATTTGAATTGAGAAATAAGGTCGAGATGCTTAATGGATTGCACGAAACTGCTTCTCTTTATCTATTAATGTTTCTACTTCATCGCAATCAACCCGTTAAAACCAGTTCCGGTTTCAACAGTAAGATTAGAGTAAAGGTGGAATACATTGTTGGTACGCTTAATCAACTGCAGAAAACTGCTTCTCCTCTATCTATTACAATTTTTATTCTAAAGCAATCAACGTTAAAACCGAAAGTGCTTGATTTCTGCCACTTTCGGTTTGAATACAATGTTGATGGAGAAGGTGGTATTCATTCTTCGAACGCTAAATCGATTCCAAGAAACCACTTCTCGCAACCTGTTATTGTTTCTTCTTGATGTAAATCAATATTGAAAGCGGAAGTTATAGTGAGCTTCTACTACTTCTGATTTTGGTACAAAGTTAAGTATGAAGATGTAATGTATTCTCTGGACTTTTATCCGATTGCAGAAAACCACATCTGCTTGTCTATTATGTTCCTGCTCTATAACAATCAAGGTTAAAACCGGAAATTGTTAATTTCTACTCATTCCGGTTTGAGTATCGGCTCCAGAATGAAGTCGTTTCCCAATTTTCGAACTTCTACTCTTTCATTAAAGTTAGTATTGATTGGTCAAGTAGTTCTTGACATGGACGGACGGCGGACAGGGTGAATACAGTATATCCAGGAGTTTTGGTAAACCATAATGCTTAAAAAGTATTTTCAAAATTCACGCTCTTTTCAAATACATGGCATTAAAAAATGAGAAGTATGGTAAAACCTTGGAGTATCTCACCATAACAATCCGTTATATTTGGTGGAAAAGCTATGTTTTTATCCTGAAGAATATGTTACTACATAATTACTACTAGCCAAATCAAGCTTAAGATGAATAACTTCATAAAAAACGTATGACGCTGTAAGCAAGCACGACATCACCGAAAGTTTGAAAGAACGGAATTGAATCAATAATGGGGCACTTCTTACAAAGGTGATGAAAGCTGTTCAAAAAAGCAATTACATGTATATGGTTTTCAAAATAACTTAATGACGTTACGAGTAGAGTGACTAATATTTTCAATGGGATGTGACCAGAGCCGAATCAATCTACTCTTGGACACCGGAAGAAAGAGAAAGATAAGATCCTATTGTATTTTATAATGGTTAATAATAATAATAATAATAATAATAATAATAATAATAATAATAATAATAATAATAATAATAATAATAAACTTCCCGATTTTGAAATCCTAAATTCTAATGGTTGATATGAAGACGATATTCAAAACAAATACAAATACAAACTTTCATCCACACGCTTTCCCATTACAAAACTAACATTATAAAGTTACTTTTTTTCTACATTCTGATGTGGCAAAATCCTGTATTAGATCATCAAAGTTAACATTTTGCAATACATCTTGCTAGGTACTCATTAAAATTAGTAGGTGTGCAATTAATCGTGATTGTATCATGTTCTTATTATTTTTTTTTTGAATTTCAATTTAAAGAATGAACATTGACTGCCATCCGTGATCGCCGACTACGTGGGTTCTCCGGGGCCCCATCACCCACACAAATAATCTTGTGGGTGTGGCGCACCACAAGATTTTAGTTTGATAGAAACAAAAAAATATTTCTCACTTAGCATTATCAAAAATAACAAGCAATTCAAATACTAAGATGGAAGTTAAAATTTCTAACCTCTAAAACATAATTGTTTGTTTCAAATATGTTGGTGCAAGGGAAACTAAGGACACACTTAAGTTAGCAATTTTGTAGTTTATGTTCACAGCCAAATCTTTGCACAGTTCTTTCTACAATACAATTAAAATTATTTGCTATTATGAAGATTTTTCATTTTAATTTGTATGAATGTGGTATTTTCTTTAAGTAACGTGTTGATAATATCATTGCCTCTTGCAATCATTGTGCATCATGTACACTTAGTGTTACGATTATATATTTTGAGAATATTCATTACAGTAACTTAACCTTAACCTTGCATTCGAGTTTGAACCCGTTGCTTTTGCGTTTAAGTCAGCCGTGTTACCGACTGAGCTTGAGCAAACCCAACCTATCCTTATAGTACCTGTATAATTTACTTGATCACAGCACAGACCTTTATGACAGAGTTCATAAAAGATTTTAGCTCAATGGAACTCAATCAGCAAATATCGAGACCCGCCTGAATAACGTTTCGCGAGCTCTTCGTGGTTAAGTGGATAGCGTATGCGGCTTTGGTGCAGAACAGCCGGGTTCGATTCCCGGTGGGAGCTCATGTGGTTCGGATTCCACGTTAATTAGTAGATCCCGTCTTATATAGTCTCGCTGCTGAAAGGAACATTAAACTCAAAATCAACTCAACTCAACGTCCTGCCATTCATATGGACCCACATAAATTTTGGAAAGTCGGCGCCGTTGCTGCCATCATTGAAAAAATAACACCCGGGAGTTTGAAAACAACAATTGACAAAAATTAATTGTTAACGTAATTCTAATTTCTTTTCGAATAGTATTTCATAAGATCGTTTTCGTCAAGTAATATTAAGTTATTTTAATACTTTAAATGGTTCATGTCGAGCACTGAAACTTTGTTTCGTTTCTGTATAAAGTAGAGAGTCGGACCTGCAAAAAAAAAAAAAAAAAGTTCTCATGTTCGCCGTTTCCTTAAAATGTTCTGGAAGTAATATTTAGGAAACGTTTTGTAAAATTTGAAATGAAATGAAAAAAATGAAATTAAAAAAAATGAAATGAAATCTTGAAGTTTTACGTCCCACGGTTATGCCGGTTAGGCTAAAGGAGACGGTGATGATGAGAGATGAGTGAAATGGTGGAATGGAGAAAGTAGGAGGAAACGGGAGAACCCCGATAAAACCCACGAGCACGGTGTTTGTCCACCACAAAGTCCACACTGCGCGAGCTGGGATCGAACCAGGGACCCCAAGCACCGGAGGTGAACGCTCTACCACTTTTTTTTCTTAAGAAAATTTATTGTAACTCAAGAATAAATTACATTGAAGTGGTTATGCTTTTGTCACAAAAAAAGGAAGTTACGAGAACAATGAGTTGGCTATAAAATTTGCAAATAGCTTATTACGTACATCCTTTGCTAATTTGGAGTATTCTTTTTGTAAATACTATACATAGAAGGCTCCCCCTGCTTTTAAGTTGGAATTAAAAATATATTTGACTGTCGTTCCTATATACCAATTGACACTATGTTGTTTACTAACGGGATAAAAACGATAATCAGGTCTTAAAACTATGCTAATATTTATATTGCGTTCCGAACTACGAGTAAGAATGGCTAAAAAGTGACGTAACTGAGACCAGATTTTTGTGGATTCCAGACATGTCGTGATTCTATGAATCAAAGTATCTATATTGTTACATCTATTGCAAAGAGCATCAGGACTAAAACCATATTTGTTTCTCTTTTCTTTAGTATCAATAACATTATGAACAATCATAAACCAGATAGATTTGCTGGCAACACACAAGGTCGAGTCATTGATGTTGGCCCAAATATTAGACCAATTACACAAGCACTCATCTAACACAATTTTAGGTGGGACATATAATCTAGTCATTTTAAAAACATACAGCTTTTTAGTACTTAAAGTTTTAAAATCAAAAAGCTGCGACAGATATATATAATCACACAAAACAGTTTCCAAGTACTTACAGCTTTGAGGGAGGTTAGCCATACACAGGGGTAGACTCCTGTCTGTTCGTGCTAATACGTAAGTGAGCAGTTGTTGTGTTACACTATTAGCTTCGTCTGTGTACAAGGTCATTGAGCGAGTAACATACAAACTTGCAGCTTTTTCTTGCACATTGAACAGACCGATGCCACCTTGTGAATGTAAACAACACATTACATCATATTTAACACGAAAGACCTGATGTTTCCATAGAAACCAACCACATAAACTTTGAATTTGTTTTCCTATGAGTTGAGGCATAGGTAATACATTTGCCAAATACCAGATTTTGCTTAAGAGATAAACATTTATAAATTTAGCTCTAGAATATAAACATAGATTTCTGGATTGATTTACATAACCTGAATGACGCAGTGTGTTTACAATATTCGTATAGTTATGATCAATAGTGTGCATTATGTTTGAATAAAAGGTAATTCCTAAAATTTTGATACTGTCGGCCTGAGGGACGGTATCTATATCATTAAAATCAATACTATTGTTTATGTTTAACATATGTGATTTACAAACATTTAATCTAGCCCCAGATGCTACCTCATATTCACGAACACATTCCATCATGAGAGAATAATCTAGTTTAGAAGAGACTAAAACTGTTACATCATCTGCATAACTAGCCACCTTTATAGCAGGGGTAATAATATTTAGACCAGTTAGGCGGTCATTCATAGCATATAACAGGGGAGCAAGGCTAATAGCAAAACTCAACATTGAAAGGGGATCACCTTGTCTTATTGAACGTTTGATGGGAATGTTGTTGGATAGGTGACCGTTAACATTTAACTTCGTATGAGCGTCTTTATAAAAATATTTCATCCATGTAACAAATTGTTCATTAAAACCAAATTTTCTGAAAACAGACCATAAGTACGAGTGGGACTTGTCCTCCCACTCAAAGGCATTTTGTCCTCCCACGCAATATTATCAAAGGCATTTGTAAAATCTAAATTTATCAAAGCCGCTTTAAGAGCGCAATCATTACAAATAGTAATACTATCTCGAATAGTTAATAAAAGGTGATAGATGGTTTTCTGTTTAATAGCCACATATTGCAAATTTTGTAATAACTTATCCATGTAGTCCTGTAGTCTGTTTTTAATACATCTACTAAAAATTTTGATATCCGTATTAAGAAGGGATATAGGTCTATAATGGCTAACATTAGATGGTTGAACAGTTTTAGGGATAAAGACCGTGACGGCTGTATTAGGGCGCTTGATAGTCTCTGAAGCAAAGAACCATTCATTTACAATCAATGTTAGTGTATCGCCCATTATATCCCAAAATTTAACATATAAACGGCCAGAGATAGAGTCGGGCCCAGGAGATTTTCCTTTTTTTGCAGCATTTACAGCTCTTTGTACTTCATTTTTAGTAAACGGAGCACATAAAATTTGATTGTCTTCATCATTTAGCACTGCAGGCACACTGTCAAGTAATTTATTTTCGCAGCCGGTAGCAGCAGCGACCCCAAATAACTGGTAGTAATAATCATACAGGGTGTTACGAATATTATCCTGAGTAGTTTGAATGGAGCCTTGAGCATCTGTGAGTGACGTGATAAGTTTCCTCCGTCCACGTTTGGCTTCTGTTAACACATGTGTAAGAGAGCATTGTTCTTCTTCCGGAAACCCTGGAACTTTACTACGTAACCTAATTCCTTCCATTTTCTGTTTATGGAATTGTAATAATTTGGCTTTGTATTTACGTACAGAGATAAGGGCCGATCGATTTGTCATCGCTTCAGTTTGTGCCTCTAATAGACATCTATAATAGAAATTATAAAGTTTTCGCTTATCAGCATAAATTTCAGAGGAATACCACCTACAAAAGCTTCGGATTTTGTCCTTACAGTATTGATTCCACCACTCAATATATGCTTTAAACCACTTCTTTTGTTTAAGCCAATAAGCCCACTTTTTAGAAAAGAGCTGACAAAATGACTCATCATTGAGCAGACTTTCATTCATGTGATAATATCCCCGTCCCCGAGCAATCTTCTGGTCATTAATTTTAATTTCCATTATTAAACAGAGATGATCAGTGAAACACGTGGGATATCGGTATACAGAAACAACCTGGGATTTGAAGTTATCATTTACATAAATCCTGTCTATCCTTGAGCTCGAAGTTTTTGTAATAAATGTGTCCCCCCTTAAATCTGGGTGTTTGAAGTCCCACACATCTACCAAAGACAAATTCTTTACCAATTCATTTAAGGTAGGGCAATAATGATAAGTTGGTTCTGTTGTGTGAGTTATACTTGAATTATGATCTCCGCCAAAGATAACATTATTTGGGCCACTAAAAAAAGGCGCTACCTCATTTGCATAAAAATTATTCCGTTCTTTTCTATTATGGCTTCCACTGGGCGCATAAACATTGATTAGAGTTATATCATTAACCTGACCTTTGATAATTCGACCATTAGGATGTAATTCTACATTTGTAAGCGGGATGCCTTCTTTAACCAAAATTGCAGTACCAAGGCTATTATATGTACAATTATTATATACATTATATGATGGATGTACGTTTACAATCTTTGGACCAACTTCTTGGAGAAAAGCTACATCTATTTCAGATTTAAGAAGAAAGTCATTGAGAGCTTCAAGTTTGACTGGCGATTGTATTCCGTTGATATTTATAGTTGCTAGTTTTAAGATAGTACACATAAATATTGTTATAGGAAGTTGTCTAATGTTAGCAACACACTTCATAATACCACACCACTATTTGGCTGCAAGCACTGTGTTTCTGAATGTTTAGGTAGGAGTAGAAACTGTTGGTGACTCACCTGAAGAAGGAACTGCGGTATCAGGTAGATATTCCGTACTCACTAATTTAGCTACAGACGACCGGGTGATCCTAGGTGATACTTCTAAGGGTCACTGATCCGTCTTCTTAGGTTGTTTTACTTGAGCTATAGCCGTTCCTGCTTTCTTCCGTTTCTTGTCTTGGGAGGCTTCCTGGGAATTTCGGGCATCAGATCCTTTTTTCCCACTAGAACAACTCACAGGGGAGAAAGGATGGTCTTTTTCCTTGGACTGAACTGGAAAAATGGGACTTACAGAGGAAACTTCCGATACACTATAGATGCACTCTAGCTTCTGATCACCATCAACAACACTAGTGGAGGAGGAATCACTGTCTATCAAAAGCTTCTTTGTATCTTGTTCAATGACAACTTGATGTTCCTGTGGAAAATCTGACTCAGCCAGTGAAGAAGTACCATGTAAAGCTGGAGGGGCTGCAGAGGAGGTCCTGTCCTGACTATCACTAATATCCTTGGGAGAGACGTTTTCCTTAATTGCTCCGGAACATGGTCGGCTAGGAACACTTTCTTTTGGCACTATCGGAGTAGTGTTTAGAGAACGGCCCTGTATCACAGGGGTAGTAAGCTCAGTCATTAACTTTGGAAAGTCAACATCTGACGTTAAAGTAGGCAAATTAGCAGGTTTAACCACATTAATTTCTTGGGTTGGCGAAAACCGAGAGCGTTCCTTATCACTTTCAGTATGTTCTATGGTTGTTGTTGAAACTAAGGCCCGTTTTTGACGCTGAAAACATTGATCTTGTAAATGATCTCTAGATTGGCAGTAATAACAAGTACGGTCCTGACCGAAATAAGTTACTAGGAACTTCTGGTTACGAATATCCAGGAAGGACGGTATAGGTTTAAACAAATACATAGTCACGATCTTTCGTCCAGATCTAACTTTATAAATATGAGTATCGTCATAAATTTCGTCTTTTATACTTTTACACTCTCCATAGATAGACAAGGCACGCGTGACATCATTATCACTATATTCCGTGGGAATAGCATGTATTCGCACATAGGTTAAAGGTCGATCAGCTAATTCTAAAGTCACTGGGTATGTTCCACTATCATCTTGAAATTTAACACTATCACCATGATCTCTTAACAATTTGTCACACAACAAGTCAGACAATAACTTAATATACACACATTTACGATAAATATCCAACTCAATACTTAGTATTTGTTCTTCCTTTAACTTAAACGTAGTTTGAATAAACTCATGGATTTTTATTGTGGACGGACGGTTAGGAATCGCACGAAATCCTAATTTTAATGTATTGACACGTTTGATAGACATTTTATAATTCTAAATAAACTCACTAGTCACCACTAAACTGAAATATATTAGAATCAAGTCAGCGTAAATTCCAAGCAAACACAAAGTACACTGGGCGCATTCAATGCCTCTCGCACGATACGACACTGGACGAACGACCAGCGAAAGACGTGTTACCTCTTGGGCAACTAACACCACTGAGCCACCGTGCCCCCTTGTGAAATTTGAATGTGATTTGTTACCTTCTGTAGTTGGTTGGTTGGATGGGACTTTAGCGTCCCTTGCAACACCGAATACAGTTGAAAGTGGAATCCTAACCACTATAATGCATTCAAAGTTTTCAAGATTTTCCCACTGGAATCGTACTCGAGACGCGGAATCCTGTGCGCCATAGGCAGTAGACAAGCGAAGAGGTCATCTTCATTGGTGTTGATGAACGAACTGTTATTTGCCACTTCAAATAGAATTATTTATTTGTAGTTTGGAGATCTCCGATGAGACTTCGGCCGCGGTGGCTCAGTGGTACATGGTTCACCTCTGGTGCATGGGATCCTTGGTTCGATCCCAGCTCGCACCAAGTGAGCTTTGTGGTGGGTGTTCTTGGGGTTCTCTCGTTTCCTTCCACTTTCTTTATTCCACATTTCATTCATTTCTCATCATCACCATCTCCTTTAACATACCCAGCATAACCGTAGGACGTTAAACTTAAAGATTTCATTTAATTTATTCGATGAGACTATTAAATTATATACAGAACTAATTTTCTAAAGAAAGCACCTAGTGATTCTGTTTCTTCCAGGTATATTCGTAGGGGGCGTTGCCTTTCCGCAGTTGGCCATCCGTCCCCTTCCCCTGGAGTTAATAAATTAAATTGCAATTACATGTCACTTTTGTGCAGAGCACGTCCTTGGAGAAATAGTGTTTCAAATAGTTGTCACAGTTTGATTCCCCACCCCACCCAGGGACAAAGGTTTCTGGAAGAAAATCTGTTTATAAAATGAACTTTCTCAAGTTCTTTAGAAAATATATAATATTGAATTTCTTATAGCGGTTATCAAGTTATAGACCTATGAAGAATTTCGGGACAACTCCGACCTTTTCTCAGCTCTGTTACAACAGTCTAAGTTGTAAAATAATATGCTCTCACTGTCAAATTCCATATTGTGGACATATCAACAAATTTACTGCACTGCTTGCTAAACAGGTTGATCATTAACAAAGAAGTCTTTGTATTTTTACTCTTAATGCACGTAAGATTTAACAGTCTTCTTCTGTCCTTTTTCATGTCGTTGACCTGTTTCGCTGCACATGCGTAACTTGCCAAATCGTGTCCAGCTCGAGGTCTCTTCTTTGGATATACAACTAGGCCTCCGTGAAGTGGAACTTTTAACAATTCAGTTTCCTTATATTCTTTCCAAGCATTTGGCAACTAACTGTGAGAGCGGAGAAAGTTATTTACAGTTTTCATGCTGGTCAATAATAATAGGGAACTTGATCATGCTTACAAGGTACATTCGCGAAGTGTCCCCTCGGGATTCGTGTAAAACAGATTCAAATGCAAAGTTCTTCGTGGCTCAATGTATATCGTACTAATTTTAGCGGCTCATATTGGTAATTTACATACTAATAGGCCTTTAATATATCCTAAATTCAATCATACACTACTATAACGCTCGGACACAAAATTGCTTTTAGTTTCTTTAGATGGAACTGGACATGGATGTGGGTATATGCTTCTCTGATACATGTTACTCATCCCGGACGCTATCTTGGATCCCCCATATTTGATTCAACTTTGTCTTTTAAATGAGAATAGGTGCAAGAAATACATCAAATTTATGTACAATTTTCTCGGAAATTCATTTATGTAGTAAGTTTTACCATAGATTGTACCTTTTGAAAGGTATTGCGTACTAAATGTCAGGCATTTCACGAATATTCAACCAAATAAAAAACTTTTGCAGGGCCCCGTGTGTACATATAATCTTTTACGTGATTTATCGTTGACAAAATATTCTCTGGACGTACATACAGACACACAGACGTCAATACGAAAATAGTAGGACTTCACTTAAATCTGGTCGTATCTGGATTAGCATTAGGCATTTTGGTAAAGATTTGTTTATACCTACAGTATTTATTCCAGTTAGAAATTGTTTTGATTTGTTAACTTCATAAACTTAAGAGTACGGTAACTGATATTCTGCACTGTCTATTCGCCAAGTGCCTGGAGGGATTTAACATGCAATAACTTCAAAACGGTACAAGTTACGATAAAATTCACTACACCAGCGAATTTCTGAGAAAATTGTACATAAATTTAATGTATCACTTGCAGCTATTCCCGTTTGAAAAACTGAAACTTGAATCCAATATGACGAATCCGAGATGGCGGCCGGGATGAGTAACATGTGTCAGAGAAGCAGTACTTCATCCAATTTGTTCTGCATATGCCCACATTCATGTCCAGTTCCATCTAAACAAACTAAAAGCAATTTTGTGTCCGAGCGTTATACGTAGTTGTGTATGATTGAATTCCGAATATATGAAGGCCCATAAATATGCAAATTACCAATATGAACCGCTAAAATTAGTACAATACACATAGAGCCGCGGAGAATTTTCCATTTGAATCACGAATCCCGAGGGGACTGGGGGGAGGGGAATATTTATATAAACTCTTCTTAATCAAAATTCAATGGAGTTTAACGTCCCGTTCAGCAGCAAGGCTATATGAATTAATCAAAATTGAATTACATCACACACAATTAAGCGAATTACTGATTGCAATTATTGCTATTTCAAGAATCATTTTGGAATAAGATTATTTCTCTTTCAAAGTATTTAAATTGTATATATTGCATACACTCAGCAACTTACAACATAGTTGAGGTCAACAATTTTACTTAAGAACAATCCGTTCAAGAAGTATGATTTCTTACGAAGTGCACATCATTCAAGTGCTTTTCACTACCATCAGCAATGAAATATAAGTAATTACTTCACACTCCCGTTCGCTTTATCACAGAACTATAAGGCGTTAAAAGGGTGTCTTCTGCAAAGATAATAGAACAGAGACCAAACTTATAGTATCAATCAGGGATGTACGCAGGGGGTGGGTCAAGAGTCTAAACCCTGGAAATCCCGATTTTTCTTTAAATTTAGTGTAATTTTAGTGGTGATTTTTTTTTACAAATTTGAATGTAACTTATCCTTATATTAAATTTGGGCACCCCCGAAATAAATTCCTTCATACATTCCTGTAGCAACTAATGTTATATTTTAGACGATTATGTAAAATTGAATATAATCTTTCGTAAATCTGCTAAGAATATAGAATACATTCAGCATGTAAATTTCTATTCCTTTGTGAAAATAATTCTGAGAATTATTTTTACAGCATTCAGGCAGATATACTTTACATAATGTGTGTAAGCGTAAATCCTTTCTTATTAGAGATTCATAATATCTGAATCCTTTCTTATTAAAACATTCTCAGGCCAATGGTTGAATTGGAAATAAGTAACTGTTAATATGCTCGAATCTTGTCTTAGGTGTATTTCAGTATAGTAGATCTTATTTTAATTTTTACAGCTGATAATATTTATGACATCTTAATATACTACCGGTATATTATAGTCTCGACCTGGTCCCGACCGGATATATATTCCACCCGGTATAAGTTGTCATAAAATGTTGATATGAAATACCTAAAGATACTCTATGTTGTGGAAAACGGATTTCATTTAGTGCATACATAACAAGCGTGTTGTATTTTTCGGTGGTCTGAAGAGGAAGTGGTTCTACGAATAAAGTTTTAAAGTTAATTCAAGACAGTTATTGGAATTTTCTGGATCTATCCAAATTTGTGGGAATTTTCACTGTTGGTTTCAGAGAGTTAATGCCGTAATTAAAGGAATGTTCTTTATAATCATACATTTGTGTATTGATGAGCGTAACAGACTTGTGATTCCACGAAAACATATATTTATGGGTTTGTGCGATGTCAAAAGGAACAGTTGCAGACAAAAAGAAAAAGTAAAAATGAAGTTAATTAAAAGAAGATAACATAGGACGGCATTTGTCAGTTGATTTGAGTTTTAACATAACTTTCAACAGCAAAGCTATATGATACAGGGTGTACTGTTAAAAGTGCAATCCTAACCACTAGCTATTAGCGTTGAAATTAAAATTTTACTTATCTAACTTCCCTCCAGAGCCGCCACTGCTTTTAACGTAGAAGTCTGGAACTATTTCGATCACAAAATAATGGAAATATGTTCAATCTGCTATTTTTGTACATTGAAACGTAACCTATAAGATCCTTTTATAAGATTATAACAAAAACAATTATGTATACAATGAGCAAGTTATCAAATATGCAATATGCCTTTACAGTATTGTGGAATTTCCAACCGTTACTCCTCAAGAACATGGTCCATCGGTAAACAGTTGCTTAAAAAATCATGTGTATCTTTATCCCTCACCGTGGAAAGTCTGCTGAGTAAGGGTAGTTATGTTACAAATGATTTTGAAGCGAGTTAGTTACCAATTGGCCATGTTCTACTTGTTATTATAACATAACTGATTGCTTGGACTACCTGGCTTGGAGGAAACTAAATAGGCGGCTGCAGATATGAAAAAAACCTACCTAACCCTCAAAAAATTCCTACAAAAGGTTTCTCAACGGCTTTTTGTAGTATCAAATGTGCTGAATAACATATTAAAAGTTTACCAAAATTTGACCACGGGAAAGGCCCAATTTTCAAGATGGCGTCCAAAATGGTTATTAACTCTTTTACAATTTTAGGCTTTCATTCAAGTAGATACAGAATCATCACTATTTATCCTAGGATTATGGTTCGTACATCATTCTCTTCAGAATAAAACAAGCTTTCAAGTGGTGCCATCCAAATGTGTGCATGGCCTACGTGGAAAGGGAAATTGAGAATAATTTTAGAAATTTCCCTCTTAAAAATCCCTTTTCTAAAGTTTTGCACCCTCTGAAGCGGCTCCAGGTAAGAATACATGGCCCAAACCTTCCTAGGGAAGTACTATGAGATATAGACTATGTACGTGCCAAATTACATTGTGAAATCTTTAGTAGTTACGACAGAATAAAATATTTTCCAATATCCTACTCTGTGAATATATCTAACCAAATATATAAGTAGACAATAAATAGGACAGAACATAAAAGTTTGTAACACAGTACTATTAATTTGGGTATTATCATTCGTGACTTATTGTTTTTAGAATGAAGCAAGTTTTCCTATGGTATCATTCCCATGCGTCCATGATGCACATGGAAAGGGAAATTGTGGATAATTCGGAAAAATTCCCCCTAAAATTCCCTTTTCTAAAGTTTCACGCCCTTTGAAGCGCCCCTGGATAAGATTACACTACCTTAATGTTTCTAGAAAATTACTATGCGGTATATGCTATGTGTGTGCTAAATTTCATTTCGATATCTCATTATTTTACTATGTTATTTGTTATTACTTTACTGGGTTAATTGACATAGTATGACAATGCAATAATGTTTTATTTTGTTCCTTTCAACCTTCAGTATGAATGCTAACCTTGCAACCCGAGAGATCTGTCCTATTGGCCATGAAAACTTAAGTTGTGGCTCAGACATTGTA
This sequence comes from Thermobia domestica, assembly GCF_964235325.1. Lineage (NCBI taxonomy): Eukaryota > Metazoa > Arthropoda > Insecta > Zygentoma > Lepismatidae > Thermobia > Thermobia domestica. Next base: position 307,376,403 of record NC_137459.1, read on the forward strand.
CGACTTCGTCAGAAGGGAGCTGAAGGAGTCAGCAAAGCAAGTTCAGAAAGAAGAGATAAGTTGTTAATTTCAACAGGAGAAAAAATACACTCAAAATGCAAACAGCGCTACAGCAACACAAAAGACATTAAAAGTAAACAACGAAAAAGACTTAAACCACCAAAGAGAAGTGCTAGGATATCTTAAGGTCCTTCTAACAGCCAAATAAATTGTCTCTTCTGCGGTATTACAGTCACACCAGGAAGTGCTGGTGTTAGTTATGTGAAAACAGAAGTAATTGTGAACAGTATTATTGAGTGTTGTAATAGTCGTTTAGATGAACGGGTGAGTATCGTGAAAGGAAGAATAGAATATTATGGACATTACCTGCACGCCACTGGCTGTGTATACCATCACTCTTGTAGCAGTAATTTTCGTTCTGAGCTTTGCATACTGCTACAGTTCCATAAATACTAAGAGGCGAAACGCAGTAGATCTGGCCGACCCAAAAACAAAGATTAAGAGCAAGCATTCTTCAAAGTTCGATCTTATCTAGAAAATAATGACGATGAACCCTTTCTTTCATACCTGATTTCCTGTAAAGATTGTTAAATGGTATTTTGTAGGTAAAATATAAAGTATGATGACCGGGAAACCAGTACAGAGAGCTTTACGTGAATGAAGCAGAAACGCTATATTCATCAATGATATTGAAACAGATTACAATCGAAAGTGACATAAAGTCGGATACGCTGATCGAAATAAAGAAAATTATTGACACAAGAAAGACAGAATTTGGCCACAGGTCAGAAACAAGTTTACTTTGGGCAAACTATCAGAAAATGTTGCAGGTTGCCCGATCACTCGTCAAAGCAGATCGCACAGGGTCCTGGATGATGCACCTACAAGCGGTGTTAGACTGTCTGTCAATATTTGCTGCTGCTGGACACTATAACTACCTAAAATCTGCATATATCTATGTGCAAGAAATGAGTCAACTGCAGAGCCGCATCCTGATGTATATACCGCATTTGCCAAGGGATTCCATGTGATTCGCCGCAGTAACCAGTTCTGGGCAGGCCTTAGTCCAGATCTAGTAATCGAGCAGACATTAATGAGATCCTTAAAGAGCGGTGGCAGGTTGATCTACGGAAGTGGCATGACTGAAGAAATGCGTGCTTTGTGGACAATGTCCACACCTATCTCATCTCAATATCACGATGTCTTACATACACAACCAGTCATCAGAATCGAGAAACAACATTGTCAAGGATGAAAAGAGATCACTGAGACTTGGAGAAGATTAAAGAAAAACTTGTAACCTTTATGCCATTCTCACCAGAATCTTCTTTGAGAAATATTGTTATGGGTGTAATTGCCAAAGAGGATGTCAATATGCATAATTCACAGATGATCAGGAAAAATATTGTGCAAAATACAATTGGAAAACCAATTTTAATGTATCATTTAAAAGAAAAGACCAACCAAAAACCCTTGCCAACGAGTCCAGCATTAAAATTGACAAAGACAGAACCATTGATCCTGCTCTTCTCTATCAACGATTTTTGATTGTCAAAAACTTGAGAACTTTCTTTAGAACGTGTATTGAGCTATGAGCTCAGTCCATTTGCAGTAGCCATGTTTGACGCCAAATAAATTTCGTAAAAGTGACAAAGCTCAACTGGCTCATACGATTGAGGTGTATATTACTAAGCAATCTAAACAAGTTATTATGGATTCGGTTTCAGCAACTGAACATTGTGTGTTAGGTGGTAGTTCACTTTTCCATCGGCTGCCTTGGATAGAGAGCAAGAGTTATGGTGGCATTGCACGTTCATACGTAGAATTTACCATAAAACATAATGGTAAAGAAAATGTTATTTTTGACTTTTACGAAGCTGGTCCTTCCATCAAGGATAATACACATCATCGAGGAGGCCAAATCACCCATTTCACTATCAGCTTCAATGAAGCAACAGAGTTTCTAGGGGGGGGGGAAGATAATTTTCCTGCCACAACTAGCAACAAACAGGAACTTTTCTCATGGTGGCAGAAGAACTGCAGAAAAGTGGCTGCAGTGTTATCAATGCATCAGAAGATGCAGACGTAGACATCGTCAAAGCATCTGTCAAGTCATCAGAGTAACATTCAACAACATTGATTGGGGAGGATACAGATTTACTCATCCTCCTTCTTTATTGTGCTCAGTTTGATAATAAAGGCCTATAGTTTCAATCGGACGAGTCTACACTTCATAAGATATATGACATCAATGAAATGAAACGTGTTCTGGGTGGTAATGTATATTCGCAACTGTTGTTCATTATGGTTAAACAGGATGTGATTCAACTTCGCACATATTTGGTGTAGGCAAGAAGTGAGTATTCCAAAGATTCATAAGCAGTGAAAAAAAATCAGAACTGTGAAAATGTGTTCCTGCTGCCACATCAAACAAAATCTTTTGTAGCATCGTTAGGAGTAAAGGTAATGGCTATGTTGTTTATACGCAGAAGTACTGACCTCTTTGCGCTACCAACTCTTCAGTAAAAGAAAAACTGTTTCTTCCATGTCACTCATCACTCCAGAGTGCCTTCCTCCTACTGAGTCCTCTACAAAATACCACAGCTTTAAAGTTTATTACCAAATCAAGGTTTGGATCAGAAATGACAGTGGTATGAATTCAGTTGTTTGGAGGTGGAAACTATGGCACAATCAGTATATACCTGTTATGACAGATACATCTGTTGCACCAGAGAGTCTTCTTCATATGCTTCACTGTAATTGTTCAACTGCCTGCCTAAAAGAACGGTGCAGTTGCAAGAGATATGGACTACCATGCACATCTGTTTGCAGACCTTGCCAAACAGAAAACTGTGAAAATATTTTCAATGAATCTGTTTGGGATGAAGAATGTAACAAGGACTATTCGTAAATACGTTAATGTTTAATAAAACGTATATTAATTTTGTGTAAACTAAGGACAATTACCATTTAGATGTAACAAATGTATTTTAAGACTATAAAAAATGCACTTCAAAAACAATAGAATGAAAACTGAGGAAACAAAATATTTTGAATGAAATAGTATGGGAAGAAAAAAAAACTTACAATGATTGTTTTTGTAAATAAAAATTCTGTTAATTTTTGCTAAAAATAAGAATAAAGAAAGTACTGTTTAGAATTTCGGTGTAGCAGATGTGTGTTAAGTCCATAAAATTATGAGTAGACACTAGAATAACTTTTGTACGATGAAAACTGTAGGATGTGCTATTTATTGCCTCCTTTTGGTTCGGTTAGGTATATTCACAGAGTAGGATATTGGTAAATGCTTTGTTTTCTCGTAACTATTGAAGACTTCAGAATTTAATTTCTCACACATATAGTCTATTCATCATAGTAATTTTCTAGAAACATTAAGGTAGTGTACTTTTATCTGGGGCCGCTACAGAAGACGCAAAACTTCTGAAAAGGGAATTTTTAGGGGAATTTTTTCGAATTATCCACAATTTCCCTTTTCACGTGTATCATGGACGCATGGTGATGATACCATAGGAAAGCTTGCTTCATTCTAAAAATAATGAGTTACGAATGATAATACCCGGTTTAATTGTACTGTGTTACAAACTTTTATGTTCTGTCCTATTTATTGTCTACTTATATATTTGGTTAGATACATTCAAAGAGTAGGCTATTGGTAAATTTTTTATTCTGTCGTAACTACTAAAGATTTCACAATGTAATTTGGCACGTACATAGCCTATATCTCATAGTACTTCTCTAGGAAGGTTTGGGTCGGGTATTCTTACCCGGGGCCGCTTCAGAGGGCGCAAAACTTTTGAAAAGGGATTTTTAAGAGGGAAATTTCTCAAATTATTCTCAATTTCCCTTTCCACGTTGGTCGTGCACACATTTGGATGGCACCACCCGAAAGCTTGTTTTATTCCGAAGAGAATGGTGCACGAACCATAATCCTAGGATAAATAGTGATGACCCAGTAGCTACTTGAATGAAAGTCTAAGATTGTAAAAGAGTTAACAATCATTTTGGACGCCATTTTGAAAATTGGGTCTTTCCGGTGGTCAAATTTTGGTAAACTTTTAATATGTTATTCAGCAAATTTGATACTACAGAAAATCGTTGAGAAACCTTTTGTAGGAATTTTTTGAGGGTTAAACCGTATTTTCAGCCGCCTAAAATACGTTGAATCTGCTGATGCTAATGCATATCTACTTTTTAAACCAACTATCATTCAGCCATCACTCCTCAAGAACGTAATAAATTTTAACTATCTTACATGAAAACAACCTACAAAATAATCCCTGTCGCGGTGTGAAGGTGTATCTACATCAAAAGGTTTTGGAAGAAACGCAAACTGTACGTATAAGAGCTTCTCTTCACTTAGCTAAAGAAATTCTGTCAAATTGTGACTGTGCTGAAAATGCTGTGTTTAATGTGATTTTCTATTAACATCTTTTTCTTTTAAAAAAAAGATACTTAGTAATGTATCATATATTTTTGTTTCTAATTTACTTAACAGAAGATTACTTTTGTTCGTAGCAATTTTCCTTCAGATACTGCAAGCAGAGAGAGACATGACAAGGGAGGCGACTATTTCCCGTAGCACTCCTTTAATGGTTCCAGACAGTGAAATCTGACCTCTAAGAAATTAACCTATGAAGTTTTCTTACTCTTCGAAGTTTATGTTAAGATGTAAAACACAAAACAACGAGAGAAGCAGTAAACAGCTTAGAGCTGCTTCACGCTATGTATCATTTACACTATTTAGAAAGCTAAACATCAGATGGGTTACAAGGTAACACTGCTGCAACTTATCTTCCCAAGATGTTACCATTTTTTATGCAACACCAAAAGATCTGGTTGAATCGCAAACAATGTTGAGAAGCTTCTTTCCATGGCTCAGAAGTCACATCTACCTGTAATTCAGACTCCACCCAAATGTCGCATGATACAACAACTATCAACTCTGAAGGTCAACTTCATATTCAGACCGGAAATATCACTGTCAGTAAATTATTATTCAATCTATAGATTTACAAGTTGTCTTGCTTTCGTAAGTTAAATACACAATATGGATGATAATTAGGTAACGTTTCCTTGCATTTTTAAACTTAAAACATTGAATACTTGCTCAATAGAGAAAATATGTGTTTGTTCGCTCATACAAAAAATTGTCTTGTAGGAGTGAAAGAGTATTGTCACATTCACGTAGTAGAATAAACTTTGTTTCTAACACGACTGAAGCCTTACCAACTAGTCAGCTCCATTGCTAAATTTGTTTTAACAATATTTACTTTTTGTTTTTATGTATGCTTCTAATTTCTTCATATTCCTTTTCGATTTGATTGGATAATGCAAGAGTGATTAAGCCCTGTCTCCAAGAGAAATAGAAGTTGACAGATAATTTATTTATTTAAGATATTATCATACAATACCTTATATCAACCTCAACAGGAAATCTTATCAAAATTATTAACTTTATCATCCCTTGTCAATAAAATTGACCATGACTAACCATAGATAAATGACCCTGCCTGTCATTATAATCCAGTGTTTTTTTAAATCAATTTTTGATTTCGTAGTCATGAGTAAACAACCTTGCCCCTGATTTATCTTAAACTACCAGGAAAATATAAACAATGATATGTTATTCAAATGTTATTCAAATTAAAACTAGAATTAGTTTCACAATACACGCCAAAAAAAGGTTTTCAGAAAAAAAAAGATGAGGCATGCAAGAATTATTAAAGTATTAATCTATTCAGAAGTTATTTTTTCTTCCCCTCATAGCTATATACCTAGGTAGATAGAAATTGAAGGTGATGTGATTACTTGCGGTAAAATAGCATTATAGCTCTGCAAAACTTTAAGGCCTGGAACTTTGAAAGGATGCAACGAAGTTATCAACTCCAAAGAAATGGGAAAGTTGAAAATCATCATGGTGCAGTACATTGACCAATGTAAAATCTTGCGTGTTGTTCATCAGCGCCAATAAAGTAATCATTGCGGCGTTCCTCTACGGACAACAATGGTTCCCAACCTGTATATCTGGTGCCCGCTTTGTAAGCCCTGTATACTTCACGCCTCTCCTTTTTCCCTTCATTGTTCATACGTGCTTTTTATCTGACCCCTTCTGCGATATCAGATGCAGCGTTGCATTCTGTAATATTCAATAATAATAGTAATAATAGTAATAATAATAATAATAATAATAATAATAATAATAATAATAATAATAATAATAATAATAATAATAATAATAATAATAATAATAAACGTATTCTCACCAACTTATATTTATTCCCAGCAGAACTTCTGCATACCACTAATGCAGTATTTTTACCAGTTCTTTATTGCACTGTAATGGAGTTTTTTTTTTTTTTTTTTGGTTCTAAACCACAGTTCCTACTCAATAGTTACTTTGTGTTTATACAGTATCTAATGCAACTCTTCTTTGTTATAACATCCGTAATGTATGTAAATAAATATATCCAGGTAGTTTTCAGTAGCCTACGCTTCACTTGCTCACTCCTTACGCTCTCCTCCCTTGGGCTACGCCCTCCATGTTGGGGACCACTGTTCGGCACCTTGTGGTGCTTCATCTTTTGTTGTTGAACACCACTTTCTTTTTCGCAATGTGAATGATTATACACAGTTCAGTGTTGCGCATTTAGTTCTGCATTGTGGACCTTTCAATTCCTATATGCTTTGCAAATCCAGTATTTAAGAAGACATGTTCATTTGAAGTGAAATGAAATCTTTAGGTTTTACGTCACGTGGTTATATCGGCTGGGCCAAAGAATACTGTGATGAGAAATGAATGAAATGGTGTAATGAAGTAAGGGGAGAAAACGGGAGAACCCCGAGAAAACCCACGCACACGGTGTTTGTCCACTCCAAAGTTCACTTGGCGCGAGCTGGGATCGAACGAAAAACCCCATACACGACACGTTCATTTAATTCAGCATATTAATTATAATATAAATTCCATTTTTTAAAGTAAAATTACAATAAAAAAACAAAAGCTTAAACATTTAACTGTAGCTAATTCATCATTTTCTGTCCTCATTCTCTCCTTTTAAAATCTTCTGTAAATCATATTTTGTTTGTGTTTGTGCTTGTCCTTTGGGTACGGAAAGCTACAACAGTGTAGCCATGCGTATCGGGTCTTCGAAAGAATACAATCCGTTACTTGCTTGCCAAGATTTGTTTTCCACTTCTCCAGGAATGTTTGTTTCCTGCTTCCGTATATATTACAAGTGTATTCAACTTTCTATTTGGGTGTTCTGTAAAAGGACACATCTTCACACCTTTCTTTTTTTAATGAGTTCATGAAATTCTAAACCTCACATTAAGAAAATCGTAAAAATAAGTGAAGTGGAGTCATTTAAACAAGTCTAGATTATTTTCCTAATTGTAGAAGTTTTAATATCAAACAAAGGTTTCAATACTTTCAGTGCTAGTCCAGATCACCCTGTTCTTTCTAGTATATTGTTATTCACTTCAAAAGGGTTGAGATGTTGTTATTCTGGGACGCACGGTGGCTCAGTGGTAGAGCGCTTACCTCTGGTGCGTAGGTCGCTGGCTCGATCCCTGGTCAAGTAAGTTTGTGGTGGATATCATTGTGTTCTTGGATTTTCTTGGGGTACTTCCGTTTCTACCCACTTCCTCATTCAATCAATTCCTCCATTATCACTCACTTGCGTTATTCATCCTCTCCCTTAACCTGAAGGGCATAATCGTGGGACGTTAAACTGAAAGATTTCATTTCATTATTCATTTTTGTTGCCATTCTTTACACATGGACCTAGATCAGCGTTTCCCAACCGGTGTGCCGCGGCACACTGGTGTGCCGTGAATGGGCCGCTGGTGTGCCGCGAGGAATTGAAACAAAAATATTAATTTTATAGCAATCAAATTGCAAAAGGTAAGGAAAAATTGTATATTTGAATTTCACATTACTATGAACCTCTACTATGAATTTACAATTTTAAGTTTGCGCGTTACTGTTCTGCACATTTCTAAAGTTGAAAAAAGTATTTGTTATCATTGTTATGACCATTATTGCTCTTTTATTGTTGCAGACTATTTCGTAACTTGAAAATTTAAAATATCATTCAATGTTTTCGTCAAATTACCTACATTTGTGTTTTAAAAGTAAAAGAGATTTGTTTGTTCGTTTGTTATTTAGTGATCTTCCTTCTTAGTAAATGGTTGTATAAAGTTTTTAAAAAGAAAGCGTATTTTTGAAAACCTGAGTGCAATATTACATTGATATTGTTTTCTATTTTTAAATTATAATGAAAAATAACCATAATGATTTACCACGGGAAAACCCAGTGATAGAGCTTTCTTCTCTGTAAGAAGGAGATCAATAATCACAGAAAAAATACCACTTGTTTTATATTTACAAATAATAATATCTATAAGTGTTTCGCGAGAATCCAAGTAACACCCATAGTGTGCCGCAAGTTGAAAGAGGTTGGAAAACGCTGACCTAGATTAATGAACCAAACGTTCTTGTTGCAGACTTGCGTAGTGCAATGGGTAACATTGCTGCAAGGAACCCCAAAGTTGGGAAGATCGGCAGGATTCCAATGTAGGGCCGTCAAATTTTCTTAACATTTTCCCACGCTTTTGTTTTAATATCTCACAAAATTTGTATCATAATGTGAACAAAATTTCATTTTGTAAATTCATTTTTTATTTTTATTATTTATTTATTTATTTTAGGAAGAGGGGACACTGAGAAGTTTAATCTGAAACACAACGAAGAATGAATTCCTCGAGCTATTTTCTACATTGTACTCCTTTAGTAGAATTTATTAATATGATGATTACAAAACAGTTACTTAACCATCTTTATAAATGATTCAGGGAGAGGCCGAGTTTCTGCTGCTTATGGTTCTCCTTTTCAGAGATTATCTTTACGTATTAAATGTATAATATATATAGCTAACATGAAATTATATGATATAAATACTTAAAAATTAATAATAATAATAATAATAATAATAATAATAATAATAATAATAATAATAATAATAATATCAAGAATAACAATAAAATACTTACATGCTAGTGTCTCAATTTTCAAATACTTCTTCTTGTCTTCTTTAAATTTGCTAAAAGTTTATAGTTCTCCGACACTTACACTTAGTGGTAGGGCGTTCCAAGCCTTAACCTCCTGACACCCCCTCGTAGAGCCGGCTGTACAAAAAATGATGACATTTTTCCGTTCGTTCCTGTGGATATGTCGAGCTATGCTGAGTTGAGACCTTTTCTAGGATAATTTCTACACTTCAAATTTTACTTCGGCAGACAGACGATAGCAGAAACGCTTTACGTTTTGCAATTTTACAGCCGTTAAAATGGCGCAGTGCAGCAGTCACGGCCGCGACTCGCAGCACGCACGTTATTGAGTTATTTTAGTACTTAAAAAAATGACAAAATGTTTCGAATCCTCACTTGTATGTCTATTAGGTAACCTAAAATCTGTATAGCATAAAAGTTTTGGAAAACTTTGTGTTTGATAGTGTGCAGAGCAGTTTCTTTGTTTTGTAGAAGTAGAGATGTAAGGGCTTGAAAAAAAAACTCGGTTTTTTCAGCTTTGCTTTTTTGCTTGGGAAATTTTGTGCTTTTTTTCAAAATTCTGCTTTAAATTGATAAAGCAGAATTTCTTTCGCTTCTCTATAACAAAAAATTCATTTAATTAGTGGTTGATGCCGATGTTAATATAAAAACTCGAAAATAAACCATGAATTTCGAGAAGATATTTCAAACAATTTTTCTTCAATATATTTACATTATGAATTCCAAAGGATTAACCAATGCATGAAATAAGAATTTTTTAACCTCCTATTTACAAAAGTAAGCAGGGTTGGCAAAAACCATGGTTGTTTTTGAAAATGCCAAAAAACCGTTTTTTTGGGGGGGAGTGTAAAACAGTTTTTTTTTTTAATTTAAATCAGGTTTTTTGATCTAGATATTTTGCTTTATGTGTTTATATTACATATTCACAGAAATAAGTTTGTTTCGCCTTGGTGTTGTTATGCAACGACGGGGTTATGCCGGAAGAGGTCCCATAAGCTTAAAGAAGTTCGGTCAGTAAAATTCTTAAATTGAGAAACTCCCGCCCTAGCCATCGGGAAAATCCCGTCATTACTGTAAAACAATTACTGTACAAGAAAATCCTGTTATTGCTTTGCATCTAAAATTTAAAGGTCAACGTATCATAATCAGTACGCTAAAACTGAAGTATTAAATTATAAATTTAGTATGTAGATATCATTCAATAAAATTAAAACAAAGTCCAATCCAAGCTAATGTTGGAAGCTACGTAGGCAATCGATAAATTTTGCCAATTTCTATCAATATATTTAAGCAACCTTAGCTTCTTTATAAAACAACAGGCATTCAGGCATACAGAAATATACAATTTGGTTTCGTTTCGTATGTTTAGGCTTAACATCCTTACGTAATACCGAGGTTATCAAGGAGAGACATCCGAACCGCAACTTGGTTTACGCATGAAAGAAGGGTTGTGGTTCGACCGAGAATGGAACATGGGACACCTTGATTAAAAGGTGAAAAGGAAATAAAACTAATGCAGATGGTTTGATATGTGGAAACGTCCAATGAAGTTCACACGATTTGCATTTTTCGTCCATTTTATTTTATTATTATTATTATTATTTTTTTGGTTTAAACCAGTTATTTTTTTTTAAAAAAAAAAGCTGCTGTAAACCTGCCAACCCTAAAAGTAAACACTTCTTTAAAAAAATACACAAATAACTAGCAAAATTGTATGCAGTATTTTTACTTCAAAATATTCCAAACCCTCTTTTTGAAACAAAATAAAATTACAATAAATCATAAGAGAAATACTTAGATTTATATGATACTCTTAAAGGCTGCACATCTAGAGCTTTTGGTTCTGTATATTCTTGATATTCTACAGTTAAATTTTATATAACCACCATCACGGTTTACCCAATCCTCAAGTTTTCTGAATTTTTAACAAGAGGGATTCAACATATCATTACGGAACTTCCCCCTCCCCCCAAAAAAAGAGTACGGAATATATTTAAGTTAAGCTAAATACAACTGTACAACGATCATGACTGAGTGTTTAGCTTTTGCGCTTCTATCGGGAAGTCCGGGATTCAACCCAGCATTCGACCATTCTGGCAAAGCTTTTCTTCATTCCATCTATGAAGTAGAAATAGTGCGTGTACTGTGAGTTGGCCGACTTCCTTTCTTATTATTTTTAAATCGTTATTATCACTAATTACCAGCAGTGACGGTTTTGATAAGGTAAGGGGGGCGGCCTTTCGGACTGAAGCCCGTTCCCCAAAGTTACGGAATGTCTAAAACAAACGAAATATCTATTAGTTATGCCTTTACTCATAAACTTTAAGCTCCCGTCAAATTACGAATGTTTAGAAAAACTAAACATTAGTAAGAAAATCCCTTCCCAAAATACTTTTCTAAATCCGCCACTGATTCTCAGTATAAAATGTTCTTCAAGGTTGTATCGGGAAGATTATTGCTAAACATATAAACGAAACGAAATATTAGTTATGCCTGTACTCACAAACTTCAAGCACCTCCCAAATAAAATTAGGACTTTTTAGAAAACAAAACATTCAAAGAAACCCCTCCCAAAGTACTTTTCTAAATTCGCTACTGATTATTTGTATAAATGGGTAATGAAGGTTGTATCCGGAAAATTATTGCTAAATCATTGCACAGCTACAGTATAACAGAAATGTGGAAGTACGGTTTGACCAATATATTGAAAAACGTACGCTTTGACGGGTATATAGAAAAACGTCAGTTTAACTTTTATGCTAGAAGCTAGAGTACTAAGCTCTTATAAATGAAACACAGATGACAAACTAAAATGATCTAGAGAAGAAAAAAAGTTGTCGATAACTCAAAAGTTAAAATAAAGTTAAATAGCGTCTAAAATTGCCCTCAAATACTACATGCTACATGTTAGCTTTAATTTGTAAAACATGTGTTCCATCCATCTTGATGGTGAATTTCAGAGTGAAATATGGGATTTAGGTTATGTAATTCTTATCTAACTATAGACTATACTATAAGAAAGCTATTTAAATAGAAAAATCATGAAAATGAAAAAAGCCAAAATTTCCAAAATTCTCGTTTTTTTTCAAAAAATCCAGCTTTTTATGTGAAAAAAACCATCGATTCAAAAAAGCCGGCTTTTTTGCATCTCTATGTAGAGGTCTCTCTACTTGTGATGAGCAAATAGAAGACCAAGACCAAGACCGGGGTGGTCTTGATCTTGGTCTTGGTCTTGCACTGGAAAAATTGGTCTTGGTCTTGGTCTTGCACTGCAAAACTTGGTCTTGGTCTTGGTCTCGGTCATGCACACCCAGTCTTGGTCCTGGGCTTGATCTTGGTCTTGTTTGCAAGAGTCTTGCAAGTCTTGCTTTTAAGAAATCTTAAGCTTTTCATAGGAAAATTTTACTATGGATATAAGGGATAATAAATTCTACAATGCGCCAATAGTAACAGAAATACAATGTAGGCCCTATGTTTCTAAATGTAATATACTTTCCTTTCCTTGTAAACATGGTGATAGTGTACAATATAGGTGATGACCTTTATTTTTTTTAATGGGTGCCCACGCTTCACTGCTTACAAGATAAATTACAACGTTTCGTAATCTTTTTATTTTTTTAACAGATCCAACACTCCACTGGTTCTCAAACTGGGGAAGCTACCCCTGAGACGCATGAAAGAAAATCAAGACGGTGCAGATTAATGCCATGAATTACAAAAAAATTTTAAGCTCTAAAGGCGTCAGATTTTTCTTTTCAACCATGATTATCTAATCCTTGTATTAAACAAACTTCCAATTAAATATTGAGATTTTGTTTTTCTAACTCCAGTATGTACTCTGTGGGGCAGAAACATGGATATTACGCAAAAGCGATGAAAAAATTGCAGGCTTTTGAAACGTGGGCATGGAGAAGAAAGGAGAGCATTAGCTGTGTTGAATGGAAAATGAATAAGAAGGTGTTAGAAATATTAGCAGTAAGGGAAAGAGAATTTTAGATATTGTTAAGAGAAAGAAGAGGAACTGGTTGGCACATTGGCTGAGGAGAAACTGTGTTATGAGGGACGTGCTAGAGTGTATGGTAGAAGGAAAGAGAGGGAGGGAGCGAAGGAGACTGTAGTTGAAAGAAGGTATTAAAAGTGAAAATTGCTACGTCAAGACGAAGAGACTAGCTGAGGACCACCGTACATCGAAGCTTCTCAGGTGCAGCAAGTTAATAATGGCAATAATGGTAGAATAGCTGTGATGATGATGATGATGATATGTTTAACAATATTGGCCAAAAAAAGAGAGAAAAAGAAATTAAAATAATAATTATTATAATCAAACCTCTTAATATTTTAGAATAATTTGAGTGAAAACTGAAAATGACTCAACTGTGACGATTGACCTATATTATAAATACAAAGTAACGGCATCAAACTCCAAGTTATTTGAAATAACTGTACAAAATCATTCTCACTTGTGAATATGGATTGCTAGCAACAATTACCCACTTCGTTGGGTTAAATTTAAATAATAATAATAATAATAATAATAATATGTTTCGTTAGTCAGTCAGTTTTTACTATTACTAAAGCGCTCTCTGATATCGGTCATTTTCGATTATTTTTATATTTCCCTCCCTTCTCCTCTGCAAGTTGCGGAGCTAAATTTGGATTTAAACGGCATCAGAAGTGTCACTGCTCATCTCAGAGACCCCAAAAACTATGGATTTGGAACTAATATCGGTCATTTTCAATATATTTATAAATCTCCTCCTCCCCTGTGTTCCGAGGCACGGCATCGGAAGGGTAACTGTTCACTTCAATGACCTTGAAAACCATGGATTCGAGATGATAATGGTCATTTTCGATAATTTTTATATATATTCTTTCTCTCCTCCCCCAAGTTGCGGTGCTGTATTTGCATTTAAATGGGATCGGAAGTATCACTGTTCACCTTAGCGACCCCGAAAACTATGGATTCGACACTAAAATTTGGTCATTTTTGACCATTTTTATGTATCTTCCCCTCCCTCACGTTACGGGGCTGAATTTGATAGTAAATGGTATCGGAAGTGTCAGTATTCAGCTCAGCGACCTCGAAAACTATGGATTCGACACTAATGTTCGTCATTTTTGATCATTTTTATATATTTTCCCTCCCTTGCGCCAAGCTACGAGGCTGAATTTGGATTTAAACAGCATCGGAAGTGTCACTGTTTATTTCAGCAACCCCCAAAACTATAGATTCCAGTCTAACATCGGTCATTTTCGATCATTTTAAAATATCTCTCTCCTCCACTCTCCCTAAGCTGCACCATCAAAGCGATATGACAGAAACCATCTCAAGCCTGAACCTCATCTATGTTAAAAATGTTACCGAGATCGGTCTGATGGTTCAAGAGTTATTAAGTTTTATTTATTTTTGCACATTTTCCCTCCCTTTACCCTCCCATAAGTTATACTGTCAAAGTGATATGATAAAAACCACCCCAAGTCCGAACCTCATCTGTGTTGAAAATTTGATTGAGATGAAACGGCTGGTTCGAGAGTGATGAAGTTACAAAGACAGTCACTTATATTTTTATTTTTTTCTACATATATCTCCCTCCTCTCCCTCCCTTACGTGGCACCGTCAAAGTAAAATTATAAAAATCGTTCCCGGCCTGAACTTCATCTATGTTGAAAATTTGATCGAGATCGATCGGATGGTTCAAGAAATTAGGATTCACGAACATAGTCACTTTCAATTTTATAATATAGATTTATTGTTGTAGTGTAATGCTATATCGCTCAATCCTCGATGTTCCGTATACCTAAGGAGGATAAAAGTTAGGCCTATATTGATAAACAATTATTCAACGTATAAGCATCCATGAAATAAAACTTACGGTCACATGCACTAAGTTTTTGTCTATGTCAAGAAAATGTTATTTCGATATTAATTTTATGAGTACACATTAAAAATTTCCAACGGATGCTTGAGTCTCGGAGCCAAGACAAGTAGTAGTATACATGCAGTCGACACCTATGGTGTACAGAATTACCGATGTTCAATAATACATTTCTCTTTAGTTTTAGAAGAAGAACACCACTAATATGCTTTGAAATGAATCTAGTTTAATGTTCCACGATTATGCACCAAGGCTAAGGGAGACGTTGATGATAAGACATGACTTAAATGGTGGAATGAAGAATGTAGGAGGAAACGGGAAAAACGCAAGAAAACCCACGCACACGGTGTTTGTCCACCCAAAAGACTCACATTGCGCAAGATAACTCCTGTGTGGCTTGGAAAGGAGAAACATCCACAGAAAACGCGAACAACCAATTCAGAAAACGACGTACTGTAGTTATATGCTACAGGGGCAGATTGACTCACACGGATTGCACAAACTAATGAGAACACATCCACTTCAGCGGCATTTTTACTGAAGCCAAGAAATTCAAGTAAAAGATGTAATGATCCCCCCCTTTTTTTACATTCTATGAACATATTCAAGTAGTACCGGTATTCGTGCAAGACTCTTGCGCAAAAGTCTTGGTCTTAGTCTTGGTCTTGCACTCCTTGGTCTTGGTCTTGCATCGGGATTCCTGGTCTTGGTCTTGGTCTTGCATGCAAGACTCTTGCAAAAACTGCAAGACCAAGACTCTTGCGCTCATCACTACTCTGTACATAGATATCAATGAGTAAATTTTTGTGGAAGGATGAAATTATGTAGTATTATTTTTGCGCATTGTTGAATGTTTTACAGATTTTGTTTCAATCGTTAGATTTAACACTGTTTTCAGTAGGGTACGTGATATTTAGTTGTGGGGGTACACACACCCTCAAAATATTTCAATATTGCAGGAAAAAGTAGAATTAAGCAATCGATACCAGCCGTTTGATCTCGATCAATGAAAATAAGCAAAAAATTAAATCAATCATAAAATAATAATAATATAGTCAATAATCGAGTTTCTATTTTTTAAACCTCTACTTTTCTAATCTGTGACTTCTGCTCATAGTATGATAACTATAAAGTTGTTAGTTGTAAGGAAAGTGTTTCTCGTTGTAGATCTTAATGTGACTGAAAATCTGATGTATTATAAATCTAATCCTGTTTGCGTGGATTTCTGAACAATGCAGGAATTGACCTTGAATGGCACTTTCTCATAATACAAAGTTCTAGCTTTTTTCAGAATGTAACTTTTTAATTTACAATACATGGTTTGGGTACAATACAGTAAATACATGGTTTGGGTACAGACAAGAATGTAAACTAAAAAACCTTCCATCGAAAAATATCCTCAAATTTCGTGAATTCGAAATGTCTCTGGCTGAGGATTTATTTTTCCTAAGCGGGACCAACATTAGGATAGCGATCTCGAAGATGACGATACAGCAGGCCACGGGCAAAAAAGAACGCCACTTCAATATACAGCATCCAGATAGGCAAGTGCACAGCATTTTCCCAAAGCGCTAAAGATGCAAAAGTATCCAAGGTGCAGAAATCCTGTGTGTAAGCAATTCCTCAGAGTACGATGTATCTGGTGCAAGGTATTTCAGTGTGTTCAACCTGAACGTAATTGTTTCCTAAAATTCCATACTAAAACGGGAACAAACAAGTCATAAAAGGTTCAGTGTGCAGACATTGTCAATTATAAACACTACGGTATCATTTTACATCTGAAACTGTATTTATACTGATTTTTCAAAATAATGTTCGTTTATTGTACACGATCAAAGTAATATTAGTAATATGTTAATCACTATGAGTATTGTTAGAAAAAATGCATGCACGTAAAAGACCAAATTTACATGTCTAACATTAAATAGTTTTCATAATGCTGAAGATCCTATATACATTCCAATTTCTATTATTATCTCCTAAATACCCAGTGTAGAGATGGCTCTAAAATCGATTTTGCGCATGCGCACAACCAGAAATCTTCAAAGTTTACAAATTATTAATCTTGGGACCCAAACATTCAACCATTAAAAAAATGAACCAAAAATTCCCCCTCCTTCATGTAGGTGATTTCCTCTGGGCGTCAGGAGGTTACAACTTTGATACCGGATATTTCTGATATAATTTAATCCTGATCTTAAGTTTTCAAGTTCTTCGCTGTGTACGTGTACTAACTGAGTGTTTTATTTCAACAAATTGTGATAAATATATAACTCCATTTTCCTTGAGGGTTCAGGACATTAGGCAATTTATTCTACAAAATTAAAGTTTATTTAATTCTAGTATATTCAATTCATGGAATAGCAGTTATGTATGCGCCAGGAACTGTTTATTTTTCTTTATTTTTCCTTATTACCTTCTTCTGAAATACGAGGAGCTTGTATTTAAGTTCCATACAAACACAAGTTTCCATACCAGGCTTAGCTTCCGTATGAAAGGTATGGGTGGATGAATGCATAGTAACATATTTTTGTGATCGATTCCGGAAACATTTTTGATATTTTAAATATTAAACCAGTGAGTAACGAAAGTTTTAGGCTTATTTTCGAACAATGTTTCTCCCATGTGAAATGTTCATCAAACCATACACCTTAAGTATTTTATGTTTTCAATAAGTGTTACCTTATGAGATCTAGGATAGTCATTAATGTGTTGCATTTTATGTCTGTTTAAGGTTAATTTGTTAATTCAAAAAGACTGTGATAATCTAACTCAAAATTAATCGACATCTGTATTGTTTTAAGCTATGATCCTTTCATGAATATGACTGTATCGTCCGGAAACAAAACATCACCGGGAATCTTGGATTTTCTCGGGGTGCTCCCGTTTCCACCCACTTTCTCATTCCACTAATTCTATTCTTTCAATACATGTGGCAAGTCGTCAATATATAACAGGAATAGCAATGGCCCTAAAATGGAAACCTGAGGAATTCCACAGTTTAGTAATGATGTGATTGACTATGTAAATTTACACTAGTGTATTGCAACCAGTTTTAAGTGACTTTTTATTAGATTGCAGGCCATATTCTTATTGTATTCTATAAAATTGTAGTTTCTGAAGTTTGAAGACTTTGTAATTTACGGTATCGAATGCTTGTTTAAGGTCAATGAACACACCTCTCATGTAACAACTCTCATCAAGAGCATCTCAGATGTAATTTGATGTACTCCATTATATGACTTCTATACATGGGATGTAGTGTACACATATTTTGTAAAAAAAAAAAAAAAATATCTTTTGGAAAAGTATGTTAAAAACTCAGTTGGATAAGACTTTGAAGGGAAAAGCGAGAGAAGCGCAATGCGAGTGACCACTCACAGTCAGAAAGAAAGAAGCATTAAATCTGTTTCCTTCTTTATTGTCTGGACTAAACGATTCCAATAAACTGGACGAGAACAAATATATTGTTTATGTACAGGTACTAACAAGAACGGTATCTATACGAGAACATATTAGAGAATTACAGAATTAAGCGACATTTTCCAATCAAAGGTAAAATAGATATGTTTATTTGATTACCGTCGCGAAAGCCGTCAAAAATGTATTTTAACTATTTTTGTAAAGATACATTAATTCAAAAAGTGAAACGTAATCAGACACTAATCCAGACAAATATATATATATATATATATATATATATATATATATATATATATATATATATATATATATATATATATATAGATCTATACAGTGTACTCCATCTCGCAAGAAGCAATTTAAGAATACTAAAATTAACAAAACCAAGGACCATAGATGTTTTGCATATAGACTATGTTTTATTCTCAAAATAACCACTTTTCTCATCGCGATGCAAGTTTTGGTAATATTGCCTAGATAGAATTTATGTTACTAGAATTGAAAAGAAAGTTCTGTTCTGTTTTCTAAGAATAGTGTGGATGGCAGTGTGTCTTCCTTTATATTCGTAATTATCAGAAACTACAGAATTTACAGAATAGAAACTGCACCGAAAAGTTTGATGCACTAGTACGCACAGACATTCATTTTGCTGGATGAAACGAAATAATCTTACTTTTTAGGTGAATTCCAGTTAGACTTCTTGTTGTGGATTAGAGAACAGGTCAAAACTCCCACAGCCAAAACTCCCACACTCAAGAAATGTCAAAACGCCTACACAATCGGTCATAACTCCCACACAAAGGGACAAATCTCCCAAATGCACGAACGGTCATAACTCCCACAGCCAAAACCCCCCACACTGGTAATCGGTCTTAACCTCCAACGGTCGTAACTCCCAAACAAATGGACAAAACTCCCACACATAGCAACGGTCACAATCCCTACATAAATGGACAAAACCCCCACACAAATGAACAAAACTCCCACATGCAGAAATTGTCACAACTGCCACACAAATGGACAAAACTCCCACAAAATCGGACAAATCTCCCACACTCTGAAATGATCCTGGTTGCATGTCTTGCCCTTGTACTTTTTAATAACATTTTTATTCCACTTAAACTGATGTTGCAACTAGTCTTCTTGCACTGTTTTCTAATGACAGAAGCACTAAAGTGGGCGTCATAAAGAGCCGCAACAAAGACGTGCAATCACGATCATTTCAGAGTGTGGGGGATTTGTCCGATTGTGTGGGGGTTTTGTCCATTTGTGTGGCAGTTCTAACAATTTGTGCATGTGGGAGTTTTGACCATTTGTGTGGGAGTTTTGTCCATTTATGTGGGGATTATGACCATTGCTATGTGTGGCTGTTTGTCCATTTGTGTGGGAGTTATGACCGATTATGTTTGCGTTTTGACATTTCTTGAGTGTGGGAGTTTTGGCTGTGGGGATTTTGACCGTTCGTGCGTTTGGGAGATTTGTCCATTTGTGTGGGAGTTATGACCGATCGTGTGGGCGTTTTGACATTTCTTGAGTGTGGGAGTTTTGGCTGTGGGGGTTTTGACCGTTCGTGCGTTTTGAGATTTGTCCATTTGTGTGGGAGTTATGACCGATCGTGTGGACGTTTTGACATTTCTTGAGTGTGGGAGTTTTGGCTGTGGGGGTTTTGACCGTTCGTGCGTTTTGAGATTTGTCCATTTGTATGGGAGTTATGACCGATCGTGTGGGCGTTTTGACATTTCTTGAATGTGGGGGTTTTGGCTGTGGGGGTTTTGACCTAGACCCGTGGATTAGTTATGTCTAACTACAGTCTCTATGAGCGTTCTTTGATGTCTGAGTTTACTTCTCTTCTTCTCAATGAGAGGGGAAGGAACAGGCAGGAGATGTCTCATTGAGAAAGGACTGTGGTGAGATCCTCGATCCATGACACACTCGACGATCTTGCAGGAATACAATTGTACCTGGATGTATGACTACTCATACACTGCCAACACTTGTTATTCCATTCCTATATAACATGTCTGTCCGCTCCTTTGTTTTGGCTGTACGCTCTGTCCTTCCTCCGATCGCAAACGAATGCTCCTACATCATATATCAGTCGATTGGAAATGATGATTTTAAATTAAACCAATAAAAAACACCTTAAAATAAATCTTTATATGTATAGGGTCTGATAGAAAACCTAACACTTTTCAAATTGAAATTATTACTAGAATTATAATTTTGTATCTGATATTTTATTCCAACTGAAATATAGCTCAGTGTTTTGTTTATGACAATTAATCATGAAACATGCCACTCCTACTTTTTTGAAAATTACTTTTTCTTTTTTTTTTTAACTTTCGAGCAACGATAAATGAGAAGAAAGTATGGTGATCGTGAAAAAATGAAATTCGAGATTTCAGCGGATTTACATGTTTCATGGCCCCTACACATCGAAAAAGTAATTTTTCAATGGGGGGTCAGTTCGTCTGTTCGTACGTTCGTCCGTCCTGATATAAATGTGTTCCTTAGTAGAGGCAGCACCGTTTAACATACCTGCACGAAATTTTAAACTTAAGTTTTTTTATAAGATTCCCTTGTGCCATTTTTCGAATTTTCTTCCAAAATTATATTTAAGGATAGTTTATTGAAGGGTGAAAATTGGGATTTTCTCAAAAACGACTCTGGCGATTTTGCTCATATTTTGTAAATAAATATTCCAGTGCTAACCTGACAATGTGACAAACATATATATATATATATATATATATATATATATATATATATATATATATATATATATATATATATATATATATATATATATGTATGTATGTATGTATGTATGTATGTATGTAAGGGGTAGGGGTATATAACATGCAAGGGGTAGTTTATACTTTAGTGTTAAGTTTTACCGGGTGATTTTCTCCAAAATGATCAAGCGATTTTGTTCACATAAATACGTATTTCATTAGAAAACGGATAATATGGCAAAATTAATTTGTCCTGAAAATATACCCAAATGTTAGTTTATTCTTTAAAAGCTTTCAAAATGTGGATTTGAAGAATGGAGAGAATTAGTTGGGTCGAGCAGAAAACGAATGAGAGGGTATTAGAAATTGTGAGTGAGAAAAGAAGTTTCAAATATTATTGAAAAGACGAAGAGAAACGGATTGAGACTAGCTAAGAAGAAAGTGTATCATGAGGGACGTGCTAGAGGGGATGGTGGCACAAAAGAGAGGGAGGGGGCGAAGGAGGCTGCAATTGATGGACGATGTCAAAACAGAAAATTCGCATGTGAAGACGAAGAGGTTAGCTTAAAGCCGTGGAGCATGGAAGCTTCTTAGTTGCAGCAAATGACCTGGCAATAATGGCAGAATATCTATGATGATGATGGTTGCTGAAACTATATTATTATTATTATTATTATTATTATTATTATTATTATTATTATTATAGTAATAATAAATTTGTTAAATGGAAACAACCAAAGTTTTTAAAATGAAGTAAAATCTTTGAGTTTTACGTCCCACGTTATGCCGGGTAGGCTAAAGGAGACGGTGATGATGAGTAATGAATGAAATGGTGGTATGAAGAAAGTGGGAAGAAACGGGAGAATAACGAGGAAACCTACGCACACGGTTTTTGTCCACCACAAAGTTCACTTGGTGGGAGCTGGGATCGAACCCAGGACCCCAAGCACCAGAGGTGGACGCTCTATTACTAAGCCACCGCAGCCCCATCGAAGTTTTTAATTAAGCACGAATATAGTATACATCGAGCCAAAATATCGGGCTTAGCCACTAGTAATCTTTAATTTGGACATATCCTGCTTGAGTTTCTATGCTATTGGTTAGATTTCTGGATTCCAGTGGTGAGGACATTTGATAAGATTTCATCGGAAGTGGTCCAGTAGTGTTTAAGTTAAACATGCATACCTGTCCCACTTGTTAGAGTTTTATACGCACAATAATGTAGATAGATTTAATTTGTATGTTTGAATCTTATTACGAATTTATTTTTTTTTTTATTTCATAGTTGGAAGGGGTGGATCCGTGTTCAATTATATGTTCAAGAACATAATGTTTGTTGTCTACAGTATGAATATTTGCGTTACAGCAAAATCTCATTTATTTTTTATGGCGCATGACCCATAAAACTCATGTGGATCAGGCAAACAAGAATTAACGAGGATATAAATTGTGGACGATATAAATGATTGTTGAGCGATGCTGATTGAAAATATAAAATAGCCGTGGAGAACAAGATTTGTTTGCGTTGTTCGTACGTGTGAAAAACAGAATTACAAGAAGTGGTTCTTGTGTGGTTAAGAAAACAAATTAATGGGATGAAGGCTACTGGCTTATTCAATCGAAATTCAATTGACAACGTTACTTCTCAGCGAGACATCGAGTAATGTAGGATGAAAAAAAGATCAGAAAGGGCTGAACACTACTTCGATGAAGGTACACAATGGACGCAGAGGCTTACTGGTGTTGGTACGTGAGATAGAAACATACTAAGTCTGACCGCAAACATGATGAGTGATCTCAAATCGCAGGTATTAAACCAAAATACTTTTTATCTACACTACATATTGTAGCTACGTCTATGTAAGTTCTATGTTGTATGTACAATTGTGTTTTTGGTTAAAATATTACTTTACGGATATTCTTATGAACCTCCATTTTTGGACAAAATATTTCCAGTTCTCATAGCTATTCATAGCACAGAAAGAGAAGAAGTATTCGTAACACGATGAAGTCAACTAAAAGAAATTTGTCCAATGTACCTTAATATTGTATGTAATTATTCTAGTTACTTGTATGTTTATTATAGAACAGGGACCCCACACTTGTTATAAATTTATCTTCGCAATTATCAATGTGTGTTCAATACTAAAGAGAGAAATTAACATTAACTTATGTAGGTATAAAAACTTCGCTTTTTCGATGTTTCTCTTCGAGAACACTATACAATGGCAAAAGAAAAGATCATTATCGCGTATCTTCCGTCTATATAATTTTCTTCAATTAACATGACTTATACATTGAAAATCTCGGGGAGAAATTTTGTCTTAAATATTTAGTCCCCAGTTAAGGATAGTGTAAAAAGATTCATAATTTAATTTAGAAGTAGCGATTACTGGCAAATAGAACAGAACCTGACGTGGCCGAGCCAAATGAACATTACCAAACAGAAACATTAAAGTCCCAAGAAAACAGCAGACTATACTATCTCATATATCAAGGGAACATCCTGTCTACTTTCTATCTACTTTTATTTATTTTGTTTGACTATATTTTTTTGCAACAAAATTGTATGAAGCTGTGTCTAGAGTTTAACGTAAGTCTCGAATGAGTCTAATCTCCTCTTTATTTGATTAGCTTATATCACAACACAAACATTTGATTGATATCTGTATTGAATGTCTTAAAATCCTAGGGAATAGAAATTATCTAGATAGAATATTATTTGAAGTGTTGTTGTCTAAAGTCGAGTGTGTGTAATACTGCGTTCGGTTCTCGATGGATATTCAGAATTTGGTTGACGCCAATTTGGGGTTGTCATATTTCAAAAATGAAAAATCGGGACGCTACTAAATTACGAGAATCTTTGAAATGCTTAAAATGAAAAGAAGTGTTATATACTAATTTACTTTCTTCCATTAGATAGGGTTGTTTAAGTATTACATAATTGCATTTTTAGTCATTTTTGTAGACCTTCCTAGTTAAGCAAACGTAAGCAGATGATTTACCTCTTCCCAAGGAAAGCACTTTTTTCATTTATCAGGATCAGTTATATTATATAGCTAATCCTGTGAAAAAAAACTATAATATTCCATTCTTTCCTTCTTCGCTGAAATTCGGGACATTTAAGCGTCCCGGGAAATATTTAAGGGACGCCGGGACAAAGATCTCAATTCCTTGATGGTCCCGAATTTTCCGGGGCAAGTGGCAACCCTACGCTAATTCGGAGTTTCTTGAAATAAGACACAGGAAACTGTGGTGTAGAAGACCAAAACCAGTGTCTGTAGGAATTAGCATATAAACATTATCCAACTCCTGAGTTATTTGGCTGGGCAGAGCTCTTTACATATTGTAACGCTCAGGAACTTAGCTCCAGGTGCAGGAGTCTTACACTGTTTCGATGTTATGTGGCGTATGTAAAAACATAGGTTACATGTGTTAAATCCTGTATTTTTTAGACTTAACGTACAGCAAACGTATAACTGAAAAAAGTATATTTCCTACGTACTTTCCGTATAAGTATTCCGAATAAGCATACTTTTCGTACGAATGAAAATATTTATACACACAGAGCCCGAAGACATTGATATGGCATAAACATATATGTCAAACCTGTCCGTAATAGGGCACTCACACAAGTCGTAATGATACTAAACACACTGCCAACAATGTGAATGATATTGTCACTAAACACACTGCAAGAAGACGTAGAAATATTAATTTTAGTGGAAATAATGCTAGTTTAGTCACTAGACATTTAAAAGGTGCTAAATTTCTATTCTAACAATGATAAATGAACCAATTGTTTTTGATAAAAATATCTTTAAAAATTTCTAGAACAAGCGACAAAGTGCTACATTGGTAACACTGATAACAAGAGACAAACGACAACCGCCTCACATTTCCGCGCATGTGTATAAATTTTTGACGTACAATAATATCATCTCAAACAATGATATAATTACCCCAATGATCAAAACATAACATACTAATCCGTCAAAACTAATAAAAACAATAATCATTTTGACATACTATAGTTGCTCAAATTCTTTATGTCCATGGCGGACACATCAGTAATGTCAAAAAATCGACATATTTCCTTATGTCCACCATTAGAAGACAATTCAACTGTACACACTAAAGTATCTCCAATTTTGAAGAAATGCATTTTTGTATCGTTTAGAGTAGTTTCGGGCTCTGTGTGTAGGCGATCAAGATCTCGCATACAGATGGACGTATGTAACATACGTATACGTATGCGATATCCGAAAGACTGTTAGATGTAAGACATCTTGAAACTGTATGGTGTAACATCTAATGGCAGTACATATGTAGGATATGGATAAAGTATGCTACGTACTGATTTATGTAGTAAACATAAAGGTGCTGCACATTTGTACACTCCGCATCAAAAAATTGAGACAGCTAACGCCGTGCAGTTAGACCACCCAATATACACCTTCTTATCCCATAATCGTGTCATGTAAAGAGACTCCCTCTCTCTCTCCTCCTTTCTTCTCTCCCATACTAAAATTAGCTAACAACATGAGCGCAATTCTTATTTCAAACTACACAAGTATTAGTTTCGATAAAATAAAAAAAAAAAAAACGAGACGAAACAAGATTCATAAGTTTATGTAGGGAGAAACTGAAACACACAATGAAAACTTGAAGCCAATGGATGTCTATTGAACAGAGATTCACAAATGAGACACAGAGAGAGAGAGAGAGAGAGAGAGAGAGAGAGAGAGAGAGAGAGGAGAGGTGATAAGAAGGAAAAGGAAAGGGAGAACAGATAAAACTGAGGAATTCAAAAGTAGTAAGAAAAGAACCTAACATTATAAAGTTCCGTTTCCAGAAATCTAACAGTAATATAGAAATAACGTTTGTTTTTACACATTTTTTAGGACTATTCGAATATATAGAGGATGCTTTAAACATTCATTATGTCCCTTTCATAATGGGTAGCATATTCAATTTCAAGTAGAACTGTAGATCTCCGAGAAACATATAGGATAATGTCAAAAGTTTAACACACATGCTTTGTTTCCGCGTTGTTCGATTGCAAATTCAGAAGTGTTCATTGACCGCACGGATCCAAAATACATTCTAATACACCCAGTAGTCATATCCTCCATTTCAGACTACTAATGCAAACTGAACAAAAAAAAAGAAAAAGAAAAAAGAAAAGAAAAAGGAAGAAAGAAAAAGAAAATTGAAAAGTGCTATTTTACTGCTAAATTTCTATCAGAAATGCCGTATATTAAAAGTCTAAGCTGTACCGTAATGAAAAGTTCCAAATGTTGGAAAGGAAAAGTTTATATTCCTCATAGATGTAGCATGTTTCAAATTTCAACGTGAATAAAACACATTGAATTATAGGATGGAAACAAATTTTGCGTCGAACTAGTATAAATAAAATTTTGTTTTCAAACAATCAAACAGATTACCATTTTCTAGTCTTTTCCGAAGATTTATCTGTTCCGAATATCCAGCATTGATTTCATCTCTCCCGGATATAATTTGATATGCACAGATAGAATGGACACGCTTTGAGCTCAAATGGATCATCGTGTCAGTCGGATGATGTTGGTTAGGTTATAGACCACCACTGGATCAATGATTCAAATACCTACTGACCCGGTAATTCGACTGAGACTCGGTAACCCAGAGGATAAAAATAAGATTTTACTTATTCCCATGCGTTTAAACGGTATTTCTGTCAGAGATGACCAGGACTGGAGTTGTTAATTCCAGAGCACGGAAAACACGACGCCGAAGTTCTCAGTTAATTAGATTCTCCAGACCATTTATCGGGCTCTTGCTCCGTTTTAACTTTGCAACATGAAGTGGGTGTGTGTGAGAAGGAGAGAGAAGAGAAATGCAAGATGCAAAGACAGGATAGGGAAACGTCAGGAAAGAGAGGGTGGATGAATATAAATATGAAACATACATACCATTCAGTGTATGATGTACCAAGTTTCACAGAAGTAAATCCCTAGGTTAAGCGGGTTTGCATATCCAATCTCCTAACTATGAAAACATTTACGATCACTCCAATCCCAATCATTTCACAGATTCAACCTGTTGTACATAAGTTATTAGGACGTAAAATTGAATGTAGTTTTTACGAAAAAGACGTTTATGCATTGCAAGACCTGTAACGCCCAAATATTCACCACAAACTTATAGTCGTATCGATAAACAAAAAAGTGTGGAGCACGAAACCACTTTACACAAAAGTCTAAAGAAGCTCAGTGAAGGCGTACAAACTGGTCGAGCGGTTTGGGTCAATAGTCTATCAATCAGAAGTTTATGTGTTCAAACTTTGTAGGAAGCATTCGTTTTTTCTTCTATCTTAAAAGTGTGTTGATATTTTCATTGGAGGACTGAAAACATTTCTTTGAATAAATCTTTGGCAAGAAGTTTTCTCTCAAATTCGATTATAAGCGAACATTATATGAATTGCAAATCTAAAATTCACAGCTGAAAAGAAAATATTAAGTATGTTCAATATTTCATTATTATCCTTTGATTTGTAATGAAAAACTAATTATAAGCATTAATGATTTCAGTAGATTCTCCCCCGGGTAATGGTCAATGTATGAATGAGAGAAAACTGGAAAAACATTATTAGTGCACCTTGAGCATGATCGAAGATATGACCACGAAGAGGGAAATTTATGTTGACAGGGTCTCAAATTCTCCCACAGGTCATGCCCTGAAATCATCTCTGTTTGAAAGGTTTCCTTAACAAATGCCTAGGTAGAATATTACATTAATTTCTCGTTCTACGTTTTGAAATGGCAAAATCATAATTTTAAAGATAATTATAATACGATAAGCATAAAGATTTATAGAACTAATGAAGTAAATATTATTGTGTAAGTTATCGATTTCAAATCGGATTAAAATTAGAATATTCGTTTCCATCGCACTTTAAAGTAAATCCTCTCTCTATATAATTCTTACTGGAAAGCATGTTTAACCCCAATTACATAATCAATATTTTTAATAATATATTTTTATTGTAATATTTTTACTATTCAATGTCGTACACACTTCATTTCCCAAAGCAAATCCTCGCAAATATATAGTGGGCTAGTGAATATTATCAAATAAATTATCATTTAGTTTAAGTAAATAGTGCATCGCCTGATTTGAAACTTCGTACTTTAACTAATAATAATAATAATAATAATAATAATAATAATAATAATAATAATAATAATAATAATAATAATAATAATAATAATAATAAATCATAGCCATATCTTTATCACAATTTGAGGCTTACTCAATAAATGAATTCAACGTGGTCTCTATTCGAAGTTCTATTTATTCGAATCCGATAGAAATACAAAGAAAAACTTCGAGAACAGGTAAAAGAAAAAAATTACTTTGGTGGGACTGGAACTAACCGTTAAGAGTTCTTTACAATTTACAGAAAAATGCCTTGGACACTTTGTTTCTTTTCTTTAAGTTAACTGATTCACCGAAAGTATCTGAGTAACTTGTTTTTATTTTCTACTCGGTTATACGCGTTTTGCAACCATTTCCTTTAATCTTGAACGACAGAAACACGAATATAAAAACGTCTAGAACAGTTAAAGTTCCAGAGTTCCCCCACTGGGAATCGAACCCGGGACCCCGTACACCAAAGGCACCAGTGCTAGCCACTAAACCAACCGTAAGAGCGAATGAAATGTTTCACAATCATTTTGTAACTTTGGCGTGAACAGGATTTGAACCTGTGTTAGATAGCTATATTGTGCGTAAAGCCATTACGTTACCCCTACATTATCATGCCATCTAAAGTTTTAAGCCAAATATTACTTACTTTAGTTATGATCTTTGGAAGGAACCTGCTTCTTCCTGTAACGTTATTTGTACCAAAGTGCACAACGAAATTGATTTATTCGATGGCCAAGAGAGAAATTAGTGCCTACTAATAAAGGAAAAACATACAATCGAGGAAAAAATAGAGAAATAAAACATATTTTCTAGTAATTTCTCCGTGCACGTTCAAAAGTACGCAAATAATAATAATAATAATAATAATAATAATAATAATAATAATAATAATAATAATAACCTATATTATAAAATTGGAAATAACTATGTTTGTGGCTCCTAATCTCATGAAGCACCCGACAGATCTCGATCAACTTTCAACATTGATAAGGTTCTGGCCTGGGAAGCTTTTTTGTCATTTTATTGTAGCGGTAAAACTTAGGGCAGGAGGAGGGGAGGAGGGTTGATAAACGAAAATGAATAAAACTTAATAAATCGTGAACCATCAGACTGATCTCTATCAAAATTTCTACGTAGATAAGGTTCGTATCTGGGACGACTTTTGTCATTTCAGTTTGACGGTGGAACTTAGGGGCCGGAGAGAGGGAGATGTATATGTAAAAAGAAATGAAAATGAAAGTGATTGTCTTTGTGACTTCATCACTCTTGTACCACCTGACCGATCTCGATTATATTTTTAAATTAGATCAGGATCGGGCTTAATGTAGTATTTATCTATTTACTTTGACGATATAACTTAGTGTTGAAGGGAGGGAGGAGTTAAAAGAATAAATAAAACTTGATATCTCGTAAAAAAAAAAAAGGATCACTATCAAATTTTAACATAGGTGAGGTTCGGGCCTGAGATGATTTTTAGCATTTTACTTTCATGGGAGAACTTGGGGAGGGGAATGGGATATATATATATATATATATATATAAAGCTTCATGACTCTTGAACCACCTAACCAATATCGATCAAATTTTCAACCGAGATGAAGTTACAACCTGAGATGGTTTCTGTCATATCACTTCGACGGTGTAACTTAAGAAACTTAAGAGATGGGTAAGATGGAGCGACATTTTAAAAAGAACGAAAAATGACCGGTATTAGCGGCTAATCTATAATTTTTGGAGTCGCTGAGATTAACAGTGACACATCTGATGCTGTTTAAATCCAAAATCGGCTTCTCAACTTGGGAGAGGGGAGACATATTAAAATGATCCAAATAACCAATATCAGTGTCGAATTCATAGTTTACCGGCTCGCTGAGAAAACAATGGCACTGTAGATAACATGCCCCACAACATAGGATGGGGAGGGGATATATAAAAATCATCGAAAATGACCGATATCAAAGAGCGCTTTAGTAATACTAAACAGTGACTGAATAACTATTTTTTCTCAATTTAACCCAACGAAGCGGGTAATTGAAACTAATAATAATAATAATAATAATAATAATAATAATAATAATAATAATAATAATAATAATAATAATAAATAATAATAATAATAATAATAGACTACTATCCTCTGAATGTGAACGTTTATTATTATTATTATTATTATTATTCACGTACTTTTGAACTTGCACGTGAAAATTACCGCAAAATATGTTTTATTTCTCTATTTTTTCCTGGGTTGTATGTTTTTCTTTTAGTAATGGGTATTGATTTCTCTCTGGACCGTCGAATAAATTAATTTCGTTGTGCACTTTGGTTCGTTCCAAATATCAGGGCTAAAGTAAGTAATATTTGGCTTCTAATTTCAGATGGCATGATAGTGTATGGGTAACGTAATGGCCATACGAATAATACAGCTATCTAACATAGGTTCAAAGCCTGTTTACGCTAAAGTTAATTTTTTCACAAAGTGATTGTGAAGAATCCACTTATCATACTGGACAAGCAATAAATCAGAATGTGGAAGCAGACACCTCTATCATGATAGAAACAATTTACGAGTGTTAGTTGGGAAAGGGAAAGGGAATTACCAGGACATTCAAAAGACATCCTTGATCTGCAGTATACACTTTTCGTATTATCGTTCTCAGAAAGAAGTACTACAAATTTGTTAAACAAAGTTTGCTTAAAGCAATCGGTGGTGTAGTAGTAACGTGCCAGACTTCCAAATAGAAAATCTGGTTCGATTCCCCATGAGGTAGTGCGATTTTTTTCGCATAAAATAATGGAAACAGAGATTCATCTTCTGATGGAGAACTTACAAGGCAACACTGGTGAAAGTTCGAGTAAACAGTGTGTTCATTGTACATCATACACTGCAATGATAAGTAAGTTTCATATTTATATTCATCCCCCTTCTCTTTCCTGACGTTTCCCTATCCTGTCTGTGCATCTTTCGCTTCTCCCTCACTCACATACACGCACCTCATGTTACAAAGTTACAGCGAAGCAAGAGCTCGATATACCTGGTCTGGAGAATCTAATTAACTCGAAACTTCGGCGTCGTGTTTTTCGTGCTCTGGTGATAACATCCCCAGTCCTGGTCATCTCTGACAGAAATACCGTTTAAACGCATGGGAATAAGTAAAAACTCTTTTTTATCTTCGAGGTTGCCAAGTCTCAGTCGAATTACGGGGTCACTACGGATTTGAATCCTCGACCCAGTGGTGGTCTATAACCTAACCAACATCATCCGACTGACACGATGATCCGTTTGAGCTCTTAGCGTGTTCGTTATATCTTTGCAAATTACCTTATATCCAGAAGAGATTAAATCAATGCTGGATGTTCGGAACAGATAAATCTTAGGAAGAGACTAGAAAATGGTAACCTGTTTGATTGTTTGAAAACAAAATTTTATTTATACTAGTTCGACGCAAAATTTGTTTCCATCCTATAATTCAATGTGTTTTATTCACGTTGAAATTTGAAACATGCTACATCTATGAGGAATATAAACTTTTCCTTTCCAACATTTGTAACTTTTCATTACGGTACAGCTTAGACTTTTAATATATGGCATTTCTGATAGAAATTTAGCAGTAAAATAGCACTCTTTAATTTTCTCTTTTTTTTTTTTTTTTTGTTCAGTTTGCATTAGTAGTCTGAAATGGAGGATATGACTACTGGGTGTATTAGAATGTATTTTGGATCCGTGCGGTCAATGAACACTTCCGAATTTGCAATCGAACAACGCGGAAACAAAGCATGTGTGTTAAACTTTTGACAATATCCTATATGTTTCTCGGAGATCTACAGTTCTACTTGAAATTGAATATGCTACCCATTATGAAAGGGACATAATGAATGTTTAAAGCATCCTCTATATATTCGAATAGTCCTAAAAAATGTGTAAAAACAAACGTTATTTCTATATTACTGTCAGATTTCTGGAAACGGAACTTTATAATGTTACGTTCTTTTCTTACTACTTTTGAATTCCTCAGTTTTATCTGTTTTTCCTTTTCTTTTCTTCTTCTCTCCTCTCCTCTCTCTCTCTCTCTCTCTTTCTTTCTCTCACTCTCTCTCTGCCTCATTTCTTAATCTTTTTGTAATAGAGATCATTGGTTTTCATTTTTCATTGTGCGTGTTTCAGGTTCTCCCTACATAAACTTACGAATCTTGTTTCGTCTCGGTTTTGTCATTTCATTTTATCGAAACTAATACTTGTGTAGTTTGAAATAAGAATTGCGCTCATGTTGTTAGATAATTTTAGTATGGGAGAGAATAAAGGAGGAGAGAGAGGGAGTCTCTTTACCTGACACGATTATGGGATAAGAAGGTGTATATTGGGTGGCCTAACTGCACGGCGTTAGCTGTCACAATTTTTGATGCGGAATGTACAATATACCGCTGTCCGGATAACAGATTTTTCTCAGTGTGCTTAGCAGGAAACGTGGTGAAGATATGAACGAAAATATTTAATAAGTAAGAATAAATTACGAAGAAAAATAAGTTCGGGTGAAAAATCTTGTTCCCCTGATGCGGAGAAAAATTACCGATTGCTTTACTCGTATATATTACGTAACTTTTGTTTACTTAGTTTTAAGTTTATCATTAATGTCGAGAAAAACGTAAAGTATGAAAAAGTGAAGTAAATGTTGCAATGTTGATGAGGAAAAGTATGTTCGGAAATTTACTAAAACTTTTAGCTCGCGTACGAGTCTACGTGGCACAATCAGAGATGAGCGTAATCCAGAAGTAAGCGTTCTGCCGACACTTCTGACGTTATCTTCCTTAAAACAAAATTATAAGCTGGAATAACGTGATGGCACAGCATACTCGTTGTCATGCCTAGACAACAGTGACACAGTAGATGTGTCTGAAAATTGCTCTTATTCCTATTCAAGTAGAGTAAGAAGTAAAATGTAACTTTTTAATTATAGCTTTGAATATATTAAAGTATAAATGAAACAAACCAGACCAAAGCACCAAATGTATACTTAAGTAAAATGTAAGAAGAAATAATCTAAAATATTGCAAGAACGGCTGTAAGTGGATAGTCTATGGATATGCCGACCAGGAAAGCACCAAAATAGTCATTGTGAATGTAAATCAAGTTTTTAGCCACATGATGGAATTGGCCGCCATCTTGAATCCAGGTCCAGTTTTTTCTAATGAGATGGGAGCATGCAGTATATTGGTTTAGATTAGCAAAAGCTCTTAAAAGCGATGGTATTAGAGCTTACCTGAAAGCAATGGTGCGGTTTATAATAGATATTCTGCGGAAACATTTGGAGATAACGATTCTTACATAACGTGCGGAAAATCACCTATTATGCGCTTTCTCCAATCCGCATATATCCGGAGAAGAAAATCAGGCTAAATGTTGTCCCGAGTCTTGTGAATGCGCCGCCGTAGGTGATGAATGTCCTGGATTTTCATAACATAAACCTTTACCTTCATGTAACCTTGCAGGTAAATACCAGTCGTATAACTATTCTATCAGGCCTTGTTTCCATTTTATACTAAAACAAAACAATACACTGAGCAAGGCAATGTGATAATATGTAACAAAACACACAATCACGTAACAGTTTCGACACAATAACTGTGTCTTCATCAGACTTCGACATCTCCATGGAGAGGGAGTGGAAGTGGAAGGAGTGGAAGTCTGATGAAGACACAGTTATTGTGTCGAAACTGTTACGTGATTGTGTGTTTTGTTACATATAATCACATAGCCTTGCTCAGTGTATTCTTTGTTTTAATACCAATCGTGTGAGGTCGGGTGAATATGGTGGCCACTCAATTGATTCGCGAAGACATGTCTACATTCAAGGGATCTGCACATCCAGATATTCTTGCATCTCGTTGCTGAAGTGAAGTGGATGCCATTTAGACTATTTTTCTCAGCGATAAAACTTCTTTATTTAGCTTAAAAATTACCATACTGATTTCAGTAAAAGCTTTACTAATAGAATTGGTGAGTGAAGGAAAATATTCCAGAAATAAGAGAAAACGTTGAAATAGACAATTTTTGTATAACCAAATATCCAACCTGATTGCGTTTCTGATATTTTGCGAAACGAAAGGTTTTAACATACGATACATATCCAATACAAATATTATTTGTATAACCAATGTTATTTCTGGCATTTTTTTGTTTGTTTTCCGAAAGTAAGATTTTCTGGAATGTTCTTCTTTTCCCACTTACTGCTTTAATTATTTTTTTTTTTGGAATACTTAGTATGGCTGTAGACTTCCTTTAAGTATGCTTTTGTTCCGTAGAGTTGCCCAATATAATAAAGGATGGAATAAGGTATGTGAAAAATCAAATAATTATCCTCTTCGTTTAATTATTTATAATGCTAACAATTATTAACATTTAATGGGTATACACTTTCCGAAGATTGATTTATCTAGATCTAGACTTTGTAAAAGGTCATTGACGGTGACTTGTAAAACTCATTCTAGGAAAGGAGAAAACTAGAGACGAAACTTTTTCGCAACAATTTTGATATTTTGTAGCATTAACGTCACAATTTTCGCATTTATGTTGCATTTATTTTTTTAAATGTAGCACAAGTCTTTTTTTAAAATAAGGAATTTGTATATCTTTGGTAGTAAGGTGCATACCTAATACAAAAATGAGGACATATCTTGATTAGATGCACATTCTAATTAATGTATTCACTGAAATGTAGAAATTAATGCAAAAATTTAAACACTTTCTCTAACGCCATTCTTAGTGAAAGGATAACGTGCAGGAAGACATTACCAATTCTTTTAAATTTGTTCTTCTGTCAGTAACAATCATATTATTCTAGGAAAAGAATCTTTTGGCATTAACACTCGAGACTGGTAATCATGCTGAAAATAACGAGTTGACAGCAAAAGACTTTTAAACTCTTTAACAATGATGCAATGTCAACTTCTTTATCACCTCTGTTGAGAATATCAGTTACCTTACTTTTAAATTCACAGTAAGCAACCAACAGATCATGAACATTTTCACCAAAAAACACAGTCAACATTTAAACAACAGTTCAGTTTTGTTGATGTCTACATATTTATGAAGTGAAATAGTATCTGGACTAAATAGCTCGCAGAGCTTTTTCGTAAATACAACTCTTTGTCTAAGTTAAACAATCTTGGGAATACGCTTTTCAGTTATTATTAGCAGCAATTAACAATAATTCCACTTTTTCGTTTTCATTCACATTTACCGCAAGTAATGCCGAATTTCACAAAAATTCGCGATAATATAAACGTGCTTTCGTGCGAAACGAAAAGTTTGAGGTTTCCTGAAACATATAATCATTTTTTTTAACGTTTCACACATATCACATTAACGAACATGTTTCTTCTCTAGAGATAACAATTATGGCCGAGGACTGTGAACTGAAAAGCGATTTAGCTAGTTTTTGATTTTTGAAAATAATTATTTCAAGAGCAACTTCGGAATAAATTCAAAATGTTATCAATGAGTTTCAAAAATCATACTATTTTCAAAAATCATACTATTTTCAAAAATCATATTATTCAAAGTATTTCAAATATGTCTCCTTAGTCTTCTCTTCCCCGGTAAAGAACGGAAACGGGTAGTAAATAATAAGATTATCACTTGCGGAATAAGTGTTCCAGACAAGGCTAGAGTACCCTATACACGAGTATTGCCATAAACTTTAAGTTATTTTATATTCATCCTTGCTTTTCTGTTTAATATAAAATCATTTCGATGAGAATTTTATTTGACTTTAATTTATATGGGTTGACACGACTTCGAAAAAGTTTTATCGACAGTACTTATTTTTCTTCTGCTTTAAAATGATTTATTTTTATTATTTTCTGCTCTTATCGCTTTTATTATTTTCTGCTTTTAGTACTCTTTTTAAAAGTCGGTTCATGTTTTCTGAATATATATATATATATATATATATATATATATATATATATATATATATATATATATATATATATATATATATATATATATATTCTGTTTTCAGTGCTTTTTTGAAATCTGTTATTTTTCGTTTAAGTTTGTTTAATTTTTCCACTTTCTATGTCCAAGATGCTTCTTTCAGTGGGAGACCGAACACAGAAAAAGTAGATTATATCAGGCAAAAGAAACTAGGAAAACTGGCATGTAAGCAGTAAATCGCCAATGACCTAAACATACACCACTGGTATTAAACCATTTGGAGAAAATTATCAACCAAAATGTAATTAACCCCTTGGTTATATGTAACCCACTCTACTTTGTTGATTACCTGGTTGCCTTATATCTTAAGATAAGCTTTCTTCATCAGGCGTTGCAGGAATTGTTTGTTTTATTTATAAAAAGAATAATTAATTAATTATAAAAACGTTTCAAATGTTTTATATGAAGAAACTTTCTTAGGAATTGCTTATTCGATTAGTGAAAACAGCATCGAAATATCACAAATGGCTCTTGATATGATCGCGAACATACCTACACACAAATATAAAACATGCATATGGGTTAAACAGAACACATCATTTTTTAAGTCAGTTAAAATAAAACAGATCGTACTAAAAGTAAAAAAGAAATTGTTCTGTTTGAAGAAAATTGCTTCTTTTTTTTAAAAAAAATCTATTTATGAATGACGAAAGATAAAAACATAGAGAGCGCTCTCATAAATAACCAATTCATAATATATGTCAGCGTTCCTCATTCTTTTGTCTTTAGTCATACATATAATAAATATATTTTTTGAAGTGATTTATCATAGAACCAAATGTTCTTTTTTGTTACATTTTAGTACAGATTATTTTGTTGATTTTTAAAAATTAAACACATTTTTTGAATTTTTATTTTATTTTATTTTATTTTGTTCTTTCTAGAACCATTTATGCCATATTCCTTGCAACTTTCCTTCACATTTAACAACATCATGTTAATTTTCGGTTCATATTTGCAACAATGTAAAATTTACTCTAACAATTCTTCTAATGAAATACCGACGTCATTCTTCAGTGTTTCTTCTAAATAGATATTAACGTTAGTAAACAGCAATAATTCTTATAAAATTCCATTTGCAATTTCACTTTCTTTTGTCATTCCACCATGTTTATTGGATCAAAAGATCCAATATATTTCAGGCAAAAATTTTCTTTTAGGCCTTATATCTCGAGAACTACATATAGTATAGTCAAACAAAACTAACAATTTACTCAGAATGATTTGTTTATTCCGTAAGAAAATACAAAACTTGGTTCAGGAACGGTTCAAAAATTTTGTGGCCCGTGATCCACAAAATTCAATACATTTCATATAATCAAACATTTTATTGTACGCCCTATATTTTGAGAACCGCGTATAGTGTAGCTAAACCAAAACTAACGATTTACTCAGTATGATGAGCTTATTCCGTAAAAAAAAAAAACAAAAAAAAAAGAAAACTTGATTAGGGACCGTTCAAAACTTTTGAGGCTCCTGATACTCGAAATTTAATATATTTCATACAATGAAACACTTTCTTGTACGCCCCATACTTTCAGAACCACGTATAGTTTAGACAAACCAAAAGTAACAATTTAATCAGTATGATGAGCTTATTCCGCAAAAATACGAAAACTCGATTTAGGGACAGTTCAAAGATTTTGTGTCCCCTAATCCACAAAATTCAATAGATTTCACACAATCGAACATTTTCTTGTACCGCGAACATTTTCTTCTTGAGAACCGCGTATGGTGTAGACAAACCAAAACTATCCAAAACTAACAATTTACTCAGTATGATAGAACTAGAAACAGTATGAAAAATGATAGAAGTAGATTGTTTTTATAAGAGAAATATTACAGATGAAGTGTAAGATCAAATTTTTATGATACATCAATCATTTCCCTGTTAAACAAGTTGAGTATTATTGAGAAAGTGTACAAATGCGTGTTCAGCTAGGAAGTTTTTGAGGGAGGGTCCGGATCCATTAGAGACCCCGTGGGTGCGCCCCTGTTAAGGACATAGTAAGATGGCTGCCTTCAGTAAAATTAATAGATTATAACAACAAATCATGATTGAATGTATCTGAAAAATGTAGGAAGTTTTTTAAAACAATTTCCTCAAATAGGCCTACGTCCGGTGCAATTTTTCTTTAATATTTCATAAACAAATAGTTCATTAATAACCTTAAAATATGGCATAAGCAATTCTAATATAAATACATGTGGTCCCGCGTAGTGTAGTGGGTAACGT
This sequence comes from Thermobia domestica, assembly GCF_964235325.1. Classification (NCBI taxonomy): domain Eukaryota; kingdom Metazoa; phylum Arthropoda; class Insecta; order Zygentoma; family Lepismatidae; genus Thermobia; species Thermobia domestica. The sequence goes on from NC_137459.1 coordinate 307,414,947, forward strand.
TCCCCCCTTTGGTGTAAGCGGTCACGAGTTCGATTCCCGTTGGGTAGATTCGGTCGGAAAGGTGTAAAATCCTTCAAAGGACAGTCATCCTGAGTTAGGGTTTTCCTGGATTTTCCTCATTCATACCAGACAAACACCGAGATGATACTTCATATACAGGTCTCAAGCAGCTCCCACCCTTCCGCATTCTTTTCTCCTTCTACATTTTGCCGGGTAGTAAGTTCGCCGAGGGACGTCATCCGTCATATATAATCCCATATGCTCAGAAACATATTTCCTAATATAAATATCATCAAAGGGTATTTTATTTTTGGAAGTGAGTTTCCTTCGGAAGGAGTTTTTCAAAAACACCTTAAATTTTATTAGTATTTCACAAATAAATGTTTCAGTAATAACTGCAACCTAACATGATTTAGTTTAAGAAATTGACGCAAGAAAGTTCAGCGCGATGGCCTGTATCTTTTATTTAAACTAAAATACTGTCCAAAAATAAAATAAGGTACATCAATCGGTAGACCATATTGAGATGAGAAAAATAATATACATGAAAGTAAGTTATCATATGAAGTTCTCAAGAAAATCGAGAAAATTTACTGAGAAAAAATGTATGTGGCGTACGTAAAATTGTATGTTACATTTGTAATTCCTGTAGTTTTGAACTTCACGTACAGCAAACGTATAACTGAAATCGAATGTCTTATAGTACTTTCTGTAAAAGTGTTCCATCTATACGTATTTTCCGTATGAAACAATATAGGCGGTCAGAATCTCACATACAAATGGACGTATATAACATATAGCTGACGAAGGTAACATACATATATGTATGTAATATAAGGAAGACTGTTAGATATCAGACACCCTGCAACGGCATGATGTAACATCTAAGGGCAATGCGTATGTAGCATACGGATAACGTATGCTCCGTACTGATTTATGTAGTAAGCAAGAGGATTCCGTATATTTGTCCAATATACCGCTGTCCGGAGAACGTATTTTTCTCAGTGAGCATTGGTGTTAAAAGAAATAATTGTTCGTTGATATTCTGATGGCGTATTTACTTTTTATTATGCTACCATAGATTTTAATTTATTTATGCACTGTATATAAAAGTACAGTATTTAATAGCATATTGTACCTATAGTTCTTTGATTTCTCCAAACGGTGACACATATACGACTTGTTCTAACTATTTTTTTAACGGAAAACGAGAATAAATAATGCTTAACGAGAAAAAAATAAAGATGACATATTCACCAACGGATGAAAAAAATATTAGCGTTTTAGTCCAGGATCTGACTATGGTTCTGTAGGAAGGTTTGAGTATGGAGATTTTTTCTTCAGAAATCGTTAGTAGGTGTCTTGCTAATTATTTTTTACTTGGGTGGACATCCGACATCTGGTACGTTTTCCGGGTATGACGTCATCAAATATGGCGGCTACTTAATCACAAAAATGTTCAGATCTAGGCTAAGATTGGAGTGATTAACACGTAATTTCGTTCTTTTCTTTCAGGATTGCTTCGCAGGGGTCCTAGTACGTAACTTTTTACTAAGTTGAACACTTGATATTTCTCTGGGATGAAGTCATCCAAGATGGCGGCTGCTTAATCACAAAAATATTCATATTTCAACTAATATTAGACTGATTGACATGCAATTTCGTTCCTTTCTCAAGATTTGCATAACAGAGGTCCTAGTAAGTATTTTTCTTACTAAAGTGAACACCTGACACATTTATCTGAGATGGCGGCATCCAAGATGACGGCTGCTCAATTACAAAAATATTCATACTTCTGGTAATATTTTACTAAAATTAACACAGAATTTCGTTATAATTCGTGTTAAACAAATGTTCTTGTAACTAGTTTTAATTTAGGTGATCATACGACAAATTCTCCACATATGATATTATCCAAGATGGCGTCTATTCAGTCACAGAATTATTTATATCGTTGGTAATATTTGACAAATCAACATGAAATTTCGTTAATATGTAGTAATTACTATTGGCAAAGCGAATATCTCTAAAGTCGCAATTCACTTTAATTCTAACATAGCTCCAGATGAGCTAAATATACATTATTAAAATAGTACTTTAAATATATTAAACCATTTATATCAACAGTGACATTCACAGCAACGCATATATTCGTTCCTCTTATTAGTATCGGGACCTAAAAATCTATCTAATTTTCTAATCCAGTAAACTATGCGCTCTATCAAATCATTTTAATTGAAATACGTTGTAACACAATAACTAATTACTAAGATAATAAATTTACAACCTGCGGGGTTCATTCTGATTTTATAAATATTATTAACAACATGATGCCAATACCCTTCCCTAAAAACTAATCTGTTTACAAATATGAGGTGAATCAGAAGTTTTAAATTATGGTATATGAAAAGCGGAATGTAATATACTACAATAAATATCACCACCAGCTTTTTAAGATCTTATCTTAAAAGGATTTTTGCAAATTGAATGTGACTCCTTTACACTTGCAAAAAGGAACATGTTTCCTTATTTTTCTTACAAATGCATGGGGATTTTGTATATGTCAAACAAGTACTTGCCCCAATAAACTCACTGCTGTAAGTTTTGTTCTGACATCAAACGATCTTCTGTTACTTCGAAACCAAAATCACAGGTCTAACGAGAGAACCTATCCAAGTGTAACTCTGACTTCGAGTCGAGACTATGGCCATTGGATACCTTGTCCCAAAAGAACATAACACGAAAAGGGATACATCCTCGATCGCAACCGTTGCGGAGATATAAGCGTGAAAATTTAGAAATTGAGCTCCATACTATACATTACAAAGTCAGATTCCGGGTCATTTTTCTCGGAAACGGTCAGGTAAGGAAACTCAGCGAATACATATCAAATTAATGTGGGGAGCACAGCACCTTTTGAATGAAAAATGTATGTTCCCGGGGCACTCGCAGGGTCCCAGGCGGGGTCCAACTCAAAATTTGCAAATGGAACCGGGGGTCAAGTAGCATATTGTATAAAAGCTATTGTTAAATAAAAGAAGATAGAACAAATCTCAATTCTCTACGAAAACCCTGTGCAAACGGGCAACTGGTCAAAATCTCAATACAACCTACATCAGAAAATCTATGTCCACGTTTCTAAATCCGTCAAGTTGAGACAATAACAAAACAGAAAAACACGTTTAAAAGTGCAAGGTATTGAAGTAAAGCAAATTGGTGCAGAATCTCTCTCTCAAAAGCACTCTCCGATATATTTTATTTCTGCACCATTATTTCAGTTTTCTGCAACCCCACTCCTCTCCAAGTTACCTCACAGTTTCAGGGTCACTCCTTTTTGTCTTTACCATCATGTTTCTCGTTCAGCAAATCCTCCGATAGAAATTTCACAGTGCAATCTGAGAATTTGGGGTTCCGATGCGCGAAGCATGTATCGTTGCCTTTTGACCTTATCACCCTCCACGACGATTGCGATTGACAATGTATCCTTTCTCTTCTAGGACACAAAATCCAATGGTCATGGTCATTCTATGGTCCATTGGTCATTCGAAGTCACACTTATACTTGGATAAGGTCCGTTGTGCGACTCTGTGAGAGAGACTGCAGCAATTTGCTTTACTTTAATACCTTGCACTTTCAAACATGTTTTTCTGTTTTGTTATTGTTGCAACTTAACGAATTTAGAAGCGAGGTCATAGATTTTCTGATGTAGGTTGTATTGAGATTTTGACCAGTTGCCCGTTTGCACAGGGTTATCGTAGATAGTTGAGATTTGTTCTATGTTCTTTTATTTAACAAAAGCTTTCATACAATATGCTACTTGACCCACGGTTCCATTTGCAAATTTTGAGTTGAACCCCACCTGGGACCCTGCGAGTGCCCCGGGGACATACATTTTTCATTCAAAAGGTGTTGTGCTCTCCACACTAATTTGATAAGTATTCGCTAAGTTTCCTTACCTGACAGTTTCCGAAAAATCTGACCCTCGTAAGTGAACAATTGTGTCATCAATACAGTGTCGCTAAAGGTACGTATAAAAGAGCTTAATAAGTGCCCCTTAATACTCCTGCTTGTAGGTGGGAAGCCGTCAATGTCTATTTTTTCCATGATGATACTGACAAACCCTGAATTCATTTATAGATTGCAATGGGTTTATTTCTTCGTTACCTGTACTAAGTATTCTTCTGCTGCAACTTTAAGGCCTTTTCTACATCATCCCAGCCAGACATCACTACAAAATTTTCCAAATATATGTTCGATGCAGAATAAACAGCAGCTTTCTTCATACCGAACTTACTAGTGTAAGACCCTGACAGAGTATGGATAGCTGAAAGCAATTTGCACAGGTCTTCTCCCATTTTTCAGTAAAAGGTATGAACAGGCAATAGTCGTATAGAATCAACAAATCTATTGCGTAACCACATTTCTTGTAAACCAATTCGATGTAGAGTAGGCCAATGAAACAGTTCTAAAACCATTACGTCAATGTCATCACTAATGGGAACAATTTTGGTGAACCCATACTGGGATATATGTTTAGAATGAATCATCATTCTAAAGTCAGCTTCCTCTACTAATAATCAATTTATTTGTGGATGGTTAACTTGCATTCCATTTTTCAAAGATGTACAGTTGAATGTTATCTCATCATCACCGAAGGCACTAAAGTGTAGTCGGTAGCACATGGCACTTCAATCAAAAACGCCATCCATATTTTTCAATTAAGTCTAAAATAGCAGTTTGTTCCTTGAAGATCCTCAGAAACTAGTAAGTTAAACGGCCAATGGAATGTCTTCGGAGATGGAAAATATATGCATAACAGAAGCACTATTTTGCCTTCGCATTCTCTCGTGTTCTTTTAGTGATAGTTTGTGGTGCTATCAAACACATAATCGACCCTTCGCAGTTCTTCGTGATGCTAGGAATATACGTAAAGTAAAAAGAAGCTACTTAACCAAAAATTTTCTTGTCAGTTTTCATCATTTTCCAAGTAGAATTCATAACATCTACAGAGTATCAAGTTTTCCGATCCATTTGGAACAGGTGATCGTTATTGGTGATAGTTATAGATGTTTCTAGTTCTTCCAATAACGCTTTTTGTGTGTGGTTTCCTCGTAAGCCGTTCTTCATCGAGGAGTAGAGAATTATTTAAATGTAAAACCACGTGTAAGAGTAAAATCATTATCTTGTAATTAAAAAGTGGCTTTTAGAAACTCCTCAGCTCTTGGACACTCATTCGTAGACACGATTATGTGATTTTTTGATTCCAAATAACACTCAAATGCTGTCGCTTAGATGTATCTCCTTGAGGACTGTGGTGACGTGCTCGTTTCCTTGAATATTTCCAAACATTTTCCTTAAAATTTGATTAAGAAGTAGTTTCCATAGTCTCACTTGTTAATGTTTTCTTCTCCCTTTCAGCCTGCAAAGGTGTCTTTTTATAAGTATACTGTTTATAACATGCGTTATTCAGATTATGGTCAAATATTGTTTCCACATTTATAGAGCACAAACGTTTAGCAACAATGTCATTTCGCATTTGGGCAGCTGCCCTTAAATTTTCTCTGACATTTTCAGTAGTAAATACACAATGGTCAATTACATTGCATATGATGCATGAATTTTTACTATGTAGGAACTCTCTACAGTTTTGTGGCATCCATATTTTCAAATCAGAAGCCTGAGGGGAAAGGAAAACGAAACTTATAAACTAAATTAGGACACTTGAAGTAGTTTCTAGATTATACTTAAAATTGTCATAGATATGAAAAAAATTACTGTAGTGTAGCAGGCGTCATATTTGATGAGGAATGCCTGTAAAATGTGTTGAATATCCAGGTAAATTAAAAGTACTTATTACGCCACTTGCTAAGTTTTCCTTAAAACAGTCAAACAAGCTTTCATGTTGATTAGTTAAATATTACCAGCGATATAAAGATTTGTGTGATTGAATATACGCCATCTTGGATGATGTTACATGTGGAAAATCTGTCGGATGACCACCTAAATTCAAAATAGTTACAAGAACATTTGTTTAACAGGAATTAAAACTTATAACGAAATTTTGTATTAATTTTAGTAAAATATTACCAGAAGTGTGAATATTTTTGGAATTGAGAAGCCGTCATCTTGGATGACGTCATCCCAGATAAATGTGTCGGATGTTCACTTTAGTAAGAAAAATACTTACCAGGACCCCTGTTAAGTAAATCTTGAGAAAAGAACGAAATTGCATGTCAATCAGTCTAATATTAGTCGAAATATGAATATTTTTGTGATTAAGCAGCCGCCATCTTGGATGACGTCATCCCAGAGAAATATCGGGTGTTCACCTTAGTAAAAAGATACAAACTAAGACCCCTGCTAAGCAATCCTCAAAGAAAAAACACAAAATTACATGTTAATCAGTCCAATATTAGGCTAGATCTGAACATTTTTGTGATTAAGTAGCCGCCATATTTGATGACGTCATATCCGGAAAACATACCAGATGACGGATGTCCATCCAAGTAAAAAATAATTAGCAAGACACCTACTAACGATTTCTAAAGAAAAATTCTCCATACTCATACTTTCCTACAGAACCATAGCTAGATCCAAGACTATTTAACGAGAAAATATTCAAAGATGAGACATCCACCAATTGAATGATCTCACAAGGTTAATTCAAATGTTACGGATGAGTGTAAATAAAAAACAAATGAAATCATTAAGCGTAACGTTCCATGTTTTTGGCCATTAGGCTAAGAGAGACGAATGATTAGCTTAATGATGATCGAAGAATCGGTAGAATGAGAATGTGGGAGGGAACGTGAGTACCCAAGAAAACCCACAACAACAATGTTGTCCACACCACAAACTTACTTGGTTCGAATGAGTATATATATATCCATGCATAGTTTCCGAGGAAATTGAGGAAAGCTATTTGTTCTGTAAACTTGAAAATTGATGATGTACACTGATCACCAGTTGAATTAGAGACAACTATCTAATACCGTGCACCTTCGGCTCTGATAACGGCAGCTACCCGCCGCGGCATGGACTCCACGAGACACCTAAAGTATTGTTGTGCATCTCAATCCATATCTACTGCAAAGTCTCTCACAAAGAGCGCAGGTTGATCGGAAGAGGGTCTACAGCCCGAAGGCGTCGTTACATAGCGTCCCAGATGAGTTCGATGGGATTGAGGTCCAGTGACCGTGATGACCAGGAAAATGTTGTCAGATCAGAAAAGTGCACATCAAAGCAGTTTGCTATCATCCTAGAAAGGTGGGACGCATGGTCCTGCTGAAAGTTAAGGCCACCATCCGGATGTTGCAGCCGATGACTTGGTCGTCCAGAAGATTGTGGAAGTGGTCACCTGTGAGGGATCGTGTCACACATGTTAGAGGACCCATTTCAGTCCACATAAACATGCGCCATATGAGAATACCACCACCACCGGCCTGAACAGTTTCCTCTTGCGCGATGGATAAATTGTTTTGTGCGGTTGGCGACGCACCCGTATCTGTCCATCGGCATGTACCAATGCGAAACATGACTTATCTGTCCAGGCAAACTTTTTCACATTTCCACGGTCCAGTGGCGGTGTTCCTTTACCCATCCTAGACGTTGTTTCCTCTGTTGTGATGTTAGAAGGGGTACTCGCGTGGGCCGGTGGCTTCTTACTGTACCCCGTGGCGAGTAGGTAGTTGTGGATTGTGTGGCTGCTAGCGCGGAGTTGTTGTCTGCATTAAACCTATACGTGATTTGACGGACTGTGGCCCGTCTATCGACTATTACGATGCGGGCCAATCGGTGCCTATCCCTGTCGTCGACACGCCCCTGACCGCCGTAGGTTGCCTGTGCGGGTGCGATTTTACAGGCAGCCAAGTACTCACGATACACCTTTGATACAGTTCCCTTTGAAAATCCGAGTGCCGCAGCTGCTTCCGAAATCGTCCCACCCAGTCGTCTGGTCCCTAAGATTAAACCACTGTCAAATGTACTCAGGTCCTTCGTCTTGCCCATCACACACTGCAGATACACAGATACCGAGAGAGGAAGCACACGGCAGCAGTACACATGCGATGCGTTTCATTCGCAAGCACTGGTGGAACCTCTGTAGGGCGGGTTCTGCAACTGTCCTGTTGTCTCTAATTCAACTGATGATCAGTGTATAATAACAGCGCCATCTATTACTGAATATAAGACAAACTGCTGCAAACTGTACGAAAGAGACTTGACGAGTTCGAAGTGGAAATCATTGTCGTGAATTCTACGTGTATTTATCTCACGCATATGGCATCATTCGAGCTATTGTGTACCGTGACATCTTCGCGAACTCTCACCATGAACAAAACATCCAGCTATACCACGAAATCATCTCTCCGGTTTTATCATGAGGTAGTCCATCTGTGTTATTCTATTCCATGTCATTACTGTAAAATGTTTTGATGCCAGTCCAATGAATTTTTACACATTTTAACTGTTAAAACAAAGTTTGCATCATACCCCACTGAGCTATGGAAAACCTACAGGAAGGATTGGGATGGAATTCCTGTATTCTTGCTCCAACGTAGTTTGTGACAGTAGAAATTGTGATCTCGGGCAATAGTCCTTAATGCTGGTGGTCCCATAGCATAAAATCGGAGGTAGTGGCACGCTTGCCACAGGAAAGTTATACTTTCAAAATAAGTTGAATATAACCTGATCAACCTTCTGCAATTATCTTTAAAAGGCTACATGAATACAAGCCATAATCGATACGGAATTTTGCACGTGCATCCTCCTCAGAAACTGCTTCGTCGTACCACCTACGGGTAGAGAAATGTTTGAAAATTTACTCCGAGAAATATTAGAGAACAAATTACAGAAATGAAATTCGTTCTATGACATAATCAAGTAGCATTCAGTATATAGTGTTTCTAGCGTTTTTCTTTGAATAGCAAAATAATAATTTGAAATAGTAGCAGATACAACAGAAAATGTTTAAAAGTAAAACAAATTAGAATTTCTATATTTCAGATGAATATTCAAACTATTTCTTAAACTAGGCCAGGCTCTTTAGGTTTTAAAACTAAAACCAATGCTTTCGATTGTGCAACACACTCGTGGTGACGTATTTACCTTTCTGACAGTTGATGTGGGAAGTTAGGGTTCGACCCTCAATCAAAGACTATCTCGTTTGTATTCCATGTTAGTTCTACGTTACGCTTTCTCCCCTGTTTAAAAGCGACTTCAATCTCCAAAAATACGTTAGTTTTCGTTATTATCTAGGAAGATTGCGTCTTGATAAATATATACAGTATATTCAGAATTGACATTATTGACAAAAGGTTATCTGGAACTTTTATAAAACGAGGGATTTAAATTTTAACAAGTAAATAGATATCGTCAAAGACACTAAGGAAGTATTTATACTTCAATGGTATGAATTAGATATTCAAAAAGTGTAAGAATTCAAGTTGGATACGAATTCTAAATGATGATGATAGAAAAGTCAGCACACGGAACGGCTTAATTAAGTTCATAACTCGGCGTGTTACAACGTTTCAGACAGCAGGTCTGAATACTTCTGTACTTGACTTTTCTAACAGATATATGTACATCCGTTTTCAACTCACCTTTCGTGTGTTGTTCGACACTCATGATTACATGAACCATGTGTTAATTATACGTGTAAAATAACGCGCCTCCGACTACAAAGAGGCGCCCGATGGAGCATGACGGTAGTGGAAATGTGTTGACCAAAACGTGAATTGTTACCGAAAGTAATGGTTGAGATTGACCTTGTATCACCTGAATGGCCCGATATTTAGTTAATATCCAAACATACTAAGAAAGCATCCATCGAGATTTGATGCCATTTAAAAGAAAAAAGAAAAAAAAACATTCTTCCAGTCCAGACGCAAGAATATTTACAGAGTATAGTATTTTATTCAAAGAACAAACAAATATTCTGCATTTAAGACATTGAATTCCTTTGAGTAGAGCCGGAAATTTCACTATCGGAAAAGATTGTTGTTATTGTGTTTGAGTTTAAATGTCCCTTTCAGCAGCGAGGCTACATGAGACGTGAACCTATTGATTAACGTGGAATCCGAACCACCTGAGCCCCCGCCCGAAATCAAACCCGGGTCTCCCACTCAAAAAGCGCGTATGCTAACAACCGCTTAGCCACGGATGAGCTTCACTATCCGAAAAGAGTCTGGTCCTCTATACTACCATATAGTTTACTACAAAAGCAATTTATTGGCCAAGTACAAAAGCACCACCTTATAATAAGTTTCAGTTACAGCGATATTTGGCATACGTAACTAGTATTTATCGTATGTTAAATTTGAGTAAAAGCTGTTTGGCAGGTTTGGTGTAAAAATGGAAAATATGTTCGTGTACTTAGCGTTCAGTCTCAAGCTATAACATGAAATTACATAGATGAATCATAATTCTTAATCACTTCACACAAATAACTTGATACTTAAACACAAACCATATTTCACACAAAACTGCACTCTATGAAAGGATTTGCATAAAGGTTTTTGTTTTAGTCAATACTGTGCAGATGCACACCTAGAAATTTTGTTTGGATAGCTCAAATTTTGGAGGGGATCCAATATTACAAGGCGTAACGTCTATTTAGAATTAAATCGGTCTTATTCTACACTCGAATAGAGTTAAGTAAAGTACTGTGACGTATATTCTCAGAAAAAAATGTAGAATTAGATTTTTTGTAGTGGGAGAAAAAAATCTTTACTTCTCATCAATCATTTTTCTAATACACATGCATAGTTTATCATGAAAGTGTAAAAAATGATGTCTAGTTACGACATTCTGGGAAGGGTCTGCACCCTGTGGACCTCCCGCGTGGATACACCCCTGATATCTTGTATAAAATACAGTAGTAAACGTGACTCATCCACCAATGCCCAGGCCATACTACTGTAAGTAGAAACTTGACATTTGGAAAGGAAACTCCTTTTGACACGAAAACGATTGATAATAAAGGATTTAAAAAAATATTTATCCTCGGACGGGGATGGGGGATAAAAAGTAGGTACCTTTTTCAAGGAATAGAGTATGGATCTTACATATCCTGAAGTTGTGAAGATGAAACTTGATAAGAAACTTCCCATTAAAAACAGCAATAATTTACTTTTACTTTTGGTAACAAACTTAGCAAATTTTACGTTATTGATTTGTCTAAAATTTTATGTACAAATATCTCTCTCTCTCTCTCTCTCTCTCTCTCTCTCTCTCTCTCTCTCACACACACACACACACACACACACACACATATATATATATATATATATATATATATATATATATATATATATCACAGGAGTCCAATTTTTGCATGAGGAGAATAATGTTAATATGTTAATGCAAAAGAATTCAAAGGTCTGAAAACTATACAACCTTTCCACTATTCCCCCTTCCACCATTCCCATAAAAAAAACAGACAAAAACGGCTTCATATGTAATTACATGTGGTAAAGAGGCTAGTTGATTTATAGAACCACAATTACCATTATTATATAATTGTTTATTGGTGCTAAACATAATAAGAATGATTGAAAGAATGCAGAGTATATTATCTGTTTATTTATAAAATTAAAGAAGACACTTTTCTATGGTATATTATTGTTTACTACTGTTTCACTTTAACGGAACCAAGATATGTAATCTCTTTTGTAATTAGTAACACAGCCATCAAATCTATAGTTAAACTGATAATTGCGTTGCTGACCATCCTCTGGGCCTCCCATTAGTATTCCAATCGCTAAATCTAGGAGCGGCTTTAGGAATTTAATTTTCGGTAGGCCCGCTCCCTCGTTTACCGATACATATATACATTTGATTGATTAATGACAGTACGAAATTACTTTTACACTATTGGTTAATGTTATTTGTTAAATAATTATGTACCTTTGATATAATTATCGGAAAATATATTTACTCTTTATTTTGTCATTTTTAGCGTTCATATATATATATATTTTTTTTAAATTTTTGGGTAGGACTCTGCCAACCCGCTAAAGCCGCCACTGTCTACATCTTCACTTTCGCTGTTGCTGTTTTATCATTGACCATCAGAAGTTAGTGACAGGCCTCCTCCCTGAGAGTTGTAAATTCATAATTAGAATTAAAGTTGTGTTTACGCCCTTTTTGCATCTAACACATTTGTGGCTTTTGCCATGATTGTTTAACCTCCTGGTAACATTTCAATTCAATATCGGAATAAAATTCTGCATATTACATTGTTTTATGTAAGAAAAACAAACTACTTAAATTTTCAACATCGTTTTTCTCCAACTGCATGTTTCAGACTTACGCCCTTATTGCATCAAACTCCTCAATTAATGTATGGGTTGAAGTTGTTTCGTGCCCTCCAATTCACCGTCCAAAGTAAATTTAAACGACAGTTAACTGATGAAACCAATATGTGGATTAAATTATTATATCTCCCTTGTTATATTTCAATCTACTGCCCAAAGAAACTTGGACGACTTAAATGTAAAAATGAATATATATATATATATATATATATATATATATATATATATATATATATATATATATATATATATATATATATATGTATGTATGTATGTGTGTGTGTGTGTGTGTGTGCGTTTAAATTAACACCTATACATGCGATTGGATAGCCAGAAATATGAATCCGATTACGGCAGATGAAATATTTGACCAAGTCTGGACAGATTTAATGGCAGTTATACGAGAATTACAACTTATTTTCCAGTCGAGAATGAAATGGCCAATGATAAACATTGAAATAGACTGTTAATCAATCAACATGTCCAGAACAATTCCCATATACCCTTAATATGGCTGCTGTCACTACTCATATTGCTTCCATTTACTGCTAACCCGGCATTTCCATCGCGATTTCACTGAATACAAATTTTCTGAACATAATTATAGAAATAACCAGAAGATGGCAGTGGAAGTTCTACTGCTGGTCACGTCCTCTATTGAAAATACTTTTACTTACATGAGTAGGTTCACTGTCCACCAATCAAATCCCTTCGAGGAATTATTATAGTTCCATACGCACATTTTTAAACTTTAATGCTAAAATTTATTTTAAGTTTCTTATAGGCCTATATTGTTTTGACAGTAATATTAAGATTATAAATAGAAGTAAGCAGTGATGTAATGGAGGATATACGGAAGTGTACGACGTGTACCCACCCAATATTTAAAACGTATATTCACTTTAAATTAGGAATGTAATTGATAGTATAAGGGTGCGTATACCCTATATTTTTGAAAACGGTTCAGCGTGTACCTCCCATAAATTCTAACGATACAGGAGTAAGATTGTTTAATTGTCTCTTTCTCGTAGTATGTAAATATGTAAGTTGGAAAATGAAATGAAATCTTTAAGTTTTACGTCCCACGGTTATGCCGGTTAGGCTAAAGGAGACGGTGATTATGAGAGATGAGTGAAATGGTGGAATGAAGAAAGTGGGAGGAAACGGGAGAACCCCGAGAAAACCCACGAGCACGGTGTTTGTCCACCACAAAGTTCACTTGGCGGAGGCTGGGATCGAAACCGGGACCCCAAGCACCAGAGGTGAACGCTCTACCACTGAGCCACCGCGCCCCCATAATATGTAAGTTGGATAAAAAGGAGTTGCAACATTGCTTTCACGTCAAAGGGCTCTGTCTCTACACTAGAAGACGTCCGTACCTGACAAGGGAATGCGAGGGAATGATCGCTACATATTCATCCGTTCACTTACATTACTACACTATGTTATGACATTTTCATACTTGTCACAAATGCCAAAACTACAACAGCATTTCCAGAACTTTTTGACTGCTGTAATGATACCATTACTACTAACTAACTGTAACCCTATAGCCTACGTCCTTCATTCACTTTACAATCATCATATACATGTATCATCGTATCATTTAATTGACTAGCATGCACGTCTTTGGTGCATGATGTTCCGGGCTCGATTCACAGTAGGAGAACATTAAGAGTGAAGAGAATACGGTGGCTGAGTAAACTGTGGAATAGGCCATGTCTGATATAAGCTTGGTAATGAAAGGGGCGCTAAATTCCAATACAACCTTAATTTACAGGATACAATCATGAAATGTAATACAGTGAAACCTCTACTAAAGGACACCTCTATAAAGCGGACACCTCCCTTAACGGACATATTTTGTAATCCCCAAACACTGTAATAGGAAAAAACATATTGGCAAACCTCTCTAAAGCGGACACTCTCTAGTACGGACACGGACAGTCTTTTCTGTCTTTTATAAGTATTATTTACCTCCGTATTACGGACACTTTCTCTAGAAATAAGTTGAAAAGTGTAGTCAAAATACATTTTTAGTTAGTAATTCATACATGTGTCACCAAGAATGCATTGTGACAACATTTTGCCTCCTCAACTGTCTGCTCAGCAATCCAGATGAAGTGTCTCTGTTTAACAACACTCTTATGTCCTTTGCTTGCATCCAACTCCCACCCAAGCTGTTTTAGACACAAAAGTGATTGACAGTTGCCCGCCGTTAGGGATGACACGTTATGCTACTGTCCCGTTGGAGTCTCTAACCAACCAGAAGACAAATTTAATATTTTTTGCCCTCACGTATATATATTGTCTCAAAAAAGACACTTCAGGACTGCAATTACCCCACAAATTATAGCACCATACTGAAAACGAAGGAAGTACTGATAAGTGTAAAGTGCAGAGAACTATAACATGTTATTTCCATGTGTGCCCCGAACATAGACTATTGGATGCCAGGGGATAATGCATGTATTATTCGTAAATACGTGATTCATGCAAAAAAAAATCTAATTGTATATTACCTTACTCACTAATTTACATAACAAAATACTGAAACCTCTTGAAGGCGGACACCTCTCTATAGCGGAGAATTTTTGATTCCCCACGGCTGTCCGCTTTAGAGAGGTTTCACTGTATATACATAGCCCTTGTCGCTATCTAATGGTTAGTGCGTATACCTCTGGTACACGAGATCTTGGCTTTGATTCTGGGTAGAAGAGAATGAAACGCATTACAATGGTTCAAATAAACTGAAGGTCTCGTTCTACATAAACTGAAGGATCGTTTGCTGACAGCGGATATAAATACAAATCAGCCAATCTATACACATTTTTTATTTACACTTCAATTAGGAAATCTTTCAGTTTAACGTCTCATGATTACACCCTTTTGATTAAGGGAGACGAATAATTAAGGCAAATGAATCATGATGTAAGAATTGGTGGAATGACAATATGGGAGGAAACGGGAGTATCCCGAGGAAAACCCACGGGCTTACTTGGCCGGAGCTTGAACTAGGGACCCAATGCACCAGAAGTAAGCTCTCTACCACTGAGCCACCGTGCCCCCACTTTTCAATTAGAAAGTGATGTGTAATTACCATTTCCTCGAAATAATCATACTGGAATTATTCATTATAAATGAACTTTACTGTAGCATATTGCAGTATATTTTAGGAATTAACTGATTAAATTAATATATATTTTTTTATTTATATTTTCAGAATCAGTCCCTACCACAACCATCAGTGTTGGTGAGAAGGAGGAGGTAAACAATAGTCCAGAATACACATCGGTGGACAGTGAAAGCACCATCACGACACCTATGAAGCCAGAAATGAACATGACCTTTGTACAGATGGTGCCAAAAACGTCTACAATGAAAGAAAAAGATGACGATGAAGACACCAATACTCCTTCATTAGATGTGGTTGCTAAAAACGACTCTTTGTCCATAGTTTACCTGGAGAACAACTTGTCGGAACAAGTGACAAACATTTCAACAGAAAAATCTAAACCCGATAACTCTTATACCATTATTAATACGGACTCTTCTGATAAACCTTTGGCGTCTATGTTAACTTCCGCTACGCCAATGACCAGTAGCACCTTGTCCACTACACCCAAGACACCGTCAGGGCGCAGTTTGACTGATAGCAGTGGTATTTTGTCACGTCGAATCTCCGACAACACGGAATCAACTACCATGAGGGAAGTCAAATATGAAATGAATCCTACTGGAAAAGGAGGTATGACATACATTTCTATTTCACTTCCATACAGTATAATAGGGGTATATTTTTAAAAAGTTATCAGTTCTTTCGTAGCTAATCGCTCTTTTTTCAAGCGGCAGATCGAGGTTCAATTTATGGTAGAGCATTTGGTTCGGATCCGGTGATTCAGCAAAATCTTACTTCGTTGAGGTGTTGCTCCCCGAATCTAATTAGCATATCTTCAGTCTGCATTATCTTTGGTGGGGCCCTCATAAGGAAAATAGCGGAATATTTTAATAAATATTTTCTCTGTTACTTTCTCTACTGAAAACAGCGTTTTGTATCGCTGTCTAAAACGAGCAAGAGCAAAAAAATGACCATCTATTCTTATTCAAAACTTTATGTTCTTATGCATTTAAATATTTCTTTTTTTTTAAGTGTGAATATTCTTTAACGAAACCAGATCATTTCTAGTAGATGTGTTTGATCAAATTATTTTGAACAAGATCGTATAATGTATTGCGATTTTCAAGTGCTGAGTACTTTTTTAAATAAAAGAACATTTGCTATTGGATATCTTGATTGAGCATTTTAAAAGCAATTCTTCCGCTTACTTTGATAATGGCATCTCTTTCTGAAAAGCGAGGTAATTCTTTGTCTTTCTTTCTTTTTGTTCATTACAATCGTTTTATTAGCTTATCTTGTGTGTTTTTTTTTATTTAATTTAAGTTTCACGCACTTCCATACTAACTAAAGCTCTTAAACATTGTAGAGATATGTAAAACCAATATCAATATAATATTTTCACATGATTTTTGCTCTGGTTTATCGTTTTATTGTAAAATTAATAAATTATTTAGTAATAATTATCTACCGCCTCATGCTTATACAACGCAAACACTCAGAAAGTTTAGCCGGTTGCTGACGTTTAGGTGTTCAGTTGACTTCATATCAACTTGTAGCACTTTTCTTTCCGTAATAATGGGGAAAAAACTCTTGCCTTCTACAGTGCAACTAAAATTATTGAATAAAGACTATAAAGTAAAAAATAATAACTGAAAAAATTAAAACCAATGTTTTTTTTTTATATAAAATTCATTGTAAAAGAGAAGAAGAATTTTGTGAAGACAAGGTTCTAAGAATAAAAGTAGTGGTATATTTCCTGAGACTGAGGCTATTATGGATATTACGGAGGTGGTTCATTCACGCCCAATACTTTTGGTTTTGTGGCTTGAGTGGTGAGAACAGGTTACGCCGGCCAGATGTTTTGTCTGTTCTCTGATTAAGGTCAGTAGTTCGATTCAAGCGCTTGTATTAGTGGCTACGCGTAGGCAGTCACTAACGCCCTCGTCTTTTATTGCCAGCGGTACCAGGTTCGATTCCCGTTGGGTACATTCGATCGGAAAAGAGTAAAATCTTTTTCAGGCCATCCATCTTGAGTGGCCTTCCCTCACTCACAGGCTGCTAGGATTATGCCTAACATAATGGTTTGAGGTCGCTTCCCCCATTGCCCATTTGTTCCAACTCTCCGGGTAACGTGATCACCAAGGGCGTCATCCCTTATTTGTAACGGGCTAGCATGACTATAAGTGCCGAAAGCCCAAAAATTCTAATTTCTAATTCTAATCAAGCGCTATTATTTCTCGCTTTCTAATTTAGACTTCAAGTAATTCAAGTAGTTTCCTGCCGTTTTATGTAGTTTTTTTACTGATTAATTCAAGTAGTTTTTCTACAAGTTCCTTACGTTTCTGCATTGGTAACACAAATGTGAATAGATGAATTGAAGGTGACGCGAGGAGCATGGATTTCCATGAAGACACTGAAAACAATCTCAAGAATTGTTTGATAGATCACCACTAATTTTGACCAAAAATTACGAATCGAGTTCTTCGATGGAGATATTCAAATCGAAAGTGGTAGAAATCAGACATTTCCTTTTTCAGTATTAATCACTATAGAGCAAAACCGATAATAGATAGCAAGAAGAGGTTTCCTGCAGTCGATTAAGCGTCGCAAGAATACATTTCACTTCCATCCTTAATTCTTTACTAAAAACCGAAACTGATATAAATTTACAACAACTTCCATTTCAATGTTGATCTACATACAGTAGAACAAAAAGAAGAAGAGATATCGCAAAGCGTTTTTTAAATTGATTTAATGTTCCAAAAATAGGTACCATCTCCCCTCTTAACCCTCTATTCAAACCGTAAATGGTTGATGAATTAGAAAATAAACATTTATCTTTTTGTGGTGGCTTAGTGGTAAAGCGCTTACATCTGGTGTGTGGGGTACCTGTTTCGATTCCTGGCCAAGTAAGTTTGTAGTGGACGACATCGTGTCCGTGGGTTTTCTTGAGGTGCTCCCGTTTCCTCCCATTGTCTCATTCCACCAATTTTTCCATCGTCATTCACATACCTTAATCATTGTCTCCGTTAGTCTTAAGGGGGTAATCATGGGACGTTAAACTGAAATATTTCATTTCAGTTCATTTAGTTTCGTTCTTTTCACCAATTATTTCATAATCATTCACTTCCATTAATCATCCGTCTCTAGTCTACCGAGTGTAATCGTAAAATGTAACACTAAATATATATATATATATATTTCAGTAATTAGCTTTAAAATATATGAATAAAAAGGTAACTGACAATATAATCTGCATTAATTCACAAAGCATTGAGAAGTCAAAAATAAATAGTAAGTGGTTATATTTACAGTTGTAAATAATAATAATAATAATAATAATAATAATAATAATAATAATGGAGAAGAAATCATCAGATGGTGCCCGCACGTTCATAGGCGTGGAAGAACGTTTGACAGCACTGCTCTATAGAGTAATAGAAACGGGAATCTAACAAGAACGAACACGATAGCATATGATCAACAAAATAGTATATGCAGGTCTTCTCTGAATTCATCCATTTACTAACACTTTCCCAAAATTTGCCATTATCATTCACGTACATTTATCATCTACATCTTTTATTTTACAGATCATAATTGAGGGTTGCTATCGCTACACTCACACACACTAAATATATATGCTTCACAGAATCTATAAATGTTTGAGATAATATTGAAATATTTATTTTACGTAGTCTAATACATTTATTGTTCACACTTCCAACAGTGCTAGAACAGTGCTAGCGCGATAAATACTGACTAGAGAGTTCTGACGTGAGATTGATATATTATACAGGGTTTGGGCAGAATGTGAACAGCAGTCGGAAAACGCATACATGTAAGTTTCGAGCGTTGTATTACAGCATATTTTGCTGTTGGTAATCTTATCAGTATTCAGTTCATCTGTGAATATGGTGAAATAACGTTGGTGTGTTCAAATGGCAGACTTCATAGACCCTTAACAAGGGGAGATTGTTGGTGCCCGGTTGATCTGTGTCGAAAACGTCTGTGACGAAAGTGGCAGCTGTCGTGGGAGTACAAAGAGAGCAGGTCTCAAAACTCATGCGAACATACACAGTTAGTGGGGAAACCACCTCAGTTAAACTTAACAGTGTTCGAAAGATGATAATATCAGACCGAAGCGAAAGCACATTAAAACAAATTGTGGTAAGAAATAAAAAGACAGCTGCAATTAAAATGACTATGAAATTCAATTGCCACCGAGAGATCCCATTTCCATGAAAACAACTCCCAAGAAACCTCATAAAATGGATATTCATGACAAGACTGCTATAGCCAGGCCCTTGATGAAACCCATGGGCATTTCTAGCATGTAAAAATTGAGGGGGATGACTAGCATAAAAAGTGGTGTAGACCCCAACTAAATTTACTCGAAAATCGATTGGTACATAAGAAGTTACTTGAGCTAGCGGGATCCAGTTTCTACCTCTTATTAGTATGATTAATCATAATTTTCTTCTATTACTGTTAGGTCACTTGCTATATATTTAGAAGTCTCTATATACTATGATCTTTATGAACCTTTATCTTAATGTAGGATTTGTACCATTTATTTTGTATTAATCTAATTTTCTTTTTTCCTTCCATTGTACCTTCTACCACGTTACGCAAAGTGCAATTTAGGAGCTCCCTAGTAGCTAAGCGGTTAGCGTACGCACCTTTGGCGTGGGAGACCCCGGTTCGATTCCCGGCGGGAGCTCATGTGGTTCGGATTCCACGTTAATCAGTAGGTCCACGCCTCATATAGCCTCGCTGCTGAAAGGGACGCTAAACTAAAATCAACTCAACTCAAAGTGCAATTTTTTTCAACAATCTCTTAACATAATTTTATTATTTTACACTATACTCTTTCGCCCCTACTATTACTAATGCCCTCTATTGTTTTATCATTCCAACCAATTAAGTTTTTCCATTCTCCTTAACATACAAATTTCGGAGAACTCTAGTTCAATATAGTCGGGGGAGAAGCTAATGAACCCATGAGTTTTATATGTAAGATTTTTTAGCTGATTTTAAATGATTTTGGGGTTCTGATTTCTAATCCGATGAGTTCTCTGTAAACCTTGGGGGGAAACTTCGCAAACGGAGGGTAAAGGGTGGTGTTCTCTTACTTTCCATGTCTTAAATTACTGGATTATCTCAGAATAATTTCATTTTTTTCATGTCCTATTGACGGTAAAATTCTAATTCATACATATGTTATAACTAACCGTACTAGTAACCAATTAAAAGAATTTGATAATTTGCTGACAAATGTCAGGGTTGCCAGCTATCAATAAAATTTACAGAAATATTTTTTACACAGAATATTTTATTTTACATATTTTTCACGTAGAAAATATTAAGAACAAGAGAAGTATCATATATACCCCAAAGATACAGTGCTTGAACTCTCATATGTGCTATGAATAAAAGCCAGACAATCACTGGAAGGGAATTGAGGAAGTACATTTTTTGACTTGTAAATATGGTTAGTATAAAAATAACACATTCGGAACAATTCAGATATATATATATATATATATATATATATATATATATATATATATATATATATATATATCTTTTGAACTATTTCCAATTTGTCTCTTAATCATTTCAGAATAGCCTTAAACGTGTTCGTTGCGTAGAAATTCTACTTCCTCTCCTGAACGTCATAGTTACCAACTATCACGGAATTATGTTTTTTTTTTTTTCTATTTTGAGTCAAATTTTTAGTTATAAAAACGTTAAAGGAAAGAGATCTATGCAAGTATATGCAATATTTTTATTTACTCTTCATATCAGTTTGAATACGCTATAATTGTAGGAAAACTGGTTATTCGGGAAAGCTATAATTGTTACAGCGAAAGGAGAAATTTTTCTTTTGTAAAATGGAGTCATATTTTTTTTACTGTCTAATTCTAATTTTTCACGCAGTACAACAAACGAAAACCAAACCAACTATATTTTTGCATCAGTATCTGCATACTTACTTGTTGTTAAAAGCATTAACGTGTATTGTTTGGAGAAAAGAGAAGCATAGTACAAAACTTTATCAGCATCAACGCACAGAGAAAGCAGTGGACTCCTCTTCATCACTCTCTTCTGTTTGTTCCAGTTCATTCATATACTCAATTTGGCAGGTACAAAACGATGTGCATTGCGGTGACCTACCAAGGCAACCACAACCACGATAGCATCCGTTGTGCATGAGCAGCTAGTTGGGTTCACTACTACATCAAGCGCTATTGGTATATTTGTGGGCTACCTACGAAGTACATAATCTTCTGCAATATATGGCAAAAATTTCCATCTGAAACCTCTTGGATCTAGATCAGGAGGATTAGTTTGTTCAACTGATTTCAATATGGCTGTCTGAAGATCAGCTTGCTTATAATACTCCTATAGTGCACCAACAGTTGGAGAAAGCTTAGAAAGAGATGGCAGACTTGTGATTGTTTTGATAGTAATCTTTTTCTTCCATATTCCAGCTAATAATCCTTTCCTAAGATAATAAGAAATGTATCACACTGCTCTGCTGTTAGACTTTCTTCAGTTTTCGGATTGCCAACTGCTTGAAGTGTGCCTCGAAACTTCGACACAATATTCAGCATTCGGCCTTTACCAATCCCAGCTGGAGATGAAGTAGTAGCACAGCCAGAATATTCACCATAGACGGACTGTGCACTCTTGCAACTTCATTTATGTCAATTGCTTCTCTGGATCCAGTACATTTTTCCATTAAGATTGGTGTAGTTAGCATTTAAACATCTACACGATATGCAAGCAGTACTAGTACATCCATATCATCATACTTTACCCGTATAGTTTGGTCAGGATCATATTTAGCCTCCCTAAGAACTATGTATACCACATTTACGTCAGCTTCTTCTTGTATTGTTGGTTCACCCCATAGTCCTCCTCTCACTTCAATGGGGGATGGTTGTGATCCAGTGATAAGCATTATTTGAGATTAATCTATGCTAATGTCCATGAGTGATTCTGTGATTAATGAAACAAGTTGCCTTTTCGTATTCATTAACGTCAATACGAACGCTCTTTTTTTGTAAAGGAGTTGATAATGTAAGTTTATATTGTCGTGAATTTCCTTGTTCTTGCTTCCTTATTGTTGCTGCTTTGATGCTATTCTCACAGTATCTGTCGAATACTACATGCAGAATATGGACTTGTTTGAGCTTACTTTCCACCATTGCTGTGAAATGTCTTTACAGTAGCCGGATGTTCTGGCCATGATACGTGCCAGAGCATTAAATAACCGTCAAGAATGACAGTTTGATGGGTGCTTACTAGCAATCTTGCTGATTTCATTACTGCAAGTGTGTGTTGAAGCACACATTTTGGGGTTTCTCGCATTTCTCCTTTCTCATTAAACAGAGCAGTTGGAACTGGAGCAAATTCATGGTAAAACACATCATCCACATTAACCCATTCGTGCATAACGTCCACTGGAGTGGACACTACTGATTGGTTACGATTGTGTTCTGTCGGAACTCTCTACCCGCAACCCAAGTGCATTCTTTTTCAATAGAATTTACCTGGGTTTCCTGATGATCTGAAAGTTTCTTCCACCTAGCGTGAAACTCTGAAAGCACGGGTGTGACGTTATCGGTGCATACTTGAAACAAGCAAGAAAGAGGCGCGGTGAGTTCTTCTGAAATATATGCTGATATCTTCTACGGAAGGTGTGCCAAGCAAGTGATATTTTTTTCCTTTTCTTTGTTACAATGTCTGACATCATGATATTATCAGGCTTTCTTCTTGTATCTACAGACATCATCCAAACAGACATGTCCCATGTAGTGGACAGCATGCACTTGAAGCACATTTGTCTGCAATAATCTGTCCACTGTAATGGACTTCATTCATCTATTGAAGATATGATTGGTTTTACGACAAATGGTGCTTGCCACTTACAAAAATATAATTGGAACCTCTGTGGCAACCAATAAACCTCTTCAAGACTTCTTACTAATATATGTCAGAAATCTGCATTCAATTTCCAGTTGATGTCACTACACTTGACTTCAATACGTTATGGCAGACAAAATTGGTATGTTCATAACACCTCCAAAAAAGACCGTCTTTCCTGAAATCAGGAACATGTAGACCTGTACACACAAACTGCCATGAACATATGTTACTCAGTATATTGAGGATGACGGAAGGGAATCAGCATAAGCAAATGAACAAAAAGAAATTGAATATCTTTCTCTGACTAGAAGCAACCAATACGACAACAAGCAAACTTGAGGTGATCAAAATGTGACAATAAGTTTTATCAAAGTTTTTCTCCATTTCTTAAAAATAACAATGTAAATATTACAGGAAATGGACAAATTGATTTGTTTTGACAGTTGTTTACAGATGACGTTGTAAATGACATTGTTTCAGACCCATATGTATGCGAATCAAAATGGCAAGGAACACGACAGCGTTGGTCTTACGATGAAGTTTTACATTTTAAAGTTTTAGCTGACGTAATGTCAGTAAACCGGTATGGAGGTATCTTCATTTCTATGATAATTCACAGCCTCGAGATCTGAACGACAGACTTTATAAATTACAATATGTACTGAATAAACTGAAGGAGAGATTTGAATTTGCTGTGAATGATGAAGAGTATGAATGCATTGACGGGCAAATCATGCCATTCAAGGGTAGACGTAAAATAAAGCAATATATACCCACGAAGCCGAAAGCTTGGGGGTGACATTTTGGGTAAGGGCACAGAGTAGAGGTTACATGTACGATTTTGATGAACATGTTGATTTTTAACTCATTACTTGTACCAAAATCACTTTGGCAAGTTTTCTACAATATAACGTTCATTCCATTTATTTTTAGTGTAATTTTGCAAACTTTGTGTTACAATTCAGAAATGATTATCTTACCCAAAATGCATGAAGTCCATTCAAGTGGACAGATAAAGATAATGATTAAATTCTGCTAATAAAATATCAAATTTCAAAATTTTCGATTTTACATGTCATCGTACATAAGAACAATTTGTAAGGAAAAAATCATAATCATATATCAACGAGAACATAGTTCATGCATGAAAGTGTTAATATCACGAGATGATACGAGCAGGCCTATTGTACGAACATAAATAACACTGTGGTCAATTATAATTATCAGTTGGGAATAACTTCACTGATTTCGTAACGTCTAACATCTGGTCCTCTTGGAAATACTTTGAAAACTTCCAGACCATTTACACACAAAATCAGTCAGGTTCTGTGTTCCCACATTAACAGCGTCTTTGTACGTTTAGTGCACTCTCACGCAAACTTGGACCACCTTTTGCAGCCAAGGGGGTCGGCACATTTTCTCAAAAATTCACGAATCTTCTCGCGATCTGCACAGTCAGCTTGATACGGGGACCTGTCTCCTCCTTGTGATGGAAAACAGTCCTCATTGTCCAATTTCTTCATATCGCCTACGTCTTTCTGAATTTGACCAAACACGTTCAAGGAAAGAGTCCATACAGCTAACGTTTTTGGTTGCGGGATAAATCCAATTACACCAGTAAGTCCATGACCATATCTCATGTATGTACTTTCGATAAACTAATTAGTCCATATTCCATTCCAGACAATCTTTTTGTGCTTACTACGTGTTCACCAGCAATGAATTTTGAACCAGTCTGATTCTTCTCAGATATAAATTGGTTTATGATCTCGCCTAAACAACACATACGTTTGCATGTTTGTAATTTGCAAATTTTTCGTTTGCATTAATGTGTGAAAAGTTACTATTGTACTGTTACTGCATCAGAAGAAATATGTAGTAACAGCACTACATTGATGAAAACAAAATTTCTGATAGAATTTTGCTCCCAATTCTTGTCTCCCTTGCTCGTCTGAAATTATATGAAGAGTAAATAAAAATATTGTATATACTTTGCCTAGATATCGTTTCCCTTTACGATTTATCACTAAAAATTCGACTCAAAATTCGAATAAAAAACATAATTCCGACATAGTTTGCAACTATGACGTTCAAGAGAGGAAGTAGAATCACTACACCTCGAATACGTTTAAGACTATTCAGAAATGATTAAGAGACAAATTGGAAATAGTTTACAAGAAATATATATATATTAGAATGTGTTACTTTTGTACTAACCATATTTAGAAGTCAAAAATTGTACTTCCCCATTTTCCTTCCAGTGATTGTCTGGCTTTTATTCATAGCTGATATGAGAGTTCAAGCACTGTATATTTGGGATATACATGATTATTCTCTTATTCTTAATATTTCCTACGTGAAGAGTTCGTAAAATAAAATATTCTGTATAAAAAAATATTTCTGTAAATTTTATTGATAGCTGGCAACCGTGACATCTGTGAGAAAACTATCAAATTCTTTTAATTGGTTACTAGTATGGTTATTTATAACATATGTATGAATTAGCATTCTACTGTCAATAGGACATGAGAAAAATGAAATTATTCTGAGATAATCCAATAATTTAAGACATGGAAAGTAAAGAACCCATCTTTACACCCCGTTTGCGAAGGTTCCCCAAAGTATAGAGGGTGGCACTCATCGGATTCGAAATCAGCACCCCAAAATCATATAAGATCAGCTGAAACTATATATAAAAAATCATGGTACGGCTAAAAATTGTGTCTTCTCCCCTGGACTCATATTTTCTGTCGTCTTTTCGTAATGTCCACATTTCTGCTCCACATACTGTAATACTTATAATTTGACTTTTTTTTATCTCTCTTCATTCGGTGACTCACATAGTGTGCTTCTGATAATTATCAGTGCAATCACATTTCGCACGTTGATTTTTATTTATCGTTTACATGTCATGACTTCGTTAATAATATTACTTTAAAAAACTAGCCACTTTTTTTTTGTTCGAGTTCCAAAACTGTCACAACCTCAATCATTCAAGCCACCATTGCTTTAAGATTTTTCATATTTACTTTAATATCAAATTATTGAGTTTTTCTTTATCTTCCTTGACAACATCATAATTTTCAATTCAGGTTCCGCAACAGCAGCTGTACCATCTGGAAAGAAAGTGAACTAATCCTTCTAGTTCACATCAAATTAACCTATTCTCTAATCAAACTCTTCTTCGTTACTTTCTTAGAAAGCAAATAATGCCGTTGAAAGCCTTTTCTTTTTTTTACGAACACCTCTTCCAACTTCACTATCCTATATAATTTCCTTGTATTCCAATTTTAAATGGTTGCTTCTATAAGTTTCTTCCGAACCTTGTCTTTCATTTCATCCCAAACATCTTTCATATTGCTCAGTTCAAGCAGTGAAAGCCTTTTCTAAATCCACGAATGCTACTCTGTATACTTTCTTCTCTCTGATTTGAAAGCTTTCGTTACTTTATTCTATGGAAACTAGTTGCATCTTTCTGCTTCGTCTGCTTCCAAATCACAACTGTTCAACTTCCTTATTTCTTCATCCATATAATCTCTTTCATACATCCCTCCTGGGTTTTACAATCTCCGGATCTCAACATCATCGAGACATTGTGGTCTGTTTTAGAAAATCATGTTTGTCCCCTTTTCCTTCACGACTATCTCTGCTGAAAATTGAATGTGTAGTGCAGGAAAAGTGATGCAATATTCCATTAAGCACGATCCATCCCTCGTCTGATTCAGGGTGTTTTGGTGGTAAAAGGTAGTTCTATACCGTACTTTTCACTCTTTTTTGGCTTGCACACATTATTTTCCAGAATTCCTGTAGTTTTTGAGGTGAATTCTTTCCCGTTTTCTCCCACTTTCTTCACTTCACCATTTTATTCATTTCCACTTGATAGCCGAGACAAGTAAAACTTATTTATTTATTTATTTGAGCTGAAGTAGAACACGTTATTACTCAGTTTCTGTAAATGTGCTGTAGGTCTACTGTAATACATATAAACTGTTAGAAATATAAAGAACGATCGCTGCTACTTTAAAGATTTGGCAGTCAGCGATTCTGAGTATGTGTTTAAGAATATATTTACACATGGCGTGCATATTAACGTATTTGGCAAATGCACGAACAAAAGCTACTTTGTAAACTGTCTAAATCACATTTTATTTGTCTAGTTTTCATTTATAGATATCATTAGTATGTGGTATACTCAGTCTGGTAATTAAGTAAAAAAAAATCTCTCTCTGAGTTTTAATTCCCACGGTAATACCGGCTAGGCTAAAGGAGACGGTGATGATGAAAAATGAATGAAATATTGGAATGAAGAAAGTAGGAGGAAACGGGGGAACACCGAGAAAATACACACGGTGTTTGTCCACCACAAAGCTCACTCGGCGAGAGCTAGAATCGAACCAGGGATCCCATGCACCAGAGGTGAACGCTCTACCACTAAGCCACCGTGGCCCCAGGAAATTAAGTAATGAAACACATTTTAGAAACAATCACCATCTAGCGAACTGCTTATGTATTACGTAGAGCTAATTTTGATCTTCAAATTGGTAATAATGCATGATCCAGTATAAACCGTATTGTAAGTAGCCGGAAGCCATTATCATGTCAGCTCAATGGAACAAAGAACAAATACGTTTAAACTGAGGAAATGCGCATCTGGGATTATGGAGTTGAATGAGCTATGGGTATGGAAATGCATATTTATCTTGTATACAAATATTCATATAGTATGCGAAGTTCAAACTTCAGGAAACTCTGTTAG
This sequence comes from Thermobia domestica, assembly GCF_964235325.1. Lineage (NCBI taxonomy): Eukaryota > Metazoa > Arthropoda > Insecta > Zygentoma > Lepismatidae > Thermobia > Thermobia domestica. The sequence goes on from NC_137459.1 coordinate 307,443,076, forward strand.
ATAAGAAAAGGCATGGTCGTTAAATTGCTGCTCATAAAGAGATACTCATTGGAAAATTGAATTACCGAAAATCGTTGTGGGATTGTCAGTTTCAGTAAAGAGTATTATTTAAATGAGTGGAACTCTTCTTTCTTACTTACGTTCTTTATTTTTATATTCTTAAGCATGATCATCCGGAATCTAAAAACAGGCAGTTAGATTATTCTTCACGACAAAGCATCGATCACTATTTACTAATAAATTTTGGTTCTAATACAGTCAGTGTGAAGGGAATAGGGAGTTTTTAAAATATTTTTGAAGAATTATATCCTGCTATCTAGTAAATGTATTATGAACATTTATTTTTTTTCCTATTAAACAATTGCTAGTAGTATAAAAGATAAGTGAATCATCCAGTTCCATAACGGCTCTTGTCCATTTACATAAAATCTTACGAAACTTAGAAAAATGTAGGATCTGCATGTTTTGTAGAACAGCGAACACTTCAGTGTGTTCATGAGAAAAACTTGAGCATCCTCAAATATTTCTAGTTCTACAAAACGTATTAATTCTACAGTTTTTCTCGGTTTTCTGGAACTTTCTGTAAATGGACAAGAGCTGTTATGGAAGTAGACGACTCAAGTGTACTGTGATTTTCGTTCAATTGAGACATTTTCAAGGAGCTAGTAAAAGTTAAGCGGATGCTTTGACTTCTCAATTTTCACAGTATAGATCGTATAGTTCATGAAAATATTAATGCACCACAAAAATCAATACGAGAATTGTACATTATTAAAAATAATAAACAGAAATTTTTATTATCATCTCTATAGTATTTTCTTATCACATTTACCAGAAATTGAGAAGTTTCTATCACGATAGAACACTATGGCTTTGAGTTGACTACTTCGTTTTAACATAGGAGTTATCTATTCTAATGCTCACAAACAATTGTAGTCTTTTTCTTCTTCTATTGTCTTCGTTCTATACAATTTATTCCCAAATAATGCTTCAACCAGCTTTATCCACTTATTCATTATGCTTAAAAATGAAATTTTAATATCTATTACTCGTAAGTGGGAAACCCAAGTTCGACTGCTGACGGGAGCTCATGTGGTTAGAATCCCACGTTAAGCTGAAGGTTCATGTTTCATATAGTCTTGCTGCTGGAAGGGAACTCAAATCTATCCATCCGTCTACTATTGCTAATACTTCTCCTTTATCTATGGATGATTTAAAATTTACCACCTTCCTATCAGCATTATTAACAATGACGGAACCAGCAGTAACGGATTCTGCTGGATATTGGTTTCGGTGACTTCCTCAAAAGAAAGAGAAAAGAAGACCCCGGACGCGGAACATAAGATATTTTTCAATTTTCCTTTCCTCAATGTTTCAGACTCTGTGCCGAAACCAATTTTCCGAAAAGGTTGGTTCCGGGCTTGGAACTAAAATTGATTTGCTGAGCAAATCGATTCTGATTCTAGAATCGAAACCGATATTGAAGTGGAAACGTAAGTGTATAAATAACAAGTTAGCAGCTTAAAAACTGGCTATATTGAATAAACAACTGTAATTTATAAACTATGTTCATGTTCCTTACTAAAATATATTCTACTTGACACAGACTTGTGGATTTTATATATGTAATTACAACTTTATTTCCATTTAATAGTGCCTGTTAATGGTAGAACGGTTCATGTATGTTGACAATAAAGCTTCTTAAATATTTCACTGTCGTAGTGAACGTAGCGGAGCGGCGGTTGTTAACTATTAGGAATTAGCATTACTCACAGATGAAGTATTGCTGTTATAATAAGACATACAGAATGGATCATTTATCTTTATACGCCCTTGTAACATTTAACAAATTGATACAAAAACCTGAAATTTTGTACCATCAAATATTAGCAGGAGGACATTATTCGACATACACTACAGTACAACCAGATTAACAATGTTGCCAAACCAACACAAAGTTGTAGTTTCTTTTAAATGACACTATGTCAGATTATCACATATTAAAACAAAAATTATAATGAACTTGTTATACAGTGTTCCAAATTAAGGATGCTACAGTACCACATACAACGGAAACAACCAAATTTTGGAGGGTTGAGTTGAGTTGATTTTGAGTTTAACGTCCCGTTCAGCAGCGAGGCTATATGAGACGTGGGCCTACTGATTAATGTGGAATCCGAACCACATGAGCTCCCGCCAGGAATCGAACGCGGGTCTCCCACGCCATAGGCGCGTACGCTAACCGCTTAGTCACGGAGGAGCTCGATTTTGGAGGTTTCTACAACAGTAACAACACAAGTAAAGCAGACGGGAAAATGCATATCGAACGCACCTTAGTGTCAAATGCTGCGTTAATCATATGAGTATTTCGAACAATTAGAAACACAGTTTCAATAAATTGACAATTTGACTTTGTTCAAAAAACTTTATTTCAAAAAAGTGTTTAAAGAAGTATCATATTCAAAAAATGAAATGAAATGAAATCTTTCAGTTTTACGTCCCACAATTATGCCGGCTAGGCCAAAGGAAACGGTGGTGTTGAGAAATGAAGGAAATGATGGAACGAATAAAGTGGGAGGAAACGGGAGAACCGCGAGCAAACCCACGCAGAACGGTGTTTGACAACCACAAGGACCCTTGATGCGAGCTGGGATAGAACCAGGGACTCCACGCACCAGACCAGACGTGACTCCACGCACCAGACTGCTCTACCACTGAGCCACTGTGGCCACATTACCACATTAAATTATGTAGATGGTTTTGAGTAGACATACAGAACATAATACCGTTTACTTCAATTTGAAATCTCAAACCACTTCGGAGATACGAAAAATTGTTTTATTGCTTAAAACGGCATATTTGTGGGAAATTTTTGTAACCGTTGTTGCTTTCCTTTGCTCCTATTACATCTCAATAATAGTTTCGGTAGGAGTAATTACAACAATTTCTCGAAATTACATGATTTTGTGCAATGTTTCAAATTTTACAATTGTTTGTTTTATCTCCAGAATGGTTTGAGATATCAAATTGGTGTAAACGGCATTATGATTTTCAGATCTATTAAAACTCATCTCTGTGATTGAGTGAGGTACTTATCTAAGCATTTTTTGCAATTAAGGCTTTTGAAAAAATCAACTTTCAATCCTTTGTAACTTTGCTGCTATTCATTCGAAATACATCACTTCATGATTATAGTATGAGACTATTACTCATACTTTAGATGTGATTTGATCTGTCCATCTCGCGTGCATCATCATTACTGCCGTGGAGGTTACAAAATTTGGATGTTTGTGATACTGTGACGTCTCTAGTTTCCAACACTGAATAACAAATGTGATATAAGTTTTACTGTCATTTGTATATTTGAAATATGCTGCCGTTTCAAGAAACGTAACTTTATTTGGGGTTGACTCCCGACGGTCCGGATCCCATATTAAGCTGTGGGTTCCTGTCTCATATAGCGTCACTTCTGAAAGGGACTCAAAAATCAAATCAAGTGTTTGGTTGGCAATACTGTTAACCTGGTGTTACCACACAGTAAGACAAACAATGTTACCCTGCCGATATTTGCATGGTAAAAAATTCAATATCTTCTCTCTCTCTCTCTCTCTCTCTTTCTCTTTCTCTCTCTCACACACACTCTTAGGTTAATAGTTACAAGAGAGTATCAAGATAAATGGACAACAAAAGATGTACACACGGAAAAGAAAGAATTTTACAGCTGACAAATTTTGTTTTGCCAATAACTCATGAATAAATTAATTAATTTGAATCTTTTCGCTGTTATCCTTAGAATAGTTATAATTTGATATCTTGCCAATATCGGCATCCTAATAGATTAATTTATTGTTCAGTTATTAGGAAAATAAATTTTGTCAACTGAAGAATACTTTCTTTCGTAACATCCTTTGTATCAAAAGTCCGAGGCTATAGGCCAACTCTCATCGTGAGTCAAGATTTAAAAAAAAAAAAAAGTTACGGAAAATATGTGGTTTTAAACCAAAAATGGTATTTTTTTCAATAGCACCAGCCGTTTTGGCTCCACACTGATAAAGGGTCCCATGTTAAATGAGAACGTAAGTTTTTAGTTCAGCAGGGTGTTCGAACGGAACATAAGGCCAGAAAAAATGACATGATAGACGAACACATTCTTGTATGAGGGAGCCTAGAACGTCTCAAATTCGTTTCTCAATAATGCTATATTATTGTTATGATGAGGGCCCAAGGGAACAGCCTGTTGAACTAGCAACTTTGCTTTATCATTTTACAGAGAGCAACTTACCAGTATCAAGTTTAAACTGCTGATGTGATTGGAAAAATCCCAGCATTTTAGATTGAAAACCATTTATTTCCCACAACTCTCTTTCTATTTATTCGTATTTTTATTCATAAGGAACTTAGTCATATGTATGTATGTATGTGTGTGTATGTGTGTGTAGGTGTGCGTGTGGGTGTGGATAGTGTATGTAGGTACGGGTAACGCTGTTGACGTTACTCCTGTAAATTTCTGGACGGGGTACTATGCCCATTCTTCCCTAAACTTGGGCTTAACTGTCAATGAGACTGTTACCAATCAAGTTAGCGACCCCGAAAACTGGATTGTACATTAATGTCGGTAATTTTCGACATTTTATTTTCCACTTCTTCTCATCCCCATACGAATGGGGGTGAACTTAACGGTTATCACTATTTACTCGGTTTATATCATCGTGCTCCAAAGTATTCTTGCAGCTTAGGCACAAGAAATGAACTCTTATGGAGCATAAGTGCTTTATTTACTTTCGATAGGTTCATTGTTCTAGTACTTAGCTGAAGTTCAACTTTATCAAAGTGCGATTTTAGGGAACTGTGCTTTGCACCTTTTGATTTGTCCTCGTAAATGTAACGTATTCACACCGCCCTCATCAATTACTAATTAGAGGATACTTGTCTTAATTCCTAGGCAATAATATATCATTGCCAGCATTGTATTTTCTACGACGCCTTGCCTACTAAACTTATATATCCCTATGCCTACACAAATACAGTAAAAAAAAAACTTATAATTTTCTTATTTTGAAGAAGCTTTCTAGTAATATATCGGAAGTTATAACTAATCCGTATTTTTTTTAAAAAAAAAGAAAGAAAAAGAAAAGAAGAAAGCTGTAGAGACAAACAAGTAAAATATGACATAAACCGTTAATGATCAGTCCAGTGGCCAATAATCTATAACGCTGAAATGAACAGTATTTTGTGTTAACGCAATGAACTTACTTTCTGATAATTTCCGTCAATCTTTTTGTAAGTTTGGCCATAAAGGGTGGAGTCACACAGAATAACTTCAAAAGAAAATCGATCTGAAAATATTATAGAATACTTACGTGTGTTTCTTTTATCAATTTCAGTCGGCACTTGGAAGGAGATCAGCTTGGTTGGAAACAATTTCAGACGTACTGATAGAGATGGAAGAAGTTACGTTGATCAGAATTCATCAGCACATAGAGCACTGTTTGTCTCCAAATACTACTACTACTACTCTCTTATTTCCATGATGCTATTCTGGAAAATTTTCAGCGCTGTGTGAAGGGTGAAAAAGGACTAAAGTTATGTTGTTGATGTAATCTAGTATGTGAGTAAACAGTATGAACATACAATTTATGAAATGTTTAACGGTTGTTGTAATGTCTGCTTTGGTAGGCAAAAGAGTGAAATGTACCTGGAAATATGAATATGTACTTGTGTTGAAACTCGAGTTGTCCTTAATTGCTTGTTAACTTTTGTTAAGTTGTTGTATTCAGCATTGATGTGTTGCAATCTTGTTTAACTCTCACGTATGTAAAGAGTTGAATTACCTTAATGTGTTCTTAAAATATTGAAGGTGCAGTATGAAGAAATGCACCTTTATATATTATCAGATAATGAATATTATTATTATTATTGTACAGAATTTTCGATTATTATTAGGTTTTTCTCTCATAATGAAACGAAAAGACAACCTAAATTGTTTTGAAGTGTCTTTATTACATATTGCTTTTTCTTCTCTATTGTGTATTCAAAATACACTTGCAAAGTAATATTCACATAGTTAAACGTAAAATGTGTTAAATGTTCGTAGAAATTGATGTATGCCCATAATTGTACTTCTGATTGTACTATTTAAATTTATACTAAAGTCTAATAGAGTTTGTTGAAGGAAAACAAACTAAATCTCTTGCGGTTAGGTCTGAAGGTGTTCTAGAAAAACTCATTCTACGTGTTGAAAACTTAAAGACATTTTTAGGTTTATTTATTTACAAGTAACTTTAAGAGAGAAGAATGAAGAGCCCTTAATGTACAATTCTGTGTATATTATGCCGATAATAGCACAATGTCGTTGTATTTTTGTATCACAACAGAAATATGTTTTTATGTCAATTGTTGTAGTGTATTATCTGAACATTTGTGTGTGTATGATAATTACTTCTACTATACAAGCAATTACTTTTTAACATTTTCGTTAAGTGAGCTATCTAACTCCAGCAACTTACCTTGTAGGAAACAAATTGCTGCATTTTTTTTCGAAAAGATTTAGTGCCTATTAAGTATATTGCTGACTTGAGACATCAGATCATCAGTCATAAGTATTGTGTTGGATGTAATAAAGCCAACTAATTCCTGATTATTTCCATATTTTTAATATCGTTATCGTATTAAAATGAAAGGATAGTTTTAACTGATTTAAATGCAGACAAGTACCGAGATATTGTTGTACACAAAACTATTTCAAAATGAACGAAAAAACACACAAATTGGGTAAAATACTTAAATTATTGTTCATAGTGCACATGAGGTTTGAGTCTTATTGCTCCAAAGCTAATGTGTATTGGATACAAGAAGTTTAACTCATCAGAAAGTAGCAAAGCGTACATATCTAAAGTTTTATTAATAGTAGGTTTAAAATAGCTTTGCAACAAATTAGTTACCTTCAAATCTTTTATTACTGTTTGTTTAACCTGTATTTGATGGGTATATGTTGCTATATAAGTTACTAACTACGCACTTGTATGTTATAATTTCGATTTGCACTATACTTCATAGGAAATGGTTGTACTAAGAAAATGTTTGGGTAATATTTTCTGTCTCGTTGGTATTTACGTGAACACAAATGTAGATTTGGATGTTGTTAAGATATAAATTTGCCTTTACTTCTGGAAAACATAAGCAGAAAATCTGTAAGAGTAGGTGGAGTTTCAAGACCAGACAACTGTGACAATTCAGAAGAATCGTTGTTTGGCATGTACATGAGAAATCTGATATTTCTGTACCGTCAAAAATGTGTGTGTCATAGACAGTGTCAAATTTGTTTATCAGTGAAATGAAGATCAGCTGGTGTTTGGCAGTAACATTTGTATATTAGTTGTGTGTGTTAATTTTTCTGTCAGAATGAGTAGACCTTGTTCTTACTTCTACTGGAAGGATGTATCTGTGATAACTACTGGATTATTTAAATATTAAGTAATTAAGAGGAATTTGTTGCCAAATTTAGTTGTCCGTCTTCTCTATTAATACAATTAACCATAACTTAATCAGCTTTAATGACTTTTTAACCAAATGGAAGATATTAAACCATATACTGTCTATGAAATGTAAACATCAGTGTCATTTTGCAAATTAAATTTCATTGAGCAAAATTGGATGAAAATCAAATTAATGTCTAATTGACCAAAACCTGCAAGAACAAGGATAATGTTCAATCTAAAATGTAAAGATTATTATTAGAATGTTGTTTATTAAGTTGTTTAATATTCGATTATTTCATGATTAATTTCTTATCAGATCCAGTAAGAATTTCGCGAGTAAATCAAGTTTTTTTTTAATTAATTTTATGTCTTTCACAATATAAGTCAATTTCTCTAACTGGTAGTAATCAATTAATTAATTGTTTATATTTTTCGACTATGAGTTTGCAGTTTTATTTGATCGAATTGTAAAGAAACAAAACTAATCGTAGAACTCCACAATCAGGTGTGCACTTAGGTAAATTTCTGATTGCCAGGTGAAAACATGCAATTAGAAGATAACTTATCACAATCCTATGATCACACAACCGCACAATAAGGATTGTGTCCACGACAGTTTAAAACTCTTGAGGTCTCTAAATAATTTTATAAGCCTTGAATTTCTTACTTTCATTGATCGATGGTAGTTGCATTTATTCTTAACTGTTGATTATTAACGTAGGGTCCAGCAGATTCCAGCTTATACATAGGGTTGCCATAATTTTTTGATCCAAAATACGGACAAGTCTTAAAATGGTCTTAGAATGACGACCCATAATAGATACGGTGCCCAAACTCAGAACAAATGTTTTGAAATTTCTTACCTAAATTACGGGCATTTTTGCATTTCATGCTTTGTACGATACGGACACGAACATGGAGCCAAAAATACATACAGTCCGTACAAAATACGGACATATGACAACCCTACTTATATATTTTACTAGATATATCTTTTTATTAAAAGCTTCAGTGTTAACATATACATAGTGTTGATTGTTGGCAGTTATTTTGCGGCTTAGGGCGCATAGATTCCCACGTAAATGAATTTGTTATAAAATTACCACAAACCAAAGGAATTATTATATTATTATTTTTTATTCCAACTATCATGCTGTAAACATTTTATTGGTTGCGTTTGTGAAGTTCGACATCAGGGATGAACAAAATCTCTAAGGAAATTAGTTGCTGATGTTTTAGACGAACAAATCAATGCTAATTTCGATAATTTCTTATTTGGGCCTGATCATAAGGAACAAGAGTACAGTCATCTGCTAAGAGAAAATGCATAATCTATCCTAAAATAAATATGTGAAAGTTCACTGTACTATCCTCACTGTGGAAAGTATATGTGTTTGGAATTTTTGTGTACAATATGTGAACAGCGTCTGAATAAGCATGGGTCATTAGAGAAATGAGAAGACTTCTCAATGTTTTTATACTATCAAGAGAAATTTAATATGGTTTGAGAATGTTTATTTTGTAATTTCATGTTCATCATGAATATTACAGTATATCTGAATAGAAACGTTACTCATATTGGTTCTAATTAGTGATTGCCGAATACCTATGCATATCGTCATTATAACTTCATTAGTTCTGTTGTATTACAGTTTCAATGTGCGAGAAATTCCTAAACTCTAAAGAATTTCTATGACTATGTGTCCTTCTACAAAGTATTCTTGAATTCAAATCGAACGTGTAATTTTTTACCCGTTCATTTTATATCGAATAAATAAAATTTAGTTAATTTTAAGTGCTTGCAAGATTACATAACGCATATGGTTCTGTTGGACCCCACGTTAATAAAGAATGGTTAAGGAATCAAATAATCTTCTTTTTATGGAAACCGAGAACATTACTTCGTTTGTCCTTAGGACTGACGTCTGTTTGTGTGTAACTGTTCAGTGTTTGACTTAATACAGCTATTTTTGATATTGCATTAGTTATACTTTCATGCGTGCACTTTGTGTGAGAGTTTGGTGCTAAGTCAAGCAACTCAATCTAAAAGTTGCGTGTTAGTGTCTAGTTCAGATGCTAATTTTAAGCCAGACAGACGACATAAAATAAATTTTGAATATTGAAGAGAAGGTTTTACATCTCCTTCCCTAAGTAAACTTAAATGTAGCGAGTTAATTGCAAATAATAATGTGATTATTGTAAATAGCCTGATTTTTAAAACTGAATATGTGGCTATTACTATTTTTGGTTGACCAAATTAATATTAAAATAATTCGCTTCAGCAAAGAGTAGATAAGTATCAATTAATTTACAAACAGAAATCTTTGTCTATGAATAATTTGATGCTCAAAGTCGGCACTCAGACATTTTGGGAGTTTAACTCAATTTATTTATTTTCCGGAACAATTTCCACAATATAACCAACATATTCACATAATCCAGTAAGGACCCTTCTGCTCTGATTTCAACTCATAGAAATAATTACTACCTCAATAAATCTAAATCTCTATTAATTTAACTATCCACAATCATTAACTATAAACGAATTACAATATACGTGTATACCAGCATTCAATTTCTATTTCACATTGTCATTGGCCGATTCAATTACTCGTACTCTCACTCCAAACATTCTTTAACTTAAAGACCTCCAATAATTATTTAAAAGCAAGGATTTCTCTTATACTGAAAATGTAAACTATATTTTAAAAGACAAAAGAAATAACCCTGGACTGCATCCCAGTTATTGTTTGTATAGTATCGTACGTGGAATGACGAGATGACTAATAATATCAGGTTATTCCGTGTCAATTCAATCGATTTTTGATACCCACCATCTCCGATATTCTTCAAAATAGGAGAATATGTTTGCTTACTTAAACTGTGAACATCACATAAATACAGGATGTCCGGAATTGGACTGATGGTTTTTAAAAGTGTATAGTTTTAATATGGTCAGAGATACAGAAGAAAAAAAAACATGAATTTTAAAGGAGTACTCAAAAAGTTTATTTGGTCTTTCTTACAAGTCATTCTAACTCAGTGTAACTCCACGTGAGCTCCATTAGTAACTCTTACAATATCTAAACTGAACTCAATCTCTCTCCACGTATTCTGTAACATCTGATGTGTTACTGAAGCAATCGCATTCCTAATACGGTTCTTCAGTTCGTGAAGGTTACGCACCTTTTCACCAGAATACACAAGGTATTTCACATACCTCCACAGGAAGATGTCCAGGGGGGGTTACATCAGGAGAGCGTGGAGGCCACCTTATTGGCCTATCATGGCATATCCAACGGCCAGGAAATTCAGTATCAAGGTACTCCCTCACTTGTAGGCTCCAATGTGGCGGGGTACTATCTAATTGGAATATCACTTGAAGTTGCAAATGTAACTGGGGAACAGCAAAGTGTTGAAGCATGTCTAAGAACACATTTCCTGTTATGGTTTGCTCTATGAAAAATAAAGGGTTTTTAACTGCAAAGCACACCAAACATTCAATTTGGGACTGTCTCTAGAATGTTCTATGTACGCATGTGGACTCTCAGATCCCCATATCCTAACATTGTGTCTGTTAACACAGCCAGACGGGTGAAAAGTTGCCTCATCAGAGAAAACAGTGTTCAATAGGAAATTATGGTCATAATCAATCCTGTCCAGAATTTCAGTAGAAAATGATACTCTCTGTGGTTTATCGTTGGGCTTAATTTCTTGCAACAATTTCACTTTATGCGCGCGCAAAAGTAATCGTTTGTGTACCACATCGTACACTGTTGACTTTGGAATTGCCAATTGCATGCTCGCTGCGCGAATTGACTTCCTCGGGCTACGTGAGAAACACTCTCTTATTGCTTCCACATTTTCTTCTGACACACGTGATTTACCAGCGCTGAATTGTTTCACTACACTCCCCGTTGATAAAAATTCATTCTCCCACACCTGGATATTGTTTCGTGATAAAGCATCCTTGGGGTAAACACGTCGAAAGTTACGTTGAACTTGAACAACACTTTTTGTCTCTGCAAACCACCACACACATTGCGTCTTTTCGACTGCCGACGCCATTTCTGTTTATCTGCAATACTAGCGCCGTCACCGATAGTTGTTGAAGTATGAAAATTTCTCAAAAAAAAAATTTTTTTTTTGAGTTTTCCTTCAATATGAATGTTTTTTTTTCTTCTGTGTCTCTGACCACATTAAAACTATACACTTTTAAAAACCGTCAGTCCTATTCCGGACACCCTGTATATCTTGTGTATGTTGTGCTGCTTCTATGTAACAGCCATTACAAAATACGAAAGTGACATGTCACAATCACAGTTTTCAGCAACTCCTTGAACAAATATCATTGCACCACTCGAACTACTACACTTGGAAACATGATTCTTGTGCCAAAATAAGCGTTGATTATTAAAGTGTTTAGATTTTCTATTACTGTGAGATATAATTTTATAGTTTGTTTTGACAAGCACATATAGATACGATGAATTTTCATTATAAATATTTTCCTCAGTTTAAGGAGTTGCTCTATCTTGAAAATTTTTAATGTTTGCTCATTAAATACCTAATACTATAGGGAAAAAAGCACTGTAGGGAAAGAATATTTCCCTAATACTATAGGGAAAGAAATATTATTTTGCAGAAATGACAGGTGTTTAAAAAACTTTGGTTCCATATTACTTATTAGTATTTTCTTGTAATGCAAATGTTGTTTTAATTCTCCATAGCACTTAAAATTTAGTTTATGACACATGTTACTGCGAGCAATATTTTTCATTCCTCCTTCCTATGCGGAACGAAAAAGAATTCATCTGAACGCAAAGTCTTACAAGAAATTTGAACACCTCGAATGGGCATCTTAGTGAATCATCACCACACCTTTTTCTCCCATTCTGTCAGGCATTAAGAAACGCAGAAATATGCGTTTAATTGTTTTAAATCAGAAAGCCAAATACCAAATTTCGATGTATCTAACCTTATGGGAACCTAAGGAATGGTCATCTTACATACAAGTTCGAAGTTTCAAATGGGAAGAGGACCATTTCGAATACCAAATAACACCTGCGTGAACTCAGAAATCGAAAGCTGTATTTTTTTTTTTTTTCGTATCCTATATGGCCTGTGCATTTTGAACACTGGAAGTTTGGAAAGCCTCATCGTCAGTGACAATTTCTTATCCATAGGTGACAAAAGAACATAGGTGACAAAAGACTTGATACAAATCATCCTGATATCAGGGAATTTGTAGTTTCAAAGAAATTGCAGAGGACTACAACAGACGGTGCCCAGACTGACGTCTAGTATTGCACAGTAGTGGTCGCCAAATTCCGAGAAAGTGGCGCTGTGGAAGATAAGTCACATAGTGCGGAACCAGAAACTGCCACTAATGAGGAGACGGCAACGACGATTGTAGCATCATTTGTGAATAATCCTCAACACAGTGCTCGTCGTCTCTTACTAAAAAGTGGTATCTGCAAGTCTTCCATTATCTGGATATTACACTCCAATTGCTGGCATCCTTATTAAGCTGCACATGCAACATAAACTTAATAAGGGTGACTCAGATCGACGGGTCGATTTTTGTACTTGGACTACAAACCAACACGAACTGGATACATCGTTCACAAGTGGCATATGTTCAGCGACGATGACTATTTATGTTTGAATGTGGAAGTCAATCAGCATAATTACCAGTACTTATGTGATAGTAATCTGAACTGGATTGATCCTAGTCATGGGAAGGTAATGATGGGGTAGCATATAGGACATCCGCATCATGAGTGCATTTTCTATTGCCACTATCTTAAAGACGTAACAGTGAATGACGGTCCTGTAGAAATATGTCTCCTTCCCATCTGAACCAAGAAGGTAGCTTTTCTTATTTTCAATAAGATGGGACCCCTCCCCACTGTGGCGTTGGAAAAAATGAAATGAAATCTTTGAGTTTTACGTCCCACGGTTATGCCGGTTAGGCTAAAGGAGACGGTGATTATGAGAAATGAGTGAAATGGTGGAATGAAGAAAGTGGGAGGAAACGGGAGAACCCCGAGAAAACCCACGCACACGGTGTTTGTCCACCACAAAGTTCACTTGGCGGGGGCTGGGAACTGTGGCGTTGGAGTACGTTAAAGACTCGGTGCACAATTCTCAGGGAAGTAGAGAGATCGCCATAGTCCCGTGAAATGACAGCCCAGATGACCTGACCTAACACCTCTTGTTTTTTGTATGGGGCTATCTAGAGCAAATAGTGTGTGCTGATTAATCCCGCGATATAGCCCTAAGGCACCTACAGGAATGCATTCAGCACGCGTGTGACCATATTTCACTGGATATTCTCCTGCATATGGAGTCGGAATGGATAGAGTGACTACGACTGTAGGACAAATGGTTTGCCACCACATAGAACATGTGCTCCAGCGTGAATTTGGTAGGTGATTTTAAACATTTAAGTGTCCATAAAGTGCAAACCGTACAACATATAAAATAAATAAATACATATTTGGATTTCTAAGTTCACTCCAGTATTACTTGATATGCAACATGCTCTCCTTCCTATTTAAAATTTCGAACCTGTACTCAAGATTGCGAATTTCAGTGTGCCATCCATTGTAGCCATGTATCATATAAGTTGTAACTCTCGCTCTACTACCGTCTCGCAGTAAGATAATTCATATTTTCCTCTCAGGTTTCACAATAAAGGATCTCCAAAGATTTTCTATTCACCCAGAATTATAAAATACAATTTTTCGGAGAAACCTCTCATTTTTTCATTGTATGTTTTCTCTAATTAAGATTATTTTAAATAAAAAATAACTATCTACAATAAAATATAGCTGTTCTGGAGATAAAGCAATTTATTTATTTATTTACCTTATATATTCGCTAGTTTTTCAACTAATTTAAATCTTTTATTATTTACATTTCGATAAAGAAATTAGCTAATTCCCCAAATAGCAGTTAATACTGTGTCACAAAGTATACTGCAAAGCTATGGAATATCTTCTGTTATCGAGTCGAGCCTGTCTCTGACCAAGCCTGGCCACCAAATATAGCGATATTTAGTTTGTAGGCGATGGGGTACTTGGCCAGTGAATTTAATTTAGGTTCGACCAGTAGTTACTGAGAAACAAAGTACCACATACAAGATGAGTCCAGTTGAGCCGAGCGTATCCTTGACAGAGCCCGGCTCCCAAATATAGAGATCTCTATTCCTTAGATGATGAGTTTCTTTCCCACCGAATTTTGTTTAGATCTGGCCATAGTTACTGAAGAACAAAGTACTACATACGAGCGAGGCGAGCTTGTTTCTGGCCGAGCCGGGCCACCAAATATAGCATTTTTTATTCATTTCTTCATGGGCTATTTGCCCATCAAATTTGGTTCAGATCTGGCTAGTAGTTTCAGAAAAATAAAGTATCACATACAAGGCAAGTCGAGCGACCCGAGTCTGTCCCTGGCCGAGATCGTCCATTAACCCTTTTTTTTTTTTTTTTTTTTTACCATGGTGTAGTATCGTCCTTGACCGCTTATTTAGGTTTTAGATTCTATAACAGGTATTTAAGCCGAGTTTTTTATTTTTCAATTCAAGGATTGACCAAAGAATACCCCAGATGCGTTTTGGAATCGGATAGTGAATTTGGCGGCGCCAAGTGGGGGAGGAGGGGCGTGACTTTTTTCCTTTTTCTTAAGGCAAATTTCATAACTTTTTAACGCCTTTAGTTTTCAAGATATCAAATTGAAATTTTGTATACTAATTGTGTGTTCCTTTTGTATACTAATTGTGTATTTCTCAAAATTTTTTGAGGTCCCCACATGAAACCGGGTCCGGGTCCTATGTACACAAGTGTTCCGAAGAGGTGATTTTTTAAATAAAAAATCCGGCTTTTGTCGATTTTTGCGGTTCAGGTGTGGGATACGGACAATGTGATTGGTAATGTTGGAAAGGGCTTGTTATACTAAAGAAAATGGTGTTCGAACCACGACTCTAGGGCAAATAGTAATGACGCAGTAATTTTTTATAATATGTACATGTATGTATATTAGGGTGGGCCGAAAACATTTTTTTTAATTTCAATGGGCCGGGTTGCGGAAAAGTTGCCTCGTGTTAGTGGTAGTTAACACAGAAAATTTGGAGTTTTTGGTCAACCCCTTCGTTTGCCTCACGGGACTTAAATATTTTTATAATTGCGGCTATGCAACCCGCACGACACTACGAAGAAAATTGTGCTACACAGCAGAGTTGGCGTGGGTCAATGAAAACTTGACCCATGACCCACTGACCCACCACCCACCGTGACCCACGACCCACTGACCCACCACTCATCATGACCCACTCTGACCCACGACCCACCATGACCCACCACCCACCGTGACCCACTCTGACCTACCACCCACGGTGACCCACTCTGACCCACCACCCACCATGAACCACTCTCATCCACTTTGACCTACTCTGACTCACCAAAATCCATCGTCATCAACTCTGAACACGATCCACGGCCTCTTCTGTACTGACTAAAGAGTTTACACTTGTAATAAAACAAGACTGTGAAATTGTCAGTAATCGGAGTTTGACTTTCTAGTCAATCGCTCAAGCACCACTTTGTTACAATAACGGTGGATCTGACCTTTACGATATAAAATGGTAAAGTGTTTGTCGGTGAGGAAATTGAAACAGTTCGAGGTGGGGAGAAATTAGTGTGTGCCTAAAATATACTTTTACTAAGAGAGTATTCCTGCAAGTGTTAATTTCTGAACGCATTCCACAAGAAACTTCTATTCGCAGGAAAATACCCCTGTACAACATGGAAAAGATTATGGTTTCTCAGTTCACAGTATTTTTCTCACAAAAGACTTGAAAAATCAGTTATTCATAGGGTACTCGGGTAGAGTGCTCGGGTACCCTATGTGAGAGCATTTCCATAAAGTATGATCATAATTGTAATTTGTGTAATCACTAAAACACCACGTTAAATTTAAGTTACAAATATGCATAATTGCAATTATTATGAATATTTATTCAAAGTAGTTTGCCTAAAGCAAAGAAGAGACTTACTAAAAATTAGGTACAAAGTTGAATAACACAAATAAGCCATTAGTAATACAAGTATACATTTTCCGTAACTCGTAATTTTCCACCTTAAATCTGAAATCGGATTTATCTCCTGTTGGTAAGTTAATTTTTTGGCGGTAAATCATTCGCAGTGGAATGATGTCCATCCTTCAGCCAAGAAATAACTACCTCGTCTACTTTGAGCATGACTAGCGGTGGGCCATTAACATTGATGAGCAACAAGTTAGACAATGTTTGAGCACTTAGTCTATTTCTAATATCAGTCATCTGTAAATTCATAAGGGGAAATCCCCGTTCGCACTCTGTCGTGGAAATTGATAATACTTCTACCCGATTTCTGCAACTTCTCATCGACAATCTACTTGTTAGACTTAAGTCTGATAACGATTTTTCTTGGTCAGGTTTGAAATACTCACTGTCAGCAAGAAGTATCATCTCTCTATCACCATACATCTTTCCCATATCGACCATGTCAGTTGGCAATGTCGACCCATGTAGAACAGAAACTTCATCTACCACGCCTTTGATAAGGAATCTTGTGAATAAATTACCAATTAAAGCCTGATAAACTGATGATTTCTTATTTGTTTATAAATTTAATTTTTGTAATTGCATATGAAGGTTTGATACCATTACCAAGTTCACTCCCTTGTCTAGAAAGCGAAAAGGAACGTGACGTGGTTCCTGGAAAGTGTTCAGAGGTGAATGGGAATTTCCCTCCTTCTTCAACTTCAATTACCAGACTGCTTTTTGCCATGAGCCAAATTACGATGAATTTCAATTAAATTATCATAGTATAATTATTTCCTTGTTGAATTATCAATACTTTTCAGTGAAAAAAGGATGAAATTTCAAAGTTCCAAATCAAATTCAGCTCCGTAAGTTTAAATGCTTGCGAGATACTCCTTTTTTTCGCAAAAATTCTGATCCTCGCTACCTCCTTAGGATATTATACATTATAATAAAAGCAATATAACATCCCAATTTCCATTAAGGCCTAACTATATACCAAAAGTAATTTCATTTGACTTTGCAATTTCACCGTGGTGATCAGGCACACTCAGTTACATTCAATTTTTATATAATAATTAATATATTACAGTGATTCAAAAATGTATTTTTCACAGTAGTTAGCTCTAAAAACTCACAGGTCTCGAAAGCCAAGTTGTAGTGTAAGTCCTGTTGCTATTATTACTATTAAAAATATCAATATCCAAAAGTGCCTGAAGTTCTTTTTTCACTTGGTTAGATATACTCACCTCAAGTAAGTAGACAGAAACAAGTGGAAAAGGAAGGGAAGATCTTGAAAGTAAAACGGAGACAAATTTACAAGTCTTCAAAAGATACTGTCTACAATGCAGTGAGCAGAGAGGGTCGGTAGATCATACTGAGTCGGTGGGTCACAGTGGGTCACGGTGGGTATTGGGTCACAGTGGGTCACATGCTGTTGACCCACGACCCACTGACCCACCGGCCCACTGACCCACTCCATCTCTGCTACACAGATATAACATTTAGTTCTTTTTCACACTGAAGCATTCTGAAGGTGAAAATAGAAAGTAAGAGAAAAGTTAGATGCGATATTGTTCCTACGTGGTTAAAGATTATAATCAATTAGCCGAGTAAATTGTATTTTGAAAACACATTATGAATATACAATAGGTTTGGGGCGCCGCGGTGGCTCAGTGGTAGAGCGTTCACCTCTGGTGCTTGGGGTCTCGGGTTCGATCCCAGCCTCCGCCAAGTGAACCTTGTCGTGGACAAATACCGTGTGCGTGGGTTTTCTCGGAGCTCTCCCGTTTCCTCCCACTTTCTTGATTCCACCATTTCATTCATTACTCATCATCACCGTCTCCTTTAGCCTAACCGGCATAAACGTGGGACGTAAAACTCAAATATTTCATTTCATTTCATATACAATAGGTCATGAAAAATTATTTATAAACCTTCCCTTGCAGCTCTTAGCTCTTTTTGGCACATACACTCCGAAACTCCCCAGATACCACCACGAGGAGGTTGCTGAAAATCGAGTTCCACCCACCAAGTTACTTTTTTTTTTTTTAGCTCATTTACGTTTCATAGTCCTGCTTGGAGTCAAACTTTTGCATTTTTTCTCGGGACTAAATTTTCCCTGATAAAGTTCTCTTCGATCTGCTCCACCGCTTGCGTATGGCACGGAAAACATCGAAATTCCTCAGAACCTATAGCCGCCGTTCTAACATTTTCTGCTATCTAACCCGAAGAAAGTTCTATTGTTAATGGTGGCTCGGTGACGTACCTTAAGAACCAATCGATCATCTCATGATGTTTACTTGCGTTTAGGTTTATTTTCGGAACATCGAATTCACGTTGATTTGATCTCTTTCCCTGCCGACACGCTTTTATTCTTCTTCCTTCTAAAACTTGGATGTCCTGGCTCCCATCAGTGATCATTGCCAACAAGAAGTTTTCCAGATGGGCAGAGTAAGCATTGGAACTAATCACAGTATACATGATTCTTCTTAATTCATCTGGAAGAAAGGATGCAGATTGAGCGAATAGCCACAAGTGTCACATTCCGTTGGTAAGAGAAGAATTTTGCTTTATTTCAAACCAAACTCAAGCATATACTTTGCTGAAGTACTGTGCAAGCCAATGAAGTGCTTCTTCGGGATTTTGTTGCTAATATATAATCGGAGAATGAAAGAACCTGTCGACTGCCATCGTGACATGACAATTGGTCCAGGCTTTTTCTCCAGGTGTGTCGAACAGCAGGGACGTAGCTAGGGAGGGGCAAGGGGAGCACCGGCCCCCTCAAATCTTGGCTTGCCCCCCGAAATATTTATTTAAAATTGTATGTTACAAATTGTTTTTATTTGACAATAAATGAAAAAGTTATCCATAGTAAACTGAGATAATTCATGCTTCTAAGAAAAGGTTATTTTTAAAAATCCATTTATAGACTATTTCTTAAATGAGTGGTAACAAAAGTATAAGATCAGTAACTTTGGGGGCCAAGCGTCATCTTTCTTAACATTGCGAGGTTCTTCCAGCTCTGAGTGATTCCAGCCTTATAGTCGCCTTGAGGTACTAAGGGCTAAAAATGTATGCGAATGTACTTTTTGCAACCGACTAAGACACAACTGAAAGGTCGATTCGACTCAGAGGCCAGGTGGATGCCTCCTCCCTCATTGCTGGGTTTTGCAATATAGTGCCTTATATTTTAATTGTTTTACGAGAAGATATTGAGTGTAGACTTACTTTCTTATTTGTATTATAATTAACAACGATTCTGTCAAAACAGAGGAGGATGGAATATGTAAACTACTTAGACCCTTATCTGTGCTGGCGCTGGCAACACTGTAGCTAAGCGGGAAAGAGTCTATTTTATTCCTGAACGTGGAGTGTGCTGTGTTAAGTTTACTATGTATGTGTTCCTAAAATTGAGTATGAGAGATTTACAAAATCTGGATATTTTATTTCACATGGAAAAAGTGATGAGCAATTGTAGAGTACCTACAACGAAACTGATAAGGTTCATATTGTTGCTGAGGAAAATATTCATTTGGACACTGTCGAAAGAAACAAACTAAGAAAGTTGCTAGTACCTCACAGGAAAACCTTGGAAAACCTCTGTATATACCCAAGCAGATACCCAGTTACTTATTTGTTCGGTTGTTGAAGAAATTAAAGCAGATGAAAATACATCGCGTCTCTACACTAAAGCATTGAAGTTTGCCAAACAAAATGGCATAGAGTGCTTTAATCAACCAAAGAACAGAGAAAATCGAGATAGTAATATAAAAGATTTGCTGGTTTCGGGTAGTATTCCGAAGAAAAATCACAGAGTTACATGGAAGCTATCTTTCGTACAGAAGTCCTATATCCAATAGTTGACAATATTGTGAACGAGTTTGACGGACGATTCTGCAAGGAAAATGTAGGCCTATCTGTGATTCGTAGCATTCAAGCATGCCATCCTAAATCAAAACTGTTCTTGATGGAGAGGTAATGAAAGAGTTTCCTGCGCAATTCAAAATAGACTTTCCTAAACATGCATTCGTTTTTTTTTTTTTTTTTTTTTTTTTTTTTTTTTTTTTTTTTTACGTAGAATCTCTTGGAGCTGCATGCTGCTCTACCCAAGGCCATTTTTTCACAGACTACGAATTTGCTCAAAATAGCCTGCACGCTACCTGTCATCAGCTTCTTTTAAGCGTTCTTTCAGCGTGCATAAGAGGCTCAAATAATATCTTCGTCGTAAGTCAGGCCAGGACAGAACATCAATGTTAGTCGCACTTGAACATGAGATAGCTTCTAAGCTTGAAGAAGAAAAAAATATTGACATATTCGCAAAGTCGTCGCATAGGCATCACAGTTTGTATCCAGCAAGTAATTTGTAAATGCAGTGTGGCAGAATCTTGTCAGATGATGCAAGAACAGCATAAAAAAATGGTGCTGCAATATTAGGACAATATTTTACCAATTATTATTTTATTGTATATGTACTTCGTTGATTAGAGTTTTTTATGTTTACGAAAGTTCAAATAATTGTAGGCCTCTTTGATATTCATGTTATTTTTGAGACGCACGGAAGACGCAGTTGAAATTATATTGAAGTTTATTAGTCTAGCATATAATGTTTCTTCAACTATGTAGAATATTACATTTTAGTTTTGATATCCTGTGTGTTCAGTTTAGGTAGTTTCTTGGAAGTCATGTTACCCTTTTACGGTAGTGAACGTCTGTCACTATATTGTTTGTAACTATTTTCTCAAGCTACATAGAATATAAAGGTACAAGGCAAAAAGTTATATATAAATGTATCAAAAAGTACCTAGGTTTACATGAAGTACTAGTTTACATGAAGTACTGCGTTTTTTAATGTTCTAGTTGAAATTTACTGCATAAGTAAACACTATTAATACATAGTTGAAATCATTGTTTCATTATCACATTTCGTAGGAGAGAGATTCTCTTTTCTCTTCTAACCCCCGAAAGAGTAGTTAAAGTTTAATTTGGGACAATTTATTGGTAAACTCTCCAAACGATACTTACGTGTTGATTATCCGCAGTTGTCACGACACTCGATTCTGCAAATTATGGTGAATACACTATATATATATATATAATATGGGCTATTCCATTTGCAAATATGCCTCTCCAACTCAGAACTCTGGCTACGTCCCTGTAAGGACACAAACCTCCTGAAACGGCTCGGCAAATGTCCAAAAGGTATTGCTGATCGTTTCTAGAAGGTGTATAAAATTACAATGTTTCTGACTTCTTATAAGACAATGTTTTAGATATTGTTACTGTCATCTACGATGTTGTAAATATATATTTTCTATTATTGCACAGCTGATTTTAAAATTACTTGGTATTGGATTACTTGATTACAATTTTTTTATAATATATCAGGTCTAAAAGAAATTGTTCACGATATACAAGAAAAAGGCTGAAATGTAAGGTTAATAACATATTTTTCACGCTATAAATAAAGAACACGAACTGAAACATAAAAATACAGTTTTTAGTATAATTTATTACAATTTCTAACCTATAGGAACAATTTCGCATCTCACTTTTCTTTTGTGTTTTATTTTCATCCGGAGAATGCTACAGTGTGAAAAAGAACCAAAGCTTATAGCTGTGCACTGTGCAGCACAATTTTCTTCGTTTTTTGTGCGGATTGCATAGCTGCTGCTATAAAAATTTTCAAATCACATGAGACAAAGGAAGGGGTTGACCAAAAAACTGCAAATTTTCTGTGTTTACTACCACTAAACGAAGCAACTTTTCCGCAACCCGGCCAATCGAAATTCAAAACCAAACAGCTGTGCAGCACAAATTTCTTCGTAGTGTCGTGCGGGTTGCATAGGCAGAGCTATAAAAATATTCAAGTCCCATGAGGCAAAGCAATGACTTGACCAAAAAAATCCAAATTTTCTATTAACACGAGGAAACTTTTTCGCAACCCGGACAATCGAAATTCAAAAATGATCGGTCCACCCTAGTGTATATATATGTATATACAGTGGCGGATCCGGGATATGATCAAGGAAGGGGATAAACCATAACAACTTGTTTTTCTTAAAAAAACTTCAGATTCCTAAGTGAACCCAGGCACGGACTCAAGGGGCAATGTGATTTGGAATATATTTAAAAAAAAAGTTTCGGGTTTATCCCCAAATTTTCCAATTTATGTGTATGACACGGACATGCGAGTAGTACCGTTGGAAAGGGCTAGTTATACTGAAGAAAATGGCATTTGAACCATGGTTCTAGGTCAAATGGTAATGACGCAGTACATTTTTGAACTATTTTTATACATATATGTACATACCTAAGTATATGTATGAAAAATGGATCATGTTCAGGGTTTAAAAAAATTCTACCAATCTTAGTTCTTAAGATACAAGATTGAAATTTTGCACACGTATTACGAACATAACCACGGTTTAAAAAAGAAACATTCAGATCCCAACGTGAAACAAGGCCCGGGTCAGAGAGGCACAAAAAAATTTGCTTTTGTTTTCGAAAAATCTCCAGTTTTTTTTTTTTTTTTTTTTTTTTTTGATTTTCCCGTTTCTGGCGTATAATACGGGCAAGCGAGTAATACCGTTGGAAATAATGCTCCATCTTGAATAAAACGAGGTATAGATCATGATCATACGTTAAATAGTAAGGAAGAAGTAGCTTTTTGAGTGAAAGTCTAAAATTTAACTCAAAAAGTGGAAATCCTAAAAGCGTTAAATAATTTCCTGGATAATGGACTACTTCCCCACTGAATTCCGTTTAGATCTGTCACGTAGGTACCTGGAAATAAAGTACCACATGCAAGCTGATTCGAGCCGGGCCGAGCCTATCTCTGGATGTGCTGGGCTACTAAATATAGTGTTTTTAAATTTATTTGGCCATTAACTATTTGCCCACCAAATTTAGTTCAGATCTGGCCCAGCCGAGAAATAAAGTACTAAATACAAGGCAAGCAGAACCTGTTTGTGGCCGAACCGGCCACCAAATGTAACAATATTTATTTCTTCGAGAATGAGCTACTTGTCCGCCGAATTTCGTTCAGATTTGGATAATACGTACATGGGACATGACCCAGGCCAGCAAGTTTCGGGTAACGGATTTTTTTTTTCGGAACAGTTTTTTTTTCATACTGTTGTTCAAGAAATTTATTATACATGCGCATATGAATATAAAACAGGATGTTAACATTTGTAAATATCCTAGTAACAAGAACATATTTGGCTAGAAAGTGGGATTTAACATTTAGTTATGAATTAATATTCGTCATTTCTTTTTTTGTCCATTGTTTACATCGTCTTTTATCGTAATTTCAGAACATATCCATTGTTAATTAACTTCCAGAAGACCTAGGGTTTTCAAAGTATATCACGCAGCCGCCAGTGCAAGCAATTTATGACTATTTCGTTGTTGTGAAAAACTTGCGTTATTATTGTTTAGGTTGGGTGAAACACTTTTTTTTTTTTTTTTTTTTTTTTCAATTTCATTTGAACAATTTGCAGAAAAGTTGTTACTGGGTTAGAGTAGTTTCCATGACATATTTCAGATTTTTGGCCAACACCTTTCTCTGCCTCATGACGGTCAAAGTTTTCAGCGGGCAAAGGTAGGTAACAAATACGTCACGTGCCGCAGTTTTGCATTTTTCGAGCTTGTAATGTAACGGCTGGTAAGTGTTAATGTTTTTAATGTGAAAAATTGTATCTTTTCTTACTCATTTTTACGTTTCGAAGCTACGGAGACTCAATCGTGTGTAAAAATGTAGTTTTGTATATTTTTCTTGTTTCTTTTTTTTCGTTCGTCACTTTAAGCAGCTTTTTTTAAAATTAAAAATACAATTATCATTTCTTCATACCTCTCTAAAGTCATAAAACAGAAATAGTTTAGTTATTCTTATTCGGATCGTTTTGCACCTTTTATCTGATTTCGGATTCACCCTGTAATACTCCGAAATCACCCAAAAAACACCTACCCTAACCCATTGTTTTTTATTCTTCTAAAGCAAGCGTGTTCGTCTTCACATGCCATAATCATGCTTCGTTTCAAATATTGACATATGCTCAAGAGAGGCCAGTTTTGCCGGATGTGACTGTCTCTTCTCTCGAGTCCAGCTTCCGTTAATAAACGAGCTTGCACTACGGTCTTCGCAATGGTTTGAATATGGTACGGAGATGACGTAATTTTATAATTAATCAGCCTTGACTGTGCTCTTGATGTTTTCCTTAAGTGCCCTTCATTATTTACTTTGTCAATAGTAGTTTCGTTATCTGGTGGAAAAATCGATCATGTCGGAGTAATCTACTTATACAAAGTTGATTTTTTTCTGTTGTCGGCATTTCTTGATATTTCTCAATTCTAATGTCCTAACGTTGCACTTTTGTCCGTCATCGTGGATGAAAGGCGGTTTTCAGGATGAGAGAAATATACATTAACACATACGGGAGAGTGGAAAACTTCTTTCATGTCTAGTGGAAGAAATTGGGTCAATTCAACTATTTTCCATAAGTGTCGGGATACGTCACAGCAAGAATTGTGTAACTTAATTTCGAAGCACACAGCGGGGTAGACTCGAACCACAACCAATCAACGTAACGCTCCTACAAGGGCAAAGGTATCACGCAAAGGAACAGTTATCTTAACGAACTTATTCATCAACGAGATTGCACAATTGGTCCAGGGGTTTTCTTTTATAAGTGGCGAGCATATGCCACTCGAGACAGCTCGACAAATGTCTGTAGGTATAGTTGGTCGGTACTCAAATCGTTAAAATTAGTCATTGTTTCGACCCATTGAGCTTCAACTGGTTGGGAAGAAGCCACAGATAATTCTTCATAGAAAGTCAGTCATCTTCCGATCGGGCCAGATAGTGTCTTCGAGTCGATAGAAGCCCCATCGAAGTGTTCAGCTAGATGGCGAGAAGTTCGTTCACATGAAATAGACACACAGTCCCCTGCAACTCCTTCTCAACATTTTCTCCACACATGTCATTGCTCCACTAAATCTATCTGTAATCACATTAGTTCCATCGCATCCAAGTGCAAGTGGTTGTGAAGTATGTTTTTATTTTGTTCAAGAAACTGAGAAATTGCTTTCGCTACC
This sequence comes from Thermobia domestica, assembly GCF_964235325.1. Taxonomy (NCBI): domain Eukaryota; kingdom Metazoa; phylum Arthropoda; class Insecta; order Zygentoma; family Lepismatidae; genus Thermobia; species Thermobia domestica. Next base: position 307,468,738 of record NC_137459.1, read on the forward strand.
TTGTCTTCGTGGTCTGAAAGTGGAATATGTACGAGATATTTTGAGCAGGTTCTTCCACAAACATATATTGCTCTCCTTTATCTCTCTTCCGTAGAATTTGTTTCCAATTTTCTATTTTCCATTCATCAAAATAATGTTCACGAAATCCATATTTCGTACCACTTTCATCAAATCACACATTAGTTTTTTTTTCTTTTATCGACGAATTTTCCATTTATCTATTATATAAACGGCGCCTTAAGAAGTGGCAACGCCGGGATCATGAGGAGCTACATTCACTTTCATAGCTGCTGACCTGTCTGAGATTTCTGTAAGAAAAGCAGCACCAGATGCGTAAGGTAGTGACAGTTGAACTTGTAACGTATTCTTCTCTCTGTGTCCAGGTCCAGCTTTGAATTTGGATCCAGTAGTACTGCTTGATTTACTCATTTTGCTTCACCCACTCGTGTGGACAACAATATTGGATTTGTTAGTGTTGTGTTACGAGTATGCTCGCTCTTTGCTTAACACTCTTGGAAATTCTCAAACGCAATGAAAATCAACAAAGGGCGGAAAATAAATTGACTTCAGATAGATTCGATAAACATAAAATGATTTGTGCTTGTAATTATGACTTTTTGTTAAAATATTGACTCATTAACAACACTAATATTTTTTAAAAAGACCCTTTTTACTTAAATTATAAACAACGCGTTCTACCTTAAAATGAAGTCATTTCCGATGCTCAACCGAGAAAAAGCAGAAATGTGGCTTGTGACGTGTTTGTTGCCTTTCATCGACCGCAGAAAACTTTGACCTTCTTGAGAGAGGGTAGGAGTTGGCCAAAAATGTGCAATTTTGTATGAAAACTACTCTAAACCAAAGAAAACTTTCAGCAACTTGCTCAAATGAAATTCGAAAAAAGAAAATTCTACCCACCATCTTACCCCTGTGATTCACAGATCTTATCAGTTTAGTGTCATGAACAGCCCATATCTCAATTTTTACACTAGTATTCGTTGATTTCGTGGTGGCGGTATTTTTATAATGGTCAGGAACGGCAAACAGGTCAACTTAGATACGACCATGGTGGTGAACTTACATTTAAGAATAAAAATGCAGTATTACACCTTTAGTTAAAAATGCTTATTAACAATACTTGACTGTGGGCTTGTATCCAGGATAATTCCTGAGCACCACACATGTAGTACATTACACGTTCCACAAATTTTTTAACTGGCTACAAGGAAAACATAGTGCAATGGAAATCGCTATTCATAAGATTTGGTAAGAACAAATAGATCACATAAAGAATGGTCACTTTTGCTTGTAATATGTGAAGGCCTTTTTCTCTAAATCTAACCATCAGATTATTCAGTTCCCTAATTTGAAGTCAGTTATTCGACCAGATCCTGATAATGAAGATCTTCCTGTACCTAAAGCTCCAGAACTCTTATTGATCCAGAAGACAACTTAAACGTACCACGCAAGAGGAAAGATGCAGATTTTAGTGATCGAAATCCCAGTCAATGGCATCTCACTCGATCACACAAGAAGTGGCTAATGATATTGTACGGGACTTACGTCTTTCTAAAACTCAAACGAAATTGTTGAGTTCCAGATTTCAAGGATGTTATTTTAGTTATAGATGTTAAAATAAGTTTATTCAGGAAAAGTGTCACTATAAGAGCTATTTTGTAGAAAATGAAGGAAAATCCAAATGAATTATTTCAGGTTATGAGTAGACATCGGATTTTTATGCACTTCAAATTCATGAAATATCGAAGCAACTACGAGCTGTTAAATGTGTTAAAGTATGCACTTAATATGCACTAATAATACAATAAAAAAGACCATTTTAAAACCTGTACCAAATTGTGACAAAGTTTTGTAGGTGAAATATAACATCGAAAGTGTACTTTACCTTTCAGGGACTTCTCTTCAGAAATTATTTTTGTAAGAGTTACAGTTACTCTTAACTTTTTAAAACATACACAAATTATGGGATCGAAATAAGCACAGTGATTTGGGAAAACGATCTTCAGTTTTTCTTCCCATTTGTATTGTAGAGTGGATTTACTTTACACGAAATAATACGAGCCTCACTTTTCTACATGTTTCAACTGTCCAAAAATGTTTTAATTTTTGTGAATTTAGTACCTCCCGTAATTAGCCTTACAGTATATCACAAAATGTTTCTCTTCATTTATTTTGTGACAGTTTGTGACATTTGTGGCTAGAAAATGACATGTTAAACATCAATAGATATTATTGGCAATGTTTATAGCAAGCAGAGAAAACTAAATACATGGAAGTGCGTCGGGACCGTAATACGGCAAATTGTGGGGGCGTTAAAATATTAAATAATACTTTTGATAAAGTGGATACTTTCAAATATTTAGGATCAATATTAACAGATGAAAATCATATTCACGAAGAAATTAAATGTCGACTAAAAGCAGGGAATTCGTGTTACTATTCGGTTCAAAATCTCTTGTCGTCGCGAATTCTGTCGAAAAATTTGAAGCTTAAAATATATAAAACGATAATCATGCCTGTTGTTCTGTATGGTTGCGAAACATGGTCACTTACTCTGAGGGAAGAACGTAGACTGAAAGTATTTGAGAACAGGATCCTGAGAAGAATATTCGGACCCAAGAGGAACGAGAATGGGGAATGGCGGAAGCTTCATAACGAGGAACTACATAGTTTATACGGTTTACCCAACATTGTTAGGGTCGTCAAGTCTAGGAGGCTTAGGTGGGCAGGTCATGTAGCTAGAATGGAAGAAAGTAGAAACGCTTTCAAAGCCTTGACTGGAAGACCCATAGGAAAACGACCATTAGGAAGACCTAGGCGCAGATGGGAGGATAATATTAAGATGGATCTCGCAGAGATAGGAATACAAAGTAGAAACTGGATGCAATTAGCTAAGGATAGAAGTCAGTGGAGAGCTTTTGTGAATGCGGCACTGAACCTGCGGGTTCCATAGGCCATAGTTAGTTAGTAGTTATAGCAAAGAGCAAGTTTAGTATCTATATTTTTTGGCAAGTTGAAATTTAACCCTTGAATATTTTCCCAAAACTTCAATTGTTTCGTAGACAGAATTTCTGGCAATAACACCCGTCAATTTCGTTTCCACAGAGGGCCCGAATTTACCAGGAACCGATTTATCACGTGCTGCCAACTAGGCTGAAGGAGACAGTGATGATGAGAAATGAATGAAATGGTGGATTGAAGAAAGTGGAAGGGAACGGGAGGACCCCTAGAAAACCCACGCACACGGTGCTTGTTCACGAGCGCGAGCCCATACACTAGAGGTGAACATTACACCACTGAACCACCTCGGCCCCAATGACCTCATGCTGAACTTCATCAGCTATACTACAGCCAAGCATTCGCTGAGCAGCATTCCTCTTATCTCTTCTTTCTAAACTGATGTCGACAAGATTTTACAACATCTTTCCCATTATCGGATTTCTCTTAACGTCTTGCCAATTCTAAGCGTGTTTGCTCTGCTGAGTGTTTGCTAATATTATTGACCCTCCATAAATTAGGCATTCTTCCATCCTCCCATGCGAAAAGCCGTTCTTTGAATAGACATGTAAACGCATTGAAAATACAATCTAAAACTGGATTTATTCTATGCTATAAGTATACATCTGAAATAAAACCTTACAAAAAATGCTGAATATGCTCTTAAACACTAAAATATGCTCTAACCTTTGAAATATGCATTTATATGTCCTATAAAACTTCAAATTCGAGCTGAGTTATTGTTGTTAGAAACCCCTACCAAGTTTAACAAAGAGGCATATAAGCAAACAAAATACTCATTTGCATAAAAATCCGATGTCTACTTATGACATGAACATAATATGCCCACTTACACTTGTTTAGTGATATTTCAAAACTAAGTTTAAAGGCAGCAGTGCTTCTCCATATTAGGATGTTCATCGATTTGTCCCTAGAGCATATGCTGCTCGTACAAAAAAAAAAAAAAAAAAAAAAAAAAGCCATGAAGCTAGTAGTATCAACGGAGTACATCGAACACAAAAATGTAAAATGGTCATGTGAAGGGAGTTGAAAGTTGATTGGTATTTTCACAGGAATGCAACAAGGATATATCAAGTACTTGGTGTTCTTTTATGTCCTTGAGCTGTTTCAAAATAATCCATTACATTCATAAATACCGGCCCCGACGACGATATTTCATTTCTGACATCATGTCTTTTTGCTTTCTTTTTGCCATCATTGCTTTGATTGCAACTTGCTTTGAACATTTTAATAAACTGGGTATACTAAACAAATAAGGTATATCTTTTACGTACCACAAGCAGAACTTCCCCTACCTAAATGAGGCAAAAAACAGAGAAGGAGTATTTTTTGGTACACAGATTAAAGCAGTCGTGCAGGGCTTTTGAAACTAAATTCTCTGGAATTGGGAAATTACCTTGGCTGACAATGAAATCGATATGTTCACGTTTTCTTGCATATGTAAAAGCTGAAAATTATGAATCCATTGTATGTTGTGAAATGAAGCAAAGTTTTCAACTCATAGGACGCAACATGTCACTAAAATTACACTTTCTGCACTCATATTTGGACTTCTTTTTTCAAAACCTCGGTGCACAAATGAAGATCACGGAGAACGGTTTCATTAGGAATTGTCACATTTGAGAGGTGCTACAGTGAAAATGAAGTGAAAATATGCTTGCTGAGTACCGCCGGTCTATCAGCAGAGAGACTTCAGAGAATATCTAAAGACAACGAAAGTATTTTAAAGTTTATTTCTACAAAATTGAATGTTATTAACATACGCTTTGCAAACCTACATAGATAGAAAATATATGTAAATATGTACAGTGAGACACGTAAAATCTTGAGGTACAAAATCCGTGAGTTGGCAACCCAACTAACACTAGCTCCAAGGTTAATTGCGCCGGGTAGAGTAGCTAGAATAGCAGCATGAAGTTGCCCCCACATGTTAAAAGAACAAATCGTAAACTGTGTTTTTGTACAGGCGTGAGGAGAAACGCTGGCTGACGAAATGACAGAAGGGAGTCTTTGGATACTTGTACTCACAGTACACAGCACAGTACTAGAAAAAATATACGTACACCAGAGACGCCGATGACAAGATAATAGTCGGGGGACTTAAATAATCTTATAATTAACTCAAATGAGAGATTAAATAAACAAGCTAACTTACTTCAGATGACTATACATATGTGCCTCTCAAATAATATATCGTTAGATTATGCGGTATATATAGTAGGTTATTTTTTAAGTAAACACAAAGCCCTGTTCTGAGATTTGAAACTATTGACAGTAGTCCTATCTGCAAATTAAATAAAGTATGGATGAATCATTCTGGGGAAGAACCCAGCCCCCAATGAAAATTTTGGGAGTCTAACAGGGCCTGAGCTAATAGATTCCGGCGCCACTGATTGATACGTAATACAGTGAAACCTCCCTTAACGGACACCTCTCAATAACGGACACCTCTATAATACGGACACAATTTTTTGTCCCGGCAAAATTATATGTTCCCTTATGGAACAAAACCCTCTCATTTACGGACACTCTCAGGTACGGACGCGGACAGTCCTATTTTCCCCCAGACGTTTCAATAACCTCTTCATAACGGACAGGAATTATTCTCAGTTCTGCCATATATTATTCCTCACAAGTATATCTATCATGAAGTCTAGACCTGGTGAACCATCAAACAGAACAGCTTCAAGCTGAATTTGAAATTATTCTTTTTTCTGCCCGCAATGAACTGCTTTCTTGCGGAAATCCTAGAAAACCTTCAATACGCGATAACACTCATGCAGGGTCAGTCGTATGACCAAGAATTCTATGTGAACAATCTTCCCTTCTCTAACAGATTTAATCCTTTTGCCTTTGGGCCTTCCATCCTTCCCGACAATTTCATAGATAACAAAACAAACATTGTTTTACAATAACTTTTTTTTCAACGAGCAATGTTTCCTCTCGTACTTTTTTTTTTTCGAAAAGCAATTTTTTTTTTTTTTTTTTTTTTTACTTATGATACTGGAACAAGTCTGGGTTGGAGTTTTCCGGGCTTCCTTTTTCACTTTCTCTAAGAAAGTATTCTTTGTGATTGGAGCTGGATCAATAAAAATATGCACTCCCATATGCCTTTTCATTCATTCCGCCAACGAAGATACCGCACCAGTACAAACACACACACACACACACACACGTTTCTTCCGCAACCGTACTGAGGATTCTCAGAGGACACTTGCTAATGACTTTTATACCCTTGTAGAGGAAAAAATATGCATTTTTCACTAAACAAAAGAGTTTAGCCGATTACTTGGTTCCTAACGCATCTATTGAGAAGGTTCTGAGATGTTGAAATAAATGAGAAACGCTTACAGGGTAATGACATGTATTTAAGAAAGTTAACATAAACGCATTATCTTTTGCAGTACCGGTACACGAATATATTAACACATCCCCCAGCAATAATATTATTTAACAGAAATGAATTTCTCCTTCATCCCTTCCAGTAATTCAAGTACATACTAAATAGAGTATTTTCATATTGAATTTTACGTACTTACGTTCATACACAATGTATTTACTACATATTATAGCACACAATTACCGTTATGAGATTAAATTTCTATAACCTCTCTGTAACGGACACCTCTCAATAACGGACAAAAATTCATGTCCCATTGGTGTCCGTTATTCAGAGGTTTCACTGTACTACTTCGAAAGAAGACCTTGTATGATTTCATTATTTGTTAAATGACTTGAAAATGCTAAATATTGGTATACAGTGATTTATTTGTAAATATTAAAAACGCAAAATTCGATAACACTTAAACGAGTTGGAGACATCCGTACTAAGCGTATTTCCACTTAGGTTGCAAATATAACAGGGTTCCGGATTTGTATAATACTTGCGAAAATTTATACAATAAGATACAAGAAAAAGAATATACCGTCAATAAACAACAATTTAAAAATGCACGAAATTAAATGATAATATCAAATATAGAACCATTAACATAATTAATTCTGTAACTCGTTTTCTCCATTCAGTTTTCTTCCTTTATTTTCAGGATTACATCATCATTAAATTTCTCCACTGGAGATTATCTTTCGTTTAGCAGCATCCTACCGGAGCTCAACCTTGTAAATGAATCTTTAAAAAGCATAAAGGTCGAGGACGAGAATCGATCCCAGACCTCAAGATTAGAAAAAACACAACGCTAGCCACTCATCTAAAGCGTTACTTATCCTGCTCTGCCTAAATAAAGAACTTTTTCTGCTCGCTCAAAACAGTCAAATTGATTGGCAAAACACAGGAATATGTAATTGAGGACTTGGAGGACATTATATCATGGTATTTACTAAATTATCAACATTATAGATTTTTTAGAAACAAAATACAAAACTCCTTTAATTTGAATCAAATACGGCGCTCATTTATACTCGTAAACAAACTAAAGACGAATCAATTACCCCATACTAGAGGCACCTAAGAAGGTTGCAAGGCTACGGAATTCGGTCTTAGCGAACCTTCCTGCTGAGTTTCCTCACCTACTCCTGGCTGTGAAGAGTTTTTACAGGGTCTCCAGTCTTATATTTAAACTAGCCTTTGGCTAGCTGGGGGCTCCGCCCCCAGACCCCCAAGTCTGCTCGGCATACGGCCTCGCATTTCTTATCTATCGGCCCTTGCACCAACAGTGAATTTCGTGAACTTACTCTTCATATTTCCTGAATCTGCCCATCCGGGACTTTCCCCCCACACACTGTCTTTGCTCGGCCTACGGGCTCGCATCCATTGAACCCACAATTCTATCGTTTCTTTTCCTATTCCAACTATCTAAAAGATAGAATTTTGTATCCCAAACAACCGCCCATTTAAATAGCATAGGGATTTCTTCATTCCCCTTTAGACCCCTAAAAAATTAAAAATATTCAGTTTTGGGAATTTTCCTGTCGGTTAGTCCTGGAAGGCTACAATGATGCTAAATTTCATCATTCTAATCCTGCCGCAAGTGCCTAAACATTTTGGGGTATAGAAGACGTCCCATATAAATAACATTGGAAAGATTTTTCAGTTCCCCATAAAACCACTTTACGTTTAGAAATTTTCATTTCTGATGATTCACTTAGGTAAAGCTAACGAAAACGTACAAGCATACCGAATCTGAAGTTTTTATTCAAATTCTAAGTACCTAAAACATGAGATTAAAGGACCACAAAAAGTCTCATTTAAATAACATGGGGAAATTCTTCATCCCCTCTTTAGACCCCCTAAAAATTAAAAATATTCACTTTTGATAATTTTCCTGTGGGTTTGTTCCGAAAAGCTATAATCATGTCAAATTTAATCATTGTAGCCCTGCAGGAAGTGCTCAATAATTTGAGGGTGTAATAGGTGTCCCATATAAATAACATGGGAAAGATTTTTCAGCTCCCTATAAAACCACTCTAAAGTTGAAATTATTTACTTTTGGCAATTTTTCTGTCGGTTAGTCCTGGAAGGCTACAATCCTGCCAAATTTCATCATTCTAATCTTGCCGGAAGTGCCTAAACATTTTGGAGTATAGAAGACGTCCCATATAAATAACATTGGATAGATTTTTTTAGTTCCCCATGAAACCACTTTACGTTTAGAAATTTTCATTTCTGATGAATCACTTAGGTAAAGCTAACAAAAACGTACAAGCATACCGAATTTGAAGTTTTTATTCCAATTCTAAGTACCTAAACCATGAGATTATAGGTCCACAAAAAGTCTCATTTAAATAACATGGGGAAAATTTTCATCCCCTCTTTAGACCTCCTAAAAATTAAAAATATTCACTTTTGATAATTTTTCTGTGGGTTTGTTCCGGAAAGCTACACTCATGCCAAATTTAATCATTGTAGCCCTACAGGAAGTGCTCAATAATTTGAGGTTGTAATAGGTGTCCCATATAAATAACATGGAAAAGATTTTTCAGTTCAGTATAAAACCAATCTAAATTTGGAATTTTTTATTTTTGGCAATTTTTCTGCGGGTTAGTTCTGGAAGGCTACAATCCTGCCAAATTTCATCATTCTAATCTTGCCGGAAGTGCCTAAGCATTTTGGGGTATAGAAGACGTCCCATATAAATAACATTGGAAAGATTTTTCAGTTCCCCATGAAACCACTTTACGTTTAGAAATTTTCATTTCTAATGATTCACTTAGGTAAAGCTAACGAAAACGTACAAGCATACCGAATTTGGAGGTCTTATTCCAATTCTAAGTACCTAAAACATGAGATTATAGGTCCACAAAAAGTCTCATTTAAATAACATGGGGAAATTCTTCATCCCCTCTTTAGACCCCCTAAAAATTAAAAATATTCACTTTTAGCAATTTTCCTGTGGGTTTGTCCCGAAAAGCTATAATCATGTCAAATTTAATCATTGTAACCCTGCAGGAAGTGCTCAATAATTTGAGGGTGTAAAAGGTGTCCCATATAAATAACATGGGAAAGATTTTTCAGTTCCCTATAAAACCACTCTAAAGTTGGAATTTTTTTACTTTTGGCAATTTTTCTGTAGGTTAGTCCTAGAAGGCTACAATCCTGCCAAATTTCATCATTCTAATCTTGCCGGAAGTGCCTAAACATTTTGGGGTATAGAAGACGTCCCATATAAATAACATTGGAAAGATTTTTCAGTTCCCCATGAAACCACTTTACGTTTAGAAATTTTAATTTCTAATGATTCGCTTAGGTAAAGCTAACGAAAACGTACAAGCATACCGAATTTGGAGTTCTTATTCCAATTCTAAGTACCTAAAACATGAGATTATAGGTCCACAAAAAGTCTCATTTAAATAACATGGGGAAATTCTTCATCCCCTCTTTAGACCCCCTAAAAATTAAAAATATTCACTTTTGGCAATTTTTCCTGTGGGTTTGTTCCGAAAAGCTATAATCATGTCAAATTTAATCATTGTAACCCTGCAGGAAGTGCTCAATAATTTTAGGGTGTAAAAGCTGTCCCATATAAATAACATGGGAAAGATTTTTCAGTTCCCTATAAAACCAGTCTAAAGTTGGAATTTTTTTACTTTTGGCAATTTTTCTGTAGGTTCGTCCTAGAAGGCTACAATCATGCCAAATTTCATCATTCTAATCTTGCCGGAAGTGCCTAAACATTTTGGGGTATAGAAGACGTCCCATATAAATAACATTGGAAAGATTTTTCAGTTCCCCATAAAACCACTTTACGTTTAGAAATTTTCATTTCTAATGATTCACTTAGGTAAAGCTAACGAAAACGTACAAGCATACCGAATTTGGAGTTCTTATTCCAATTATAAGTACCTAAAACATGAGATTATAGGTCCACAAAAGTCTCATTTAGATAACATGGGGAAATTCTTCATCCTCTCTTTAGACCCCCTAAAAATTAAAAATATTCACTTTTGGCAATTTTCCTGTGGGTTAGTTTCGGAAAGCTACAATCATGCCAAATTTAATCATTGTAGCCCTACAGGAAGTGCTCAATAATTTATGTCAGCTCATGTAGTTTTATATATAGTTAGGATTAGGATTTCATTCTAGGAATCACAATTCAAGGAAATGGATGCAAGTGATAAAAAAATATTAAACGGTTAGAATGTAATGACGTAATTAAATAATTTAATAAAGGTAAAAAAATACTTTCAATTATACCAGAAACTGAATCCATTATATGAACTAGCTAATCCTTAATAGTCTATAGTTTTTAACCTCGATAAGCTAATTTCGTTCAAATGTAGTAAATTTCTTTTTGTACAAAACTGGAGATAACCCCTTTCAAAATTATTTTTCTCGTTAGCTGAATTTACTTTCTTAAGGAAAATTCGTTGACGTGATTAATGCTTATTACAAATAAAAAGTTAAAGTCTCAGCCTGTGAGTAACGCTAATTCTTAATAGTTCATAGTCATGCTTAGATACTAATACAAATCGCTAACGTACAGTCAACTTGTATATAAAAATAGTGTGACGATTTAGTTGCAACTTAAAAAACTGTATTGTTACAATTTAATCATTTGAAAATAGGACAAAGTCTGTGATCATAATTAGATTTCGGCATTAATACTCCTTTTTGTGAATTTCTACGGCAATATATTGTGAGGATGAATATGCAACTCATAACTGTATTCTCTCTCCTTAAGTATTGAAACTGTATAATAATGATGAACTGTATGCTTTAGTGTTTATTATTAAGATAAGAGCCGTAGCGATATTTAGATTTGAACATTAATTTTCGTGTAACCGCAAGTTAGTGGACGAACTTAAAATGTTAAATGTAAACAATTGGAACGAACAGTTAAGCTATTTTAACCTATAGCATACAGTAAGTAGAAGTCTTCGGAGGAGGGCAACTGGTAATAGAAAATCTCTTTTAGCCTTCCCCGCTGGTCTAATAGCTAGCGCGGATCTGAGGTGAGCGTGGTCCTGAGCTCGATTTCCGGAGGGAGAGCATTGAAATTTAAACGCACTTCACTTGTTTGTATTCCAGTTTAAACTGTTGGTTCATGTCTTAAATGATCCCGGTACTGAAAAGAAGATATTTCAGTTTAATGTCCCACGATTATGCCCATTATGCTAAGGGAGACGGATGATTAAGGCAAATGAATGATTGGATAATTGGTGTAATGAGAGTGTGGGATGAAACGGGAGTAGCTCGTGAAAATACACAGACACGATGTTGTCCACCATAAGCTTACTTGTTCGGGGATGAAACCAGGGACTCCATGAACCAGATGTAAATGCTTTGCCACTGAGCCACCATGTTCCCTTCCGCTACTAAAAGGGGACACTAAAAACCAATAAATAAACAAAATGCTATTAACAAGTCTTATTGGTGCTACGCGATGTGTCAAAACTCTTAAAAAATATGAGTTCTAACTTCTCGCTCAGGTAAGATTCAGTAGACCCTACAAGATTCAACTGCTAAATGAGTAATTCGATGATGATGATAATATTCTAGAATAAAAAATTTCATTCTTTTGCAAATATATTGATATATTTACTTACTATTTACTAATAAAGCTCAAGCTATAGCTGCGAAGATATTTACACTGTAAAAAATTAATGAAACATGAAAACCTGTTTTAGAATTAAGTATGTTATGATTTTATATCAAGGTACTACTTCCAGTATTCAGCTGATTTTTTGTTAAAGCTGGTCTAGACCAAAATATTATAATAATAATAATAATAATAATAATAATAATAATAATAATAATAATAATAATAATAATAATAATAATAATAATAATAATAATAATAAGAAGAAGAAGAAGAAGAAGAAGAAGAAGAAGAAGAAAGAAGAAGAAGAAGAAGAAGAGGAAGAAGAAGAAGAAAATCATAGCCATATCTTTATCACAATTTCAGACTTAGTCAATAAATGAATCCAACGTCGTCTCTATTCGAAGTTCTGTTTAATCAAATCCGATAGAAATACAAAGAGAAACTTCAAGAACAGATAAAAGAAAAACGTTACTTTGTTGGGACTGGAACTAGCATTTAAGAGTTCTTTACAATACACAGACAAACACTTTATCACTTTTTTTCCTATTCTTTAAGTTATCTAATTCACCGAACGTATCTGAGTAACTTATATCTATTTTCTACTCGGTTATACACATTTTACAGTCATTTCCAGGAACCTTGAACAACAGGAACACGAACACAAAAAACATCTCTGACAGTTAAAATTCCAAACTTCCCCATCTTGAATCGAACCTTGGACCCCGTACACTAAAGGAACACGCGCTGACCACTAGACTAGCGGGGAGAGTGGATGAAATGTATTTTGTAGTGTCTGAAGTTTATACCTATTTCACCCTGATGTAATATGTGTATTGATTTTTTAATGTTTACCGTTTTCGTTACTTTGAGGAATGATATATGGTATTGATATATGCTCTATTACATATTTGTCCATAAATATTATATAAATTATCAGAATTATTAATGATCTTCCATGGAAATTCACTGGTGCATGCGCAGTAGAAACAGAAGAATGCAGTATACAGATATTAATCAGAATGCAAATTTCTAACAGGTTTCAGAACGTCTTAATGGAAAGCAGTGGTTCCCAATTCATTCATTCATTCATTCATTCATTGTTTATTCGTCCATGTCGTACATTATTGGTCATAGACCAGTACATAGGATTTGTCAAATAATAAGAAGGCATTTCAATATAATTAATATTACATTATTTTACAAAGTATCACCCAAGTATTCATTAATATGATAATACATTTTGTTACACAAAAAATTAAATAGTTCATTTTTGAAATTTCGTATGTTTTTAATATCCTTCAAATAACTTGGGAGCTTATTAAACAACTTAGCGGACATAGGAAGAACACTTCTTTTGGTGCACGCATAGTTTTGGTATGCTGTGAATATGTTATTCTTTTGTCGTGTGTTGTATGAATGTACATCGTCAACATGAAGAAAACTACTTTCATTTCTCTTTACATATATGATACTTTTGTATATGTACAGACAAGGCACAGTTAAAATTTTATTTGACTGAAAGACCCTTTTGCATGAGGACCTTGGTGATAGATTAAAAATAGATCTTATTGCCTTTTTCTGTAAACGAAAAGTAGTAACACTGGAATAGGAGGCTCCCCAGAAAATTATTCCGTAATTTAACAAGGATTGAAACTTACCATAGTACAATAACAGTAAAGTTTCTTTTGACACTGAACCACGTAGCCTATAAATGACAAAACAGATAATGCAGCTTAATTTGCTGTTTAGCTCAGTAATATGTGCATCCCATGTAAGCCTATTGCTTATTGTTACACCTAAAAATTTAGTGGATTTTGAATAGTCTACATCAGTTGAATTTATCACAATGGGAGGTATTGTTCGAGATGTACATGAGTAATGAAAATTTAGTGCTTTTGTTTTCTTTGCATTTATCAGCAGTTGATTCTGAGATGTCCATTTTATCAAATGCTCCACAGTTTGTTTTAATTTACTTTCTAGTTCAACTGTATTGTCCGCTGTTACAAGGACATTTACATCGTCAGCATATAGTACAATATGTTGGGGATACATATATTGAACAAGATCATTTATGTAAAATAAAAAAAAAAGAATTGGCCCAAGAATTGAGCCTTGAGGAAAACCAGCAGAGATAGTAGCAGTTTTGGATGAGAATGTGACTTGCTTATTGTTAATTATTTTTTGTATTTTTACTACTTGTTTCCTGTTTGTCAGGTACGAGCGAAACCATTCATGTACTACACCCCTAATACCATATTTCTGGAGTTTTGCCAGTAGAAAAGAATGTTGAACACTGTCGAATGCCTTGGAGAAATCAACAAATAAACCTACTGCATATTTTCCCTTATCAAGTACTGTAGAAACCTCCTTAATAAAGTTAAACAACGCTGTATCAATTGATTTGTTTTTTTGGAAACCATGTTGAGAAGATGAGATTAGGTTATGACAGGATATAAAATTTCTCAAGCGCGATAACATTAGTGATTCAAAAATCTTCGAGAAAACAGACAAAATAGAAACAGGTCTATAGTTTTGAATATCATAAGTATTTCCTTTTTTGTGCAAAGGTATAACTTTTGCAGTCTTCAATCTGTCGGGGAAAACGCCTGATTCAAATGATACATTTAGAAGAAAGCATAGTTGTTTCACTATTAAATGCGCACTCTTTTTTATAATTAGAGATGGGACTTCATCTATACCTGCAGAACGGGTACTAGAAAGCCTTTTGATATAGTCCAACAATTCTTCTTCAGTTACCGGAGTTACATACATACTATGTTTGTTGCATGGAATATTTGGCTCTACAGCGAGATCCGACTTTCCAGGTGGTAAATTCGTATTAACCCTTAAGTACTATGGACGAAAATAATCACGTAACTACTATGGAACGGTCTGTCAGACCGCATTGTTGTTTCGCATTTTCTGAATAGTTGTTTTATTGCATATTTTGTAAAATGCTATCCTACATATCTTAGTTGCTTATAGAAAAATAAAACATAGTAATTTCACGATGTAAAAAAAGCTTTATATTTTTAAAACAATAAGAAATACAACATAGTCAAAATTTGCAACAATGCTTTCATTGTTATTCTAAAATTGTAATTGTTGATATATTCATTTTTTTCTCCGTTTCTATATTGTCAAAATAACTAATTTAAAATACAGTGTTCTTGTAGATCCACTGAGAATAAAGTATACACTAAAATCGGAAATAAAAATTTAGAATTTTAACTTTTTTAAAAATACAAGAAGGTACTGTTATAGTTGTACTGTTGCATTTTTTGTAGTGAAAAGGTAATGAATAAAACTTATTTTAGTTCTTATATGATGGCGAAAGTAAAGAAAATACGTTTTGCCGGTAAAAAAAGTACCGCACTAACTTTTCTGACAGCATGTACTTTCTTCAGGTAGGAACTTATATCTTTTTTTCTGCACTGCAAGGAAATCGGTACCACACACTGCTGACACGAATATCTTTGCTTTTCGCTTAGATATTCGTGAACAGAAGACTATGTTTTCCTCTTCAACTCCTCGTGCGCGATGGTGGGAAACTTGCTTTCAAGCTGTAGTATGCTCTTGATTGAAAAACTCAGTTCTCGTGGCAGATGTCTAGTGAACAATCTACGTTCTATGTGAGGCCTAAGAATTCCTTTTGCTAACGGTTTCATGACATCGAGTCTTGTCATCACTGCGGACTTAGCGTATACTTGATGCAAGACTTAGGCATTGACACCACACGCAACATCCACCAGCATAAAGAAAATTGTCAATGGCTATCGTCTTGTTCGACGACTTAATGTGTAATCTGTACATTTTTTTGTCTAGAGTATTCACTCCGCCTTTACTCGTTATAAAATATGATTGTTTCAGGGTTTCCAGTCTCTGGATCATTATTTGATGTGTGGTGCCACAAGGTGACACACAAAACTGCTAATAATCAGTAGACAACGAAAGACAACTGAACAGCAAAATACTCACGTAACTACTATAGTACGTCTGTGAGACCGCTCGACCCCTCCAGCGCCGCGCACAGGGGATCAATTATAACACGAACTTCACAATACGTAACCATTTGCTAGACAGGAAGGTAGACGAAAAGATCCACTTGTAGTAGTGAGACTGTGGAAAATATAATGATACGAAAAGTAGCAGCGGTCTGAGAGACGGTCCATAGTACTTACGGGTTAAGAAAAGTTTGGGAGCCAGCACATCACTTGGAATTCGCTTCTGTGTTCCTCGAACCACTCCATCACACTCCTGGCCTTGTGACATGGTGCATTATCTTATCGAAAAATACCATTACCGATGGGAAACATGGCCGTATACTGATCAAAAAAAAAAAAAAATAGGGAATCAGATGAAACTCATGTAAAACTTCTTACGAACAGTGTATCTTGTCCAGTTCAGATAAAATCATGAAGGCCCAACGTGAAAACGAACCGTTTGGAACATCTGTGCACGTGATCAGTGACGTGGCGCTACCAGATATCACTTTATAGTTTGGCGTTGCCAACACATTCCAGCTCCAAGATACCTTTGTTCTCATTGTGTTTAGTGCGTCACAAATCCACGTAGTGAAATTGCGCAACAACGTCATTTGCCAGAGTCGTTGGCATGGCGAGCTGTCGGCAGATTGGAATCTGGTCACTCACAGCAGGAGGTGCACATGCCATAGGAGTGGCACAAAGTGTGATTTCCCGATTGTGGAATATATTTCAAACAATGGAAGTGTTCGAAGAAGACATGGACAGGGCCGTCCACTAGCAACCAAAGCCAGAGACGATCGTTATCTCTTGTTAACAGCCCGTCGAAACCGGCATCAGAATACAACTCTGATCCCGCGAGCCTTCCGAACAACAACAGGATGCACAATATCCACTCAAACGGTCCGCAATCGCCTTCGAGAAGGTGATCTGCACGCACGTAGGCCTATGGTGTGTGTCCCATTAACTCCACGACACCGTGTTGATCGAAGATCGTAGGTGGAGGAACATCGTGGGTGGGGACGCAATGAATGAGGCAATGTTTTGTTCTCTGACGAGTCTCGATTCAGTGTGGAGCCTGATAATCGACGTGTTTTCATCTGGAGTGTGGAAGACGACACAATCCCATGTTTGTGCTAGAAAGATCCCAGTATCATGCTGGTGGACTGATGGTGTGGGCAGGAATCAGCATTGGTGGGCGTACTGAGCTCCACATCATCCGAAATGGCTCTTTGACGGCTCTCAGATATAGGGATGAGATCTTGAAAACTTGTTCTTCCTTATGCTGGTGCCATTGGTGATTCGTTCCTTTTCACGGATGACAATGCTCGTCCTCACACAGCTCGGTTAGTGTATGAGATGCTGGATGCTGAGGGTATCGCTCGGAGGAAGTGGCCAGCATGCTCTCCGGATCTCATTCCAATTGAGCATGTCTGGGATATGCTTTGCAGACGAATTGCCGCTAGGCCAGTAAATCCAACAACCATTCCAGAGCTGGAAGTCGCTCTTCTGGATGAGTGGCACAACATCCCCCAAGAACTCATCGATAATCTGATTGAATCCATGCCACGCAGGTGCGAGGCTCTGTTGGCTATTCGAAGTGATCATATGAAATATTAAGGAACAATCAGTGTTTTTGCCTTGCCTGTTTGTGAGCAGTTCGAGAGGTGCACACATAACCGTCTTGTGTCATGAGTCATGTGAACAAGGTTTTCCGTACCCCAACACCAGAATGTGCCCCATTTTTCTAGTGTATCTTAAAGCATTCCTTCTTGTATGATATATATGAGTCAAAGACAAGCTTATTCATACCTTATCTTAAGGTCTTGTGTGATATTTAAGCTCAACCCCTAATTTTTTGAGCATTATATATATATATCTATTATATAAAAGAGAACGCACAAATCCTTTGTTAGCTCATCACGCTAATACGGCTGAACCAATTTCTTTCATTTTTGGGGGGTTATTAGGATTTGGACCCTAGATGTTTTTTATCATATCACTTTAATTTTTAATTACCAGTGTCTTGAGATAATTGACCATTCAAGTGTCCATAACGTACAAATCACTTTCTTAGTTCATCATAGGTATAAAAATAAACGTATTTATATGCAACCCGCATGACCGTGTCACTCGGCGGGTTAACAAAATGACAGGCGATATAATGTTAACATTTACTGCAAGCATATTTCACGGGTATTAAACACATGAGATATGGAGTTGTGCATTTAAATTTTCATTTCAACCCAGCGAAGCGGGTAATATATGCTAGTATATATATATATATATAGTGGCGGATCCAGGATATGATCAAAGGAGGGGCTAAACCATAGTTTGCAGTTTTATCCAGTGTAAAGCAGCAGGATTGAAGCCCATTTTATGCAGTGTATACTTGAGTGTGAAGGGGGAGGCTATAGCCTCCTTGGATCCGCCTCTGTATATATATATATATATATAGGTAGATAGATAGATAGATAGATATAGATATATACATGATCGAAAATGACCTCGAATCCATACTCGCTGAGATGAACGGAAGATATCATTTAAATCCACAAATTCACCCCCATTAGTATTGTAAGGGGGATGGTGACATGTAAAGGTAATTGAAAATTATCAATATTAATGTCAAATTCATAGTTTTGGGGCTCCACAAGTTCATTGGTGACAGTTTTGTTGCCCTTTGTTTCCAAAATGAAACTTATTCTCCCCGTGCGAAGAACGGGTATTCTGCTAGTCTGTAATAATAACTAACGGAAGTTTCACTTAATATATTTCTCGCTGCTCAAATTTACTCACTTGTGCGGTATATGTGTGTAAAGTAGAATTAAAACCTGTTGCTTTAAGAATTTTTCGTTAGCGAAATACATAGTATATACAGTAGGACGTCGATAATCTTAACGTAAAAAATCCGAACGCGGTCCCTAGAAGCTTTTTACATTTTGTCTTAACGCTAGCGATAAACAAAGAATAGCGTGTCCGTCGACGTTATGTGAAGTCAGTGTTTTTACAAAAGTTCATTTATATGTAATTGTTTGTCATGTATTTTTATTTTTTCTTAGGCCTATAAGTTCTAAGTGTGACATGCAACAACAGTGTTATTTTGAGTGCAAGCAGGTTCTTCAGAAACATTAAATGTAAGTAGCCTTACGTACCTGTATTGTAATTACTGTATGTTCTGAATAACCACTGTATCGATAGAAGAACATACCGTATAGTATATGTAAGCCTAAATGACATTTTCTTGGTCATTTTCGGAAATCCGAACAATTTGAAAATCCGTACTACCTGGGGTCCCAATTAGTTCGGATTCTCGACTTCCCATTGTGTATGTTGCAGACATATTACAGCAAGTAAGATTACTAGCATCAGGCCAATAAATAGTTTTTAAACTATATTTTCCTGTTTTTGTCAATATTTCCGAACAAATTATTTTTTTTCTAATGGTTTCAAAATTTCTGGAATTTTACATAGAACAATGAAGATATCTCTACGAAATATGTGTTTGATTTAACATATTAACTAAAATGATTTTGTGATTAACTAAAATGGTGATTCTGATAATACCAAAATTTTCCGTTTTTTCCCCAGGCCTTCACAACACTAGTCTGAACACACAGAGCACCGAACACTCCTAACGATGGCGAATGTTAACACCACGACATCGGCAACTACAACTGAAATGAACACGTGATCATCGCCACTGGACCTTGGCACAATGGCAGAGCGTTGCGTTGTCTGATGAATCCCGATATCTTCTTCATCATGACGATGTGAGGGTGGGAATCCGTCGTGTTCCAAGGGAACAGCTCCTTGACATCTGTACTGCGGGACGGAGACAAACTGGCTGTGGCTTAATTATTATCTGGAGAACATTCAGGAGAGCATCCATGTGTCTAGTGGAGCTCGAGCAAGGCGCCATGACGGCCGGGGCGTCACACGCTGCTTGCAGACTTCGTACACCCCTTCATGACGGCCATGTTTCCCATCGGTAATGGTATTTTTCGACAAGATAATGCACCATGTCACAAGGCCAGGAGTGTGATGGAGTGGTTCGAGGAACACAGAAGCGAATTCCAAGTGATGTGCTGGCCCCCAAACTCTCCGTATCTGAACCCAATCGATCCCATCTGGGATGTGATTGAACGTAACGTGAAGACGCATCACCCCCTCCCCGGAATTTAAAGGAATTAGATGACCTGTGTGTGCATGTGTGGTGCCAACTCTCTCCAGCGACCCACCGAGGAACATTGCGACCATGCCAAGACGCGTTGCCGTTGTTATTCGTGCCAAAAGGTGGTCATACTAACAATTAGGTAGGTAGTCATAATGGCCTGGCTGATGTGTGTGTATATTTTAACTCATATATTTTGTCTCGACTCGAATTTCAAGACGTCTCGACTCGAATTCGAGTCGAGTCGAACAGCAACATATTTTCGAGTCGAGACACGAGTCGAGGCAACATTTTTTCGAGACGAGTCGAGACAGGGTTAAATCTCGACTCGACTCGACTCGTGCGCATACCTTGTCGCGTTCCTCTTATTTATTTGATGTCACAATTATGTTGCTTAAAGCCTTCAGAATTTCTCCATACCGAAAACGGACAGCTAATAACGCGTCGTAAGCTGAACTCCAACTTGATGGACATAGTCTTTTAAGAATCGTGGCTTTATTATTAGTTTCTAGAAGTTGTCATGTTTTAATACTGGAACTAAAAAATACATAAAGTTTTTCAAGAATATTATAAAAGGACGTTATCTGCGGAATTTTAGCTGCGTCTCTTAGCAATAGATTCAAGTTGTGAGCAATAAAATGTACATAACTAGCTAAAGTCTCAAGTCTCTTGATGCGTTCTTGCACTCCCGAATACACTCCGCTCATCAGTTTCGCCCCGTCGTAGCCCTGTCCTCTGCACTGTCTTGTTGAAATTCAGTTTTTTTTTTTAATGAATTGTAAAATTGTATTTACTAATCCTTGTGCACTTCCGTCCAATACTCTCAAAAATCCCAAGAAACTTTCATGTATAATGAGTTCTACAGGGCTGTCGTTTACATCCTTCTTTATTAGGACGTATCGAAAAATGAAGCTTAATTGGTCGTGTTTGAGTAGTATCCAAATATCTTGAGTAGTATAAAAGAACAAAGAAAAGAAACAAGTGTCCTGTATTTCTGCGATTATTTGTTTCTCTATTTGCGTTGACAACATTTGAATAATTTCATTTTGTATTTCGGGACTTAAGTATGCATTTTTGCTCTTTGTTTTATCATTTATTAATCGAGACAAAATGGGGTCGTATTTACTCAAAAGTTCAAATACCGCAAGAAAATTATGTGACCGTCTGCCCGGCCACAAAACTATGTTTTTGGACGACCAGTGTATTTCTTTTTAACTTTTATTCATGGAACGAAATTATTATTTTACTCATAGAAATGAACAGCTATTTCTCTTTTGGTGAGAACTTCAATTCTTTCTGTGTATGCAGGTATTCTTCAGTCGTTCTTATCGTTTCTAAAGGTGGAACAAAGAACTTGTTGTTTTTCAATGCAACGCTTATCGTCTAGCCGGAGTGTTTCGTCGCAGCAAACTTATTGTTTCTTTCTCTAAAATAGTTTCCAACTTATAGTCTTCGTCACCATGACTGTTCCGCATATACGTTTTTCATAACCACATTTATTAAGATTGGGAATATTTTTAGGTACGAAGTTGATATTGTGTGTGAATGATATTGTGTTTGTCGTGTTCTCACGCACTCTTATTACGTCATACTTCCTGCCGTGGGAACGAGTGTTCATGTCCTGCAGGAGTCGTAGGTGAAATGACTCATACACACAATTACCATCGTTCGCTCCTTTCCACTGAACTGTTTCACGTATAACAGTAGTGCACCAAAATCCAATAACCATGGAAAGAATTTATTAGTTTAGACCGTTACACTTTTTTTAACTATTCTTTCCAAGCTTCTTTCTCACGGGACCAAATCAAATGTTGCCAGTGTTCTCTATTATAACATCGACCCATTGGCACTGTCTATGAATGCAGAAAACTTTAATATTTTCTTTATTATTTCATATAGTGCATTGTCAACCCTAAGTGCAGAAAACGGGTTGTTCCCAAGAGTCAGTAGAAGCGGGGAGTTAGCAAGAAGAGTTCGTCGTAAGAAGAAGCGATAGCAAGTCATAGTATGAAGAACTTTGTGGTGCTACATTAATATATAGGATGTGAAGCTAAAGAGCAAACGGATACCTTCTGGATATGTAGCGTCCTTTTGGAGTCAAGATACTTCGTTGACCAGCGTTTTCCCAGTATTTTCCCATTCCCCTTGTCATGATTACGCAGTGAAAGCCTCGACTCAGTGCGAATAGTCAATTAATAGTGCAAGTGATATTTAAACAAGGGCTATGTTTCTAGTGTTCGTATATAGTGTGCGCATATCTACATTTACCATGCAGTGTTAAGAGTTTTATTCTTCATTTCGCTTATTCGATTGCCGCAGCGCAATTTCTTCTGTTTGAGCATTTAGCTCTGTCAAGTGAGAATTTTGTGTGTTTTAATGTATATATATATATATATATATATATATATATATATATATATATATATATATATATATATTATCCCGTTCCATACCCACATATATTCATACTCAATAAATAGGAATTTGCCTAAGTAAATATCATCGTCGTCATTCATGTGTGTGTGAATTCCTGCGAGCAGACGACTTGTCAGTTGCGTATATGTATGCGTGTGCATACGCAAAAGTAAGTATAATACAACCTGAGTCTCAAAAGCACCAACGTGGTTCATGTCAAATCACTTGTCATATCTCAATATTATCAATCTGCGCCCTAACAGAGTATGAGCCTGGACCAGAATTGTTATCAGCTGTTTTCTTAAGGAGTTCTTCAGGAGCCAGCACCCAAGGGAAACGGTAGGTAGCAATTTTAATGACGCCCGAACTAGCGACACGAGTCAAGACCGTCAGTGATTTGTGCATGGACTCAGTAGTTACATATGAATAAGTACTAATAATATTGGAATAGGAAATCTTATTAATCATATTTTCTTTTTATAGGTTGTCCCAATACAAACAATAATAGTAAAACTTATCATTTTCGCACCCATACAGTGTTCCGTAGTATATGTATTTTATTTGAATTTTATTTACATTTATTATTTGCGATTTGTAATTGTATTTTCACTATGGCTCACCAACAGGTTGACATACTTAAAATACTT
Source organism: Thermobia domestica (assembly GCF_964235325.1). Taxonomy (NCBI): domain Eukaryota; kingdom Metazoa; phylum Arthropoda; class Insecta; order Zygentoma; family Lepismatidae; genus Thermobia; species Thermobia domestica. Next base: position 307,491,992 of record NC_137459.1, read on the forward strand.
GAACAAATGCAAGCTGAAAATAGAGAACATTTTAAGAAAAATGAACAGTCACAGATAGAAAATAAGGAAAATTTTGCAGAAGTAAGAGAAAAATTAGATAGACAAGAACAGGCACTGAATGAGAATAAGGAAAATCTTGCTAAGCTACAGGTACAAATAGAAGCAGTTGAAATTAAATGCGATGAGGGAACTACGAAAATAGCTGATAGAATACAAGCGTTAGAGAACAAAGTAGATCAAAATATTGAAAGAGTTCAGAGGGGAATCGAACATAATACAGTAGCTATTCAGCAAAACAGAGATAACATAGAACTTATAGTCCGCGATGTACATTCAATGGGAATGAAAGTAACCAAAAACAGAAATCATTTAATGGGTATATCCGAAAGATTAGAATTAACACAAGGACAGGTAGAGGCTAATCACACCATCTATAACGCTAATAAAGAACGTTGTCTCATAGCGCACAGAGAAACGGAAAGTCACTTAGACGAAATGCACGACGAAGTCGTAGATTTAAAAGAACAGGTTCGAAAGAACGAAGGGTCACTTCAGATGTGTTACCAAGAGATCAGACAGTTAGATTATCACGTCAAAGTTAAAAATGAACAAGCTTTCGAGAACAACGCTGAAATTAAAGTAGCACAGCGTGAAATAGGAGAAATTAGGCACGATTTGGCGTTACCAAAAAGTAGAAAGAATCGTAAACAAATCACGGGAATCGGAACCTAATATCGATAGTGACATTCATGTTAGAACTGGATACCAATCTAACAGTGATTCAGCTTATACTGAGCATAGTGAAGTTAGCAGTAGCGACGAAACTCATGTTAATCTCATTACCAATAGAAATTTTAGACGTAATATTCGTGAAACTAGACATAGAAAGGTAGAAACAGCTAAATTACAAGACCACCTTACACCGAAAATTATTGCGTATTTACCTAAGTTTAAAGGTGATCCCGCTACTGAGTCAGTACACACATATCTGCGCAAGTTAGCATTAGCCGCGGAAGTTGCTAAATTGTCAGGAAAAGCCTTAGTACAAATCATACCTCATGTATTGGAGGGTGTAGCCTTAAGCTGGTATTACACACGTAATGAGGAATTTAAAACTTTAGAAGAGGTTTAAAAAGCGTTAGTTGAATCTTTGGCTGGACACGCGACGATACAGCACAGGCTGTCAGCTTGTAAAGCAACTCGATTCAATCCTAAGACTCATGATGCAGTACATGCTTTTGCTTTAGATCAGTTTAACAAACTTAGAGAACTGACACCGCAATTACCCGAAAATTTGATATTAACAAACATTATACATATGTTACCTCCGAGATTTCGTACAGAACTTTATTTACATTCTTGCACTAATATTAGGAAATTTTTGGCATCTATTCAGAAATTAGAAACACTGTATTTTCAAAAAACTAGAGAGAAAAAACATCCGCAGGGTAACAATTCGAACAATAGGCAGAATCAAACTTCTCAAAACTATCAGAGATCTTTCGGTTATGGTAATGATAATCCGAATGGGTTTTACATTCAGAAAGGTAATCATACCAAGGCTCAAAGAGACGGTAATTGGAACAGGAGAAATGCAAATGATCGTGACAACAACGATCGACAACCACGTTCTCGTAATCAGAACACTAACCCTGAGCAAAATTGAAATCGTAACCCCCATAATTACAATAAACGAATAAAAACCACGTAATGGTAATTCTAAAGATCGAAGAAATGACAACCGAAATAAGCAAGGTAGATGTAATAAACCATTCTATGCTCGCAATAATGACAACCAGAATAGGAATAACGAACATGATTATAAAAGGTCAAATCATCGTAACAAACGAGACTCTGATTCTCAGGGAAACCGCTAAAAGGCTGTACTAGGGGTCGAGTATCAGCCAATGTTAATCATTTTACGGAAGGCCCAAATAAATATTTTTATATAACACATACGCACATATGTAACTGTAAAGACCCAAATTTAGCAAGAAGTTATTGTGAATCGGACACCGATAGTATAGACCACTATGTTAATTCTAAGCCAACTCAGATTTCTTCAAAAATTAAAGTAAAAGTTTGTAATACAGATGTAGAATGCTTATGCGATACAGGTTCGGATCTCTCTGTTTTATCTTTGGCTCTTTGGAAACGTACACGTGCTGACGTCACGGCACCAAAGCTAACTCCAGCCGATGACATTTTCCTAGTTGATTTTAGTGGGTCTGTTAAAAGAAAAGTAAGAGGCTATACGTTAATCACAGTGAAAATTGATAACATTTCCATTTATTTGAAAGTCTATGTTACCGAATCACTTAACCAAGACCTTATTTTAGGATTAGATGCTCTCACAGCTCTAAGTAGTAGAATAGATTTGTCTCAGGGTACTATTTCTATGGAGTACAACAATTTAAAAACTCTTGTCGGTCTTTTACCTGACCAGCATGAATTAGGGGAAATTTTAGACGACGAAGAAGGTGGTATTACCCATAAAAACTTTTCGATCTCTGCGTCCACATTCGTCAGGCAACATGCTACGGATGAACAAATTCAAGATGCTGTGAATCGAACCCACAACTTTACACCACAGCAAAAGAAACCTTATTTGAATATAGGGATATTTTTACCAACTATCCTGGACTTTGTAAGGATTTTGTTTATGAAATGGAAGTCAAGACTTCCAAACCAGTGGTTCGAAAACAGTACGCTATCCCACATAAGTATTTACCTGATGTTCGGGAAGAGATTAATAAATTATTAGAGCTAGGGTTAATTTGCCACTCCAAGTCTATCCACAGTAACCCCATCTTAGTTGTACCCAAGAAAAATGGCAAACCGAGAGTATGTGTTGACCTGCGTTTGCCGAATAAGTATATTGAATTACGACAAACTAAATCAGAAGGTATACAGGACCTGTTGCTGAAGGTGAGGTGTAAACCATTCTTAAGCTCTCTTGATTTAGTGAGCAGTTATAATCAAGCGTTACTCACTCCCAAATCACAGGAATACATCGCATTCAATTTTGAAGGCCAACATTATCAGTATCGTGTTACTTGTTTTGGTTATAAAAATGGTAGTAGTGTATTGAATAGTATGTTACAGAGAATATTAGACCCGAACTACACGCTAAAATATTAAGGTACATCGACGACCTTGCGTGTTTTACTGACACTTTCGAAGAACATCTTCAGCTGTTAAAACAAATTTTTCAGAAATTTAGAGAATTTAATCTTACTCTCAACATTGAGAAATGTATATTTTGTACGGACTCTATTCCTTTCTTAGGTCTTCTCATCACCTCTGAGGGCATTAAAAAGTATCCCAAAAGTGTGGAAGCTGTACGCAACTTACCCCGACCTACTAACATAAAATCTTTACAATCTGTTATAGGACTTTTCAATTGGTCTCGTTCTTTTGTTCCTCATTTTTTAGAGAAAATGAAACCACTCTTCGAACTTCTTAAAAAAGGAAAGAAATGGCGTTGGGACGATGCCCACGAAAACGCTTTTCAGCAAATTAAATCCGATATATGTAAAGATGTTCTTTTGTCACATCCAGATCTTGACCTACCCTACTATATTGAATCAGATGCCTCTCGGCTCGGAATCAGCACAGTCCTCTATCAATATGTAGGAGATAAGAAAAAAGTAATCCAATTTATTAGTAGGACTCTGACGTCACCAGAATCCCGGTACAGCGTGAGCGAGTTAGAATGTTTGGCGATCATCTTTGCCGTTCGAAAATGGCGTCAACTGTTAATTGGTCATCATGTCATTTTCATTACAGACCACAAAAACCTCAGCTGGCTGGACAAAGCCAAACCTTGGAACACCCGTCTTCTACGGTGGAGTATTGAATTACAGCAGCTGGATTATGAGATTCGTTACCAGAAAGGCTCAGACAATTTGTGTGCAAATGCACTTTCACGTTTATTTCCTTCTACAGACTAACCCACTAAACGTGTTCATTCTTTATAGGTCATTCAAGATGAAATCCTTAAGGTATCACCTGAAGAACTTCGCCGTTTACAACGCGAAGATTTTGAATATTTACCTATTATTTCTTTTCTAGAAGGTGAAGTAATGTAGGAGTTACCTCGAAATTCCAGAAACTGGTCAAAATTCTTTAAGTTAGATAAACATTTTATTGTACAGAGATTTTCATTTCCCTGATTCATGGAAAATTTGTATCCCTAAATCTTTAGTGGAGAAAGTAATAGTTGCTTATCATGATCAATTTCACCACTCAGGTACTGACAAAACAGTGAGAATTATTTCGAAGTCATTTTACTGTAGAAAGATGAGGTCTGATGTGAAGAAGCACGTCAGGGATTGCATCAAGTGCATGCAATTCAAACCGGATCAACATCCATCCGCACGTTTATTGTCTACTAATGCTTATTTACATCCTAGGCATTGTTAGCTTTAGATTACCTTGGGCCTTACCCCACAGGAAAAGGTGGCGTTCGTTTTGCATTGGTTACAGTAGACGTATTCACTAAATACTGTACAGCTTATCCTTTGAAATCTGCTACAGCTACTGCAGTTCTCAAATTATTATTTGATATCTATATGCATCACTTAGGTCTAGTGGAAGCTGTCCTCACTGACAATGCTCCAGTATTTCACAGTAAGAAATTTTTATCGAAGATGCAGGAATACAATATTAAAGTACATCACACCACACCTTATCACGCTCATGCCAATATTACAGAACGGTCTAATAAAGAAATTCTTTGTACTCTTAGGTTGTTGTGCAGTCAGTTACATCAGCAATGGGCTGAGAACTTAACCCAGGCAGTTTTGTTACATAATTACTCTATTACAGAGAGCCTCGGAGTTTCTCTTGCGAGTATACATCTTAATATTCATTTTTCTCGCCCTATTTTCAAAACATTTCAGCCTAGAGATTTCTGAAGACTTTGACGTGGAAGATGGTATTGATTGGTCAAACAAACTCCTCATGGCAGATCACCGCAGAAAGCCGACTATCGAGAAGAGGAACAAGCAATGGAATCAAACCCAACAACGACGTCGTCTAGTGGTACAAGGTGACTTAGTCTTTTTAAGACAACGGAATATTAGTAACCTACTAAGAAAGGAAATCTCCAAGTTTTTCGACATTTACAGGGGACCCTTTCTTTGTGTAAAAGCCATTGATAATCGTGTTGTCGAACTTATCGATCCCACGACAGGTGAATATATAGGTTTGCATTCCATGGACAGGACAAAACTTTGGAATCCGACGCCTGAAACCCGCAAAATCTGGTTAACTTTGGCACAAAGGCAACTCCCAGAACACATTTTACGAGATTTAAATTTAGTAACACCTGACACTAAGAATAATCTTACTTCTCTTACTCCTAGCGGGAAATTTCATTTATCGAAACCCAATGGGGAAGCAGAAGAGGAAAGTGTGAATGGTAATCCGAAAGATGATTCCCAGGTAAAGCAAGTTCCAACCAATAATTTGACATCTACCCGTTTGTTATCTTTATATCTAGGAGATACTTTGTTGAAATATTATTTCAACACTTCTTACTGGCAACCTTCATTTGTCAAACTAATCGTTCCGAACTTGACTGGAGGACTTCTATTGAGAAGAGGCCTATTTTGAAAAAAAAAAAAAAAGAGGAGCCAGATTCAGCAGATTTTTATTAAAGTTTTGACTTTTAATATGATTAAGTGTGTATGTAGAATATGGTACATTGATATTTTATATCAAACAGTGTAGACTGTTAAGCTTTAAGATGTTTTACATTAAGATTTTACGTAGTTTTTTCCTTGTCATAGGAAACACAAGAAGATATGTATTCAAGACGTACGGTCGTATCCTTCGGTTGCGGTAGTCACCGTAACTAAACATTTCTTTTGGAATCTACCCAAACTATTTGGGTTTCTTATTAACATTTCTTTTTGCTTCTTTAGCATCTTGATACGACCGATTCTTCGGGAAGGAACTTTAGGGTATATTAATAAGGGAAGATTAAATTTATTTTCCAAGCTACATTCTAGGTAGACATGGCGTGGTGAACCATGAAATACTTGGACACCCCAGTAATTAACCCATCATTCGGTAATTATTAGAAATTTTCCCCTTCTTTATGCACACATTGAAATTTCGTTGTAACTTGTGTATTCATATCCAGTATTTTAGACATATGCCTCTGTGTATATTGTATATTAAAATTTAATGATGTTTCATTGTATTACCATTATAATGTGTTTTATGCTTCATGAATATTTTAACATTTGTGAATTTATGATATGTATTAATGCCATTTGCATATTTCAACAGATTTTCACGAAGAATCTGAAGTATTTCTGCATAACTGATATTTTGATCTTGTGAAATATTTGTGTATTAATATTTTGCCTCATGTATTTTAAGACTATGTTAGTATGTATTGTGATACATTTCAAATATTTCTTTTATTGTATTTCAGTAATCGTAACTTTTATCTATTTAGTGGAACAAGAACGCAAACAATTTGAAGAACTAATTACTCATACCATGCCAACTAATGTCCATTAATTTTTGTCGATACCAAAATTTAAAATCTATCCAGGTGAAATAATATTCACGTTAATATTCTTGTTGTTAACCATTTGTCTGGATTTACACCTGAAAAGTTAAAAAGTTTATTAGAGAAATATTATTAAAGTCTTTATATTATTTCAATGTTACGACTTATGGCGTCCTATTTTCATCGATAATGAATATTTCAGGAATGTTTACATCATGTGTCTTTATCTTGACATCCTAAGGAATTACTTGTTATTATGCTTCTATACATGGGCATCGCAATGAATTTCTAATAGGATTTTATTTTAGGCATACGTTAGTTAAATCACAGTTCAAAATATCGAATGTGTGAATGTTACGATAAATATACATGTGTCGTTAATGAACATGTTGATGTATACTACTGCAGACTTTGTGGACATTATGGAAGTGCCGATGAGCATCCATTACGCCAAAGCCAGGCGTTTGTTTACGATGGAATTTTGCATCATGAGAGATGGTTACATTTATAAACATGCCTACACATTGTTGTCATCCATTGTTGATATTGTGTTAACAAAATTTTATTATCCTATTATAAGCATTAGGAGTTGGACTTCAAGAATTTCTTTGGAAGTACTCAAGATCAGTATTCCTTTACATTCTTACGTTTTGTTTTGAACATGATTATGTTCTATAGACGTCTTATGTAACATCTTACTACCACATGTAGACTAATGACTATTCTTTTACATGCATTTTTCGATAATGGTTAACTAACTTTACTTTAAGAGAACCAAAGAATTGTTTAGATGGAACCTGGCATCTTCATCAGTTAATGGATGAGATTATTTAAAATGATTCAACAAGATATATATGTACTGGCATGCGAATTCGTAGAGTGTTTTGGATACACTTGGATGAAGAAACAACTCGTAAATGTTTTTTCAAAAGGAATTCTTCTTTGTTGAAAGTATATATGTATGTCTTACCCATATTTGGGAATTTAAATTTTTTGTTTATTAGTATGCAAGATTTTGCGTTCTCACAGTTCACACAAAATTATCTCATGAATGTTTATTCGTCTAAACCTTCAGGATTGTTACGATTTAACATCCGTTTACAGGTGTATTAACCTATATTTTTACAATTATCCATAATCAGATTAATAAATCTATTTTTTTTTTTCTTTGAAGTTAACATATTCACTCGATATACTCCAGTATTTTGAAAATATTTAGCGTTTTGTATTATTACATTTTATCTATACTTGTCAATTTTCATTTAAATATTTTAACCATTCGAGCATGAATACTTTTGAAAAAACCGAAGAACTAAGTATATAAATAGAAAAGAAACTATATAGCCCAATGAACGTTTTCACACATACAGGTGAAACCACGTATTCGTTTTCACGTAATCAGTTTAGCCCAAAGTGTTATACACATCACAAACAAATAGTGAATATATTAAAGCTTATTTTAAAGTGAATGTTCACAGTGAAGCGAGAATATTTATTCTCAGTGTTGAAAAAAATAATAATAGAGGCTTTCACTTATGTGCTACAATTGTCTTCGCACCCCATAACCCCAATTGTCAAGAAGACTGGATTTCACCAACTGGAACTTTCATCGCAGAGGAAAGAAGAAAGAAGACATCTGGATATGGAATTTTCAGGAACATCTCATGGAATCTGGAATCAGCTGATAGTCATCCATCTGGATCAACAGTGTTCTAAACAAAATAAATAGCCCTAGTGATTCATAGTAAGAAATTTATATTATTCTAATTATTCACTAAGAATAGTGTTCACCGAAAACAGTGTTGCTAGTGTTTTCACCCATAATCCTCCATACCCAGTGAAACAAGAACAGTGTTGCCAACTCCGTATTTTGGAAAAGAAGCCATAAACATCCAAACTTGTTTTCCCATGTGTGTTTACCCAGGAATCTCAACGCATTACTTCGCTAACTCGCAATGTGTTGGTCCCTTGCGGCTCGCCAAGTTGTGACCGTCTGCCCGGCCACAAAACTATGTTTTTGGACGACCAGTGTATTTCTTTTTAACTTTTATTCATGGAACGAAATTATTATTTTACTCATAGAAATGAACAGCTATTTCTCTTTTGGTGAGAACTTCAATTCTTTCTGTGTATGCAGGTATTCTTCAGTCGTTCTTATCGTTTCTAAAGGTGGAACAAAGAACTTGTTGTTTTTCAATGCAACGCTTATCGTCTAGCCGGAGTGTTTCGTCGCAGCAAACTTATTGTTTCTTTCTCTAAAATAGTTTCCAACTTATAGTCTTCGTCACCATGACTGTTCCGCATATACGTTTTTCATAACCACATTTATTAAGATTGGGAATATTTTTAGGTACGAAGTTGATATTGTGTGTGAATGATATTGTGTTTGTCGTGTTCTCACGCACTCTTATTACGTCATACTTCCTGCCGTGGGAACGAGTGTTCATGTCCTGCAGGAGTCGTAGGTGAAATGACTCATACACACAATTACCATCGTTCGCTCCTTTCCACTGAACTGTTTCACGTATAACAGTAGTGCACCAAAATCCAATAACCATGGAAAGAATTTATTAGTTTAGACTGTTACACTTTTTTAAACTATTCTTTCCAAGCTTCTTTCTCACGGGACCAAATCAAATGTTGCCAGTGTTCTCTATTATAACATCGACCCATTGGCATTGTCTATGTATGCAGAAAACTTTAATATTTTCTTTATTATTTCATATAGTGCATTGTCAACCCTAAGTGCAGAAAACGGGTTGTTCCCAAGAGTCAGTAGAAGCGGGGAGTTAGCAAGAAGAGTTCGTCGTAAGAAGAAGCGATAGCAAGTCATAGTATGAAGAACTTTGTGGTGCTACATTAATATATAGGATGTGAAGCTAAAGAGCAAACGGATACCTTCTGGATATGTAGCGTCCTTTTGGAGTCAAGATACTTCGTTGACCAGCGTTTTCCCAGTATTTTCCCATTCCCCTTGTCATGATTACGCAGTGAAAGCCTCGACTCAGTGCGAATAGTCAATTAATAGTGCAAGTGATATTTAAACAAGGGCTATGTTTCTAGTGTTCGTATATAGTGTGCGCATATCTACATTTACCATGCAGTGTTAAGAGTTTTATTCTTCATTTCGCTTATTCGATTGCCACAGCGCAATTTCTTCTGTTTGAGCATTTAGCTCTGTCAAGTGAGAATCTTGTGTGTTGTTAATGTATATATATATATATATATATATATATATATATATATATATATATTATCCCGTTCCATACCCACATATATTCATACTCAATAAATAGGAATTTGCCTAAGTAAATATCATCGTCATCATTCATGTGTGTGTGAATTCCTGCGAGCAGACGGCTCGCCAGTTGCGTATATGTATGCGTGTGCATACGCAAAAGTAAGTATAATACAACCTGAGTCTCAAAAGCACCAACGTGGTTCATGTCAAATCACTTGTCATATCTCAATATTATCAATCTGCGCCCAAACAGAGTATGAGCCTGGACCAGAATTGTTATCAGCTGCTCTCTTAAGGAGTTCTTCGGGAGCCAGCACCCAAGGGAAACGGTAGGTAGCAATAACGGTGTTAGGTTCACCCAGTTTTTCGCGATGTCCCCTAAAGGCAATATTACACATTGCCAAAGTGAGTGTGACGTCGATTTTTCTCCTCAAAATTTCTCGAAAATAATTTATCTCGTCTTCCGTTTCAGATACTAAACTGTCTCTCATAGTACTATTATTTTTCCATGTCGTGTAAGTAATACCAGCTTGCAAATGATATTGAGCTCGTTCGTGCTCTTTAATTTTTTTCCGTAGTCCTTGCCAGTCACTTATTCCTTCAATCCATGCTGGATGAAAGTGAGGTGCTTTCCTGTCAGCAAAGAGCCAACACGGCTCACAATATGCGCAGTTCAGTTTTTCCGAATAACATAACCATTGTCGTGGGATTTTGCTGTGTTGCGTACTTTCAAAATAATAATCGGAAGAGAAAATCTATTTTTCTCGTGTCTAATAAAAGGACCGGATGGTTTGCAGGGGCATAACTCAAAATGCACTTTTTTAAGTTTGCTGGGATTTCGAAATTAAAATTTCCTCGATCGGTTGGATATTTATGAGACAAATCTAATGCTTCAGCAGTATGGTCAACATTAGTTTGAGAAGTGGAGGGGAAGGGGAAACTAGTGTTGATTTCGGTATGTTTGTTATCCGAAGGGCAAGAAACACTATGCTCACTTTCCATGGGTTCACATTGCATATTTGCAGACACCTCGAATTCACAAACACTCTCAGATTTTTCATCTTGCAAAGTTTCTGGTGAAATACGTTGTTTACTTTCTTTGATCACTGAAAAATGTGAAGAAATTTTCGGGATGCTTTAAGAAAACATCCCTTTGTTTCGTTTTTTCCCCTTTTTGTCGCTCCGCTGGGATACACACGTTTACTGGACATAGTAATTGGGCGGGGAGAGGCACTACACAAGGGAAAATCACAGCCTATGATTCAAAAAAGTCACACATAAGATATCACACTCACCACTAGAAGGAATACTGTTAATCTATAATGCAATTCACTTCAACACAATATCACACAGAACTACCACTTTGCTGCTTGTATTTGCTTGACGTCCTACCAACAAGCAAGGCTTCTCGTTATGAAATGCAATTCATGTCACATGGCCAACATATTATTACTCTTTATCCTTTTCATTCCATTTTCAAACTCTCTGACCCATCCTAGGTATTGTTCGCTAGTTTTAGCTGAGGAGGCGGGACACGGAAGAATGTTTTTAATTTTCTTCTGCCTGTCACTGGTGACCCTCCTCTAGGGATACGCACGAGACAAGTCGAGACAGGATTTTCCTGACAAAATTCGAGTCGAGACACGGCTCTTCCAATAGAGAAATATACATTTTTCGAGTTGAGACATCACTTTTTCAGCACATTTTCGAGACGAGGCAGCCATAAATCTTGACTCGTGCGCATGCCTACCCTCCTCAAAATAACTTAGCGACTCGCGAATGACAACCATTAAGTTGAAGGGGTAGGGCCACTTACTGCTCATCTCTGAATTCTCAGCCTAGCAACCTGCTAGCAATACATGTGTACATAAAGCGAACCGACAGTCAGTTGGGGGCCCCAATAGCCAAAATCTTGAAGAGGGATGAACAAAAGAACAATCTTCTGCTGCTAAACTGAACTAAAGTTCAACGTGCTTGTTGATTATTTTTTTCCGAAACCGAGAAGTCTTTGTGGCTTGGAAATCACGATATACACACAAATACACACAAATGTTTGCAAGTGGAATTATTTAGTGGAAATAAGGTTGAAGTTCTAATTCTTTAAATCTTTACTCATCGCAAGACTTCGGGGCCCTCTATACTTCGGGCCCCCCGCACTGCGGGGGTTGCGGGGGCAGCTGCTACGCCACTGAGAGCGGCTCAAATGTATTTTGTAGTGTCTGAAGCTTATGCTTATTTCGCTCTGGTGTAATACGTCTATTGATGTTTTTATGTTTACCGTATTCGTTAATTTGAGGAATTATATATGTTATTGATATAGGTTGTTTAACTATTCGTCCATAAATATTATATACCGAGAATTATTCATGAACTTCCATGGAAATTCGCTGGTGCATGCACAATGGACAGACAATGTAATTGGAAGGGGAGTTCAGCAGAGATGTTGTGTTTCGCCGACATTATTTAATACCTATGTGGAAGAGATAGCGAAATCGAGTCTACATAATGAAGATGGAATTTCGATAGGAGATAGAATGATTAGTTGTATACGGTTTGGGGACGATATGTTGTTGTTTCAGAATCTAAGAAGAAAATTAAAATGATGTAGAAAACTTGAGAAAGTCTTGTGAAGAATATGGGATGAAAATAAATGTTAGAAAGACAAAATCCATGGTGATTGAAACGAAGCGATCGGTGTCAAATATAGAAGTAGTAGGGGAAAAACAACAGGTGGCTAGTTTTCGATATCTGAGTAGTGTTATTAGTGAGGATATGACATGCGAACTTGAAATAAAAGCAAGAATAGAAATGGCGAAAAAATCCTTTAGGATGAAGGAAATACTATTTTGTGGGACCTTGAATAGAGTAGAAAAAAGACTCACAAAAGCTTCGTGTACTGTATTTTACTGTATTTGTAGGGCAGAAATATGGACATTACGCAAAAATTATGAGAAACAATTTTAATGCTTTCGAAATATGGGTCTATAGAAGAATGGATAGAAATTGGTGGGTGGAGAGGAAAACGAATGAGAGGTTGTTAGCAATGGTAGAAGAAAAATATTATTAAGAAGAGGAAGAGAAACTGGTTGGGATATTAGTTAAGAAAGAACTGTATCATCAGCGATGTGACAGAGGGTATGGTGGCAGGAAAGAGAGGGAGGGGACGAATTAGACTATATCGAAACAGAATTATGTTATTGGTGATATCGAAACAAAAAATCGTTTGTGAAGATGGAGAGGTTAACAGAAGGACATGGAGCATGGCAGCTTCTCAGCTGCGGCAAGTGACCCGCTGGTAATGGCGGAATACTTCTGATATTACGATGCTGATGATGCACAGTAGAAACAGAATGATCCATTTTACTATCATTGATAATACGAGTCACAATGCAAAATTTCTACAGGCTGTCGAAATGCCTCGCTCTAAAGGCTGTAGAAAATTAACTGTTACTATGCGAGGGGAAATCATAGGTCGAGTAACAATGGGACAAACTGCCATTCAGATAGCTAGGGATATGAGCTGTGAAGAGAAAACAGTAAAGATATTGATTTAACGGTATGAAGAAGGTGGTGAATCAAGAAGTGAGTGACCAACTACAATAATAATAATAATAATAATAATAATAATAATAATAATAATAATAATAATAATAATAATAATAATAATAATAATAATAATAATAATAATAATAATCTCAGAAATTTATATTTATTTCCAGCAAGACCTTTGCATGGCCTCCTAGTGCGGTATTATTTTCTAACGGTCATTATAAAATTGTCAAGCTAAATTTTCAAGACTCATTATAAGTGGTGCTTTATTAATTAATTTATTTATTTCACAATTCATTTCTGCTAATAGCTTTCGCCCCCTTACTCGTTTTTATGCTTACCTAGGAGGAAGCCGTGCGTCCGCAGATTGGGAACCGCTAGAGCTCAAACGGATCATAGTGTCCATCGGATGATGTTGGTTAGCTTATGGAACACCACTGGGTCGAGGATTCAAACCCCTAGTGACACAGTAATTTGACTGAGACTCGGTAATCCAGATGATAAAGAAGATATTTTGCTTATTCCGTTGCGTTTAAACAGTATTCTTTCAGAGATGACCAGGACTGGACATGTTATTCCCAGAGCACGAAAAACTCGACGATGAAGTTGCTAGTTAATTACATTCTCCAGACGAGGTCTATCGGTCTCTTGCTCCGTTTTAACTTTGGAACACGCACACGCACATGAAGTGCGTTTGCACGTGACAGACAAGGAAGAGAAGTGAAAGATGCAACGACAGGTTAGGGAAACGTCAAGAAAGAAAGAGAGAGTGAGAAAGAGACGAATATAAATATAAAACATACTTATCATTGCAGTGTATGATGAAGAACGCGCACACTGTTTATTCGAATTCTCGCTAGTGATGCTTTGTAAGTTCTGCAACAGAAGATAAATCTCTGTTTGCAGCCATTATTTTATGCGAAAAATGTATACTACCTGACGGGGAATCGAACCCAGATTTTTCGCTTGGAAATCTGGTACTTTACCACTATACCACCTTTTTTTAATAACATTATTTCCATCGAAATACAGAGAAAGTTACAAGGATATTTACTATTCACAGCCTCACTGAAAGTGTAAAATATTACTCAAGATAAAACATTATTCAAAAAAAAAACTTACTGATTCAGTTCATTTTTGTTTGTGGGTTACATCATAAGAAAGTGTGGGAGCTATTGCAGATAAGTAGTTTGCAAAATACTTTCGTTTACATACAGGAGAGAGCTTCATAGCCTGGTATGTTAAATACATTTCATACATTTCAAGACACAATGGTCGTGCTGTTACAAGAATAAACATGATAGTTTGTACAGTAAACCAGATCACAGCATTATGTTTATAGCTAGGAAAGTAATGAAAATCTGGAAATAATATTACATTATGTACGCTAAAAACAGTTTGTGAGGTACGACATATTCTACTAAGTATTGTGCTAAAAGCCTGCCAAATGGGTGGTATGTCAAAACAGTTATGGAATCGATGTTCAAGAGTGTCTATCTGATTACAATAATAGCATACATTTGTAGAGGTGATTCCTAGATTAAAGAGCCTATCAGACGTTTCATATACATTATTAACAATAAAATACCACATTTCTTTCTGTTTGTGAGTTAAAAACTTGGCAGTTATGTTTTTCCAGATGTTACTCCAGTTTTTGCATGGCACGTGAAGCATGACGTGTGGCTTAACAGATACGCACGTGCTCTGATAGTGCCAGTATAATTCTTTGACTGACCTAATTTCGATCTGCTGTCGTGCGACTATTGCATACAGTATATCAAGTACTACATCGCGAAGGTGAGGGAATTTAATCGCCCAAGGAAAGATAGGAATCGGAAGCGCAAGGTCAATACACTGAAAACAGACATTGAAAACCGTAGCAGTAATCGAATCGGGGTGGGAACAAACCATACGACAACTTCTATGCACAAGCAGAGCACGTGACTGAATGCCAATATCCATAAACTCTATTCCTCCTTTTGCTGCAGGCAAAAGTAGTTGTGTTTGACCTACTCTTAAAGCTTTATTATGCCAGAGAAAAAACAACGCCTGACTGTTTAAAGACTTATAGATAGGCTTTGGTAACGGGAAAATCTGTGCAGAATGCCATAGTAAGCTAAACACAGTAGTTTTAAGAAACAAATTTCTACTGAAAAGACTAAGATTACGTGATTTATGCGTTATTAAAAGACTTCGGATCTTAGAGGCTATGACTTCATATGTTTTCGTGATAGTCTGTTGTAAAGTAGGATACCATACAATACCAAGTATTTTGGTTGATGGAACAGTTTCAAACGTTCTACTATACAGAGACTGATATTGTTCATGTAAACACAATATTTTTGTTTTTGCTTTATTAAGTTGCGCGCCTGAGGCGTGTTGATAAAGGCTTAGTAACTTCTGTATACATTCCAGATCTGCGTCATTGCGTAATATATAGTGTGTGTCATCGATGTATGATTGCACTGCTAGACTGTTGTTATACACAGAAACACCAGGGAGTAAGCGGTGTGCTACAAGAGGCGCTAAAGATAAACTAAATAAAATACTAGACATTGTGTCCCCTTGTAGAATACCATTACAAACAGAGATTCGAGCACTTAAACCTCCATTTAGCTTTAACCTGGTAATTCGTTTCGTATATATTCCTTTGATAAGAGAAATGAAAAGGTCACCAAATCCATATTTAGCTAAAACTTGGAAGAGATAATTGTGGTTAATTCTGTCAAAAGCCTTGGAGTAATCGGTGGATAAAATTGCTACCGAAGAAGGATCGGCGGACTCATGAAAGGAAATAAAATCTCTGAGATTGGATAAGGCCTTATAAATAGGGTTATTGTGGCCAAGACCATATTGGCAAGGACTTAACAGCTTCTCAAGGTATGTTTTCATTCTGATCGTCAGACAACGAGTTAATAGTTTTAGGTCCGTGCACAAGAGACTTAGTGGCCTGAAATTTGTAACACTAGATGCTAATGAATGTTTGGGGACCAAAACAGTAATGCCCGTTCTGAGAGTGGCCTAAAACAAAATGTGTGCGGTATTCATTAAAAAGATCGGTGAGAAAAGGAGCTAAAATATCTATAAATGTAACATAGAATTCTAGTGGTAGAGAATCAATACCTGTGGACTTTCCTAGTTTGCCTAATCGGATGGACTGTTTGACCTCGTCTAGTGTGAACGGACCCGATAGACACTCTCGATCATCATCCGTTAAAACAGAGGGAATATACTCTAGTATAGAAGAATCAGTACAACAAGTAGGAGGTTGAGCATATAATTGTTTATAATAATCAATAAAACAAGTCATGACGTTTACGCCCTCATACACACGGCCATCGTCACCCTTAATTTTAGAAATCAATTTTTGTCTGCCCCGTGTGCGCTCCTTGCGTATTTGGTGGATACTTGCCTGTTCAGTGTCATCATATTGACGTGTTTTGCTACGAATCATAAAACCTTGCATACGTCGTTTATGCAGCGTTAATAAATGAGCTTTGATCTGCTGAATTTGAGGTCGTACTTGACCCCCGCGTTGTTGTTCTATCATGTAATCTCGTAATAGACCAGTATAGTAGTGATATTGCTGATAATGATCGGCGTTTCTAGTTCGACAATATTGTTTGGTCACAGAGCAAAAAGTTCGTTTAACACGATTTTCCCAAAATTGCATGAGAGAACCTTTGAAGCGTTGTTTCACATGAAGGAGGCCTTTCCATTCAGCATGTATCAGAGCTTCATATTCGGGCTCACGTAAAATTGACGTATTAAAGTACCACAATGGGCTACGTTTGAGAAATTTGTGGGCTGGTAGTTTGATGGTCATGAGTACAGCATGATGATCACTAAAACAGACTGGGACCACAGCCATGTGTTGAACCTGATGTATAAGAGTGCGATTGATATAGAATTTATCCAATCTTGAGGAACTCGTCCCTGTAAAGAAGGTATGGCCAGGCGTTGTTGGAAATAAGTGTCGCCACACGTCGACTAGATCATAGGTGGCAATTAAATTGGACAGACTGGCTGAGAAGGTATAATTTGGGGTCATATCTATTGGTGCCAAAACAACATTAAAGTCTCCGGCTAATATACAAGGAGAAGAACCATTATGTAACGCTTGAGCAAGCTCAGTATTAAAGAAACTATTGCGCTCTCGTGCATGATTCGAACCGCTTGGAGCATATGCTGTACACAGGCGTATATTTTCTAGTGTTCCTAAGGTGATACGTTCAGTAGGCATTTGGAGAAGCGCTTGAAAGTCAATATCACTGCGGAATGAATAGCAGTTCCTAAACCATTTTCAGTGAAGCGTGAAACACATGAATAATTAGGGATGTCTGGAAAATCGGGTACTGCCACCTCTTGTGCAAACAGAATATCAACTTCTTCTGATATATAAAATCTCGTAGTGCGTGTAATTTGACCGGAGAAGTAAGACGATTTAAATTGACTGTGGCAAAACGAAAACTAAACATTACAAAAAATATATAAAGTAAATACATGAAAGTAAAGCAATGCGGGAACAAGAACATATGTAAAGTAGAAACAAGGAAGAAATATATAAACAATATAAATTATTGATACAAAGATGGGCAATGCACTATTCGCCGTCTGATTGAACAACAGATTTCAACTTTTTGGTCGAAGCTCGTGTTTTCCTAACATTGTGACCACTTGTTGTTTCATCACTGCGGTTACCTTTAGAATTTTTAGACACTGCACTACTGTTAAACTGAAGTTGAGTTAACTTGCGCTTTTCACAGGATGCTACACTCAGATCGGAATCACTTATGGTATCACTAGTAGCATCTTCAAAACCAGTTGTGTCAATGGAACCAACTGCGAGAGGAACGCTTGAAGGGGTAGCACTGTGCCCCTCTATTGTATTTCTATCACCTACCTCAGAGTTTAGTAGAAGTGGCTGGTCAGTCACAGGAACTGGAGATGGAACACCTGTCTCGTCAGCATTGGGAGTAGGTGTCACTTCCATACTATGTGAGCTGTCAGCAATGGAAGGGTGGACGGGATGAAAGTCGGGAACACTAGATGCAGCACTTGCAAGTGGCAAAATCGGGGACGACGCGGGTATGTGGGTATCCTTCTGTAGAACAGGAAATGCACTGTAACAACCGGTATCGGGAGCTGATGTTTCCACTGGAAGATTGCACGGCATGCGGACACCTGGAGACACAGAAGTAGACCTGGGTAAAGGTGGAGTTCTCTTCTTAGGACAATCCTGTACAAAATGGTCCTGAGAGTTGCAGACCGCGCAGGTCTGGATTTGACCGGCGTAACTGACAAAAAGACGTAAACCACAAACAGTAACAAAGGATGGAATGTTACGTTTAACAGTCATTTTGACTAGTTTGCGACCCGTGCGGGTAAGATAAATATGATCAGTAGAGTACTGTTCATCAGCAATATTCTGAATATCCCCATACTGGGAGAGTACACGACTTAACTGGGTATCACTAAGTTCCATTGGACATAAAGAGACTTTTACAACAACAACAGAGTTGTCTGCCAAATCAATGGGTAACACATGATCTCCATCAGTATTGGTATAAGTCACGGTGCCGTTGGTACCACATAGCACTTTACTGACTAGTTTGATATATAAAAGTTTACGAATAAAGTCCAGTTCTATACTTAACACTTGGTCAATAGTTAACTTGAAAACACTTCGAATCCATTCATGAATATGGATAGACGTGGGCTTTTGACGCACAGTTACGAAATTAATTCTGAGCGTATTAGACCTCATACAACTCATATTGCTTACACTCGACGTTACACGTCAACTACAGAATATATATATATATATAAATGGTGTTGCTCACAAGTGAAACAAAGGACTTGTAGTACACACTTCACCAAATCACTAAGTCACAGAAATAATTAAAAAAAATCAAACGGCACTATTCGACAAACAAAGCAGATACAATAGTACAGCACGGACAGAGAGGTGATGTTATGCGCCCCGTGTCTCAACGCGAACTGTTTAAAATGAAGTTCACTTGGCTGGAGCAGGGTTTGAACCCGGAACCCCAAGCACCAGAGGTGAACTCTCTACCACTGAGCCACCGCGCCCCCCATCACCGATTGCTTTACCTAAACTTTGTTCAACAAATGCTCTAATATTTCTTTCTGAGAACGATAACACGAAAAGTGTTTAGTGCAGGTCAATGAAGTGTTTCGAATATCCTGGTAAATCCCTTGCCCTTTCCCAACCAACATTCGGAAATCGTTTCTATCATGATAAAGGTGTTTGCTTCCACATTCGATTTTTCACTATCAATTTTTTACAATCACTTTGTAAAAAATGCAACTTTGGGGTGAACAGGATCTGAACCTATGCCGGACAGCTTTATTAATTGTAACTCCGTTACGTTAGCGCTACACTATCATGCCACATGAAACTAGAAGCCAAATATTACTTACTTTAGCCTTGGTCTTTGGAACGATCAAGCTTCTTCCTGTAAGGTTATTTGCACCTAAGTGCACAACGAAATTCATTTAATTCGACGATCTAGACAGAAATTAGCTCCCACTAATAAAGGAAACAACATACAATCCAGGAAAAATTACAGAAATAAAAGCATATTATGAATTGATTTCGCCCTGCAAGTCCAAAAGTACGCGAATAATAATAATAATAATAATAATAATAATAATAATAATAATAATAATAATAATAATAATAATAATATTTATTATTATTATTATTATTATTATTATTATTGTTGTTGTTGTTATTAGCATCAATTGGCAGCTTTACTGATCTAATATGCTCCGTTATTCAGTCACGTTTTACTATTACTAAAGCGCTCTTTGACATCCATCATTTTCGATGAGTTTTATATATCCCCTCCCTTTCCCATGTTGCGGAGCACGGCATCTTCAGTGTCATTGTTCATCTCAGCCAGCCGGAAAAAACTATGAATTCGACAATGATATTGGTTGTTTTGACCATTTTTACATGTCTCCCCCTCCTCCATGTTGTGGACTGAATTTGGATTTAAACGGCATCAGGTGCGTCACTGTTCATCTCAACGACTCCAAAAATGGTAGATTCGATACTAATATCGGTCATTATTCGTTCTCTTTTAAATGTTGCTCTCCTCCCTCCTTCCTTTAGTTACACCATCAAAATGATATGAGGAAAACCATCTCGGGTTCTTACTTCATCTAGGTTGAAAATTTTATCGAAATTGGTACGGTGGTTCAAGACATTAAATTTTATTTATGTTTATATATATATATATATATATATATATATATATATATATATATATATATATCCCTTTCACATTCCCCTTCTCTAAGTTCTAGCGTCAAACTGAAATAATAAAAACAATATCAGGCCCGAACCTCATCTATGTTCAAAATTTGATCGAGATAGGTCGTGTGGTTCAAGAGTTATTAAGTTTTGTTTATTTTTATATATTTTTCCCCTCCCCTCCACTCCGCTAAGTTTTACCGTCAAAGTAATGAAAACCACTCCAGTCTCGAATTTCATCCATGTTGAAAATTTGATGTAGATCTGGAAGGTAGTTCAAGACTTATTAACTCATTAACATAGTCACTTTTATTTTTATTTACATTGATTTGTGTATATCTCCCCGTCCTCTCCCTTCCCTACATTCCACCATCAAAGTGAAATGATTAAAAGCATTCCATGCACAAACGTAATCTATGTTGAAAATTTCATCCAGATTGGGCGTTTGATTCAAGACTTATTCAATTTTCTTTACTTCATATTTTCCATCCTCCCCCTTCCCTAAGTAACACCATCAAAACGAATAGATAAAAATACTCCCAGGTCCGAACATTATTAGTGTTGAATATTTGATCGAGAGCGGTCTGGTAGTTCAAGAGACTATAAGTTACAGCCACTTTCAATTTTATAATATAGGTTATTATTATTATTATTATTATTATTCGCGTACTTTTGAATTTGCACGGCGAAACTACTGCATAATATGTTTATATTTCTGTATTTTTTCCTGGATTGAATGTAGTTTCCTTTATTAGTGGCACTAATTTCTCTCTAGTTCGTCGAATAAATGAATTTCGTTGTGCACTTAGATGCAAATAACCTTACAGGAAGAAGCTTGATCGTTCCAATCATCAAGGCTAAAGTAAGTATTATTTGGGTTCTAGTTTCAGGTGGCATGATAGTGTCAGTTTGCCGTGAGCGGCGGTGTAGTGAACATCGCTGTGGTGTGCCTCCGATCTCAACGAGCTTCTTACGTTCGTTTGAAATTGTTTGAGTGATTAGTTTGCTGTACTTCAGTTGTGTGTTTTCAGTAGTAGGAAATACAGTGTACCAGTGTAAACTAACAGGAAATCTTAAAAGGCAATGTTCCACTGACAAGTGCACAGAAGGCAAGCTTAAAGCATTACCAGAACTCGCTCCGCTATCTCGTGGACAATACAAAATCATTGGATAAAAAGAAGAAACATTTAGCCGTACAAGGAGGATTCTTACCTGCATTACTTGCACCTATTGTAGGAAGTTTGTTATCCAGTATTTTGTTTAAACAATAAACATCATGGATCATAGCAAGAAGATGGTTTTAGTGCCACCAGAAATGCTTCAACGAATGCATGCATAATCATCCCGTGTGAGTGAAAATCGAGAATCTAATCTCGATCGTGAAATGCAATCTATATTGAATACATCGTATCCAAGTGATGAAGAAAAATGGAATCAGTACAATAGAATATTACAAGAATATCTTTACGTTATACGTAAACAAGAAGAACCAATACCACTTACAATTACATCAATGAAACCTGATGGTGACGTTCCGAATGTTGACGATAGCACGAAGCAAGACATTTTAGCCGCTACCACAAATGTATCGTAAGAAAGCCGAACAACTATTCCGTCGTTTAAAACAAGATGACGCAACTACGTGGGATCATAAAGGAACAGTATACATCAACGATAATAAACTACATGGATCCAATATTGTAGATTTTATGTGTGACGTGACTCGACCGAGGAAACATTCTAATTCTCAAGGCTGGGAATTGTTTTGCAACTACCTTGCATCGTCAAACACAACTCAAGAATTAATTGGTAATTCACGAAGATTAAACTATATTGTCAAGCATAATAGTACAACAGCATCTGAAGGATCTGTACCACCAAAACCTGCACCTGAGTTATTTTCTTCCGGAAAAGAAGAAGAAGAAGATGATGATGATGTTTTAGAAGTCCGCCAAAAAGAAAACGTATCATTCAACAATGGTCAACGTACAAACCATGAACAGAAAGTTGAAATCCATTTATAACAATCCAGAACATCCTGCATCATTTTCTGCAGCAAAGAAATTATGGCAAGCCACAGGAAAATCTATACCTCTAGCCAAAATAAAACTTTGGTTAAACAAACAATCTACCTACACGTTACATCGTCCTGTACGTCATCGTTTCCGTAGAGATTTTTATCTTGTCAACAATATTGATGATCAATGGGAATGTGATTTAAATGATTTACAATCACTTCAAAACTATAATGACAATTACCGTTATATTCTTACAGTAATTGATGTGTTTAGTCGTTACGGGTGGGCTGTACCACTAAAATCAAAAAGTATCGAGGATATAGTGAATGCATTTGAAATGATTTTCCAGGACAGGAAACCAATTGTGCTACGTAGTGATCAAGAAACTGAATTTACCAACAAGACAGTACAAAAGTTTCTCAGGAAACACAACGTGCAACATGTTACAACAAAGGATCCAGATATTAAAACCAGCATCGTAGAAAGATTTAATCAGACATTGAAAGATCGTATGTGGAAATACTTTACCAAATATCAAACGTACAATTACATCAAAGTATTGCCTTTACTTGTAAAAGTATACAATGAAAGTCGACAATCCAGTATTAAAATGGCACCTGCAAACGTTTTTCAAGACAATTTACTGAAGGTGTGGCATAACCTATACGACAAAAAACTACAACGTTCAAAACAAGATACGGATTTATCTGTTGGTGATACTGTTCGTATTAGTAAAACAAAACGTATCTTTGACAAGGGTTACCTCGAGAACTGGACTTGGGAAATATTTAGAGCAGGGTGCGAATTGGCGGGGGGGATGCCAGGGATTTCCCCCCCTGACAAAAATATTTCCCACCCTGGAGGAGGAAAATTTTATCCCTGGCAGGGATAACTTTTTCCCCCTCTGGAGTATTTTTAAGTGGACATAAAGTAGATCTACTTTGCGTAGCTAACCTAAATATTACTTGAGTGAAAATTTATGAAAGATCTCACATCTCAACTGTTTTGTACTTGTTAGTGTATATATATATATATATATATATATATATATATATATATATGGGGGGAGGACTGGGTGCGCATATGGGTGAAATTCATCCCCCCCTGGGAAAATTTTTCAATTCGCACACTGATTTAGAGTAAAAGCCATTGTACCAAGAATCTCACCAGTATATCGACTAGAGGATTTAAATCATCAACTCATCGATGGTGTTTTCTACAGAGAAGAATTACAACCAGTGCCACTCCCTTCGACTTTCCTCATCGATAAAATATTACGTACAAGAACAAAAGGTCGCAGAAAGGAGTATCTCGTCCAGTGGAAAGGATATCCTTCCTCATTCAATTCGTGGATCCCTGCAACTTCATTAAAGAAGAAGAAGAAGAAGAAGAATGGAACCTGATCAAGATTTTTACGTTACACTTCCCAGTAATAGTTCCATGGATTATTTTCCAGAAAATACATTGACTTCATATATTACGAAATTACAACGACGTGTAGAGTTTCGCCAGAAATAGGATGTGGCAATTGTAGAGATTCATTATCCACATTCTTTACTGAACATTAACAGTGAAAACAATAAAATATATTACAAATCATCAAGTAGTATTGATCAGGAAGCGTGGAAGGTTGTAACGATCCCTGTACGCTATTATAACAATATAAGGGATCTTATTCATGCAATTAATACACATCATAAATAAACCAATTTATTTATATCTCATAATGCAACTAATAATATATGTCTCATAAGACATCCCAATAAGGAAATCCATACTTCTGTACAATTCTCAACCAGTGTTAGTTTAATGCTTGGATTTGAATCGAAAAGTGATTTAAAAGGTATGCAAAAGGGACAATATACACCGGATGTACGATTAGGCTTACCATCACAAATGTACGTCTACTGTGACATTATTGAATCTGTCATTGTTGGAGATACAATGGTACTCTTGCTACGAATTGTGAACATGGATCCTGTGAATCATACTTTTGGAAGTCATGCAGTACAAATCTTTAATCCTGCACATTATGTTCCGGTGGGAAAAAATGAATTTTGAGAAAATACAAATCGATATAAGGGATAGCACAGGTCATCGGATGCCATTCACCTTTGGAACGGTGTGTACAAAACTACATTTCCGTCGTCGTCGTCATGACTGATCAGTATTTTCAATACTTCCGAAAACAAGCGTTATCCGGTATCGGCAACGTCTATGTGGGAAGTCCCTATCAAGCAGGACATGGCATTGGAAATTTCCTTGTTGGCTTATTTCATTCAGTGTTACCACTTGTGAAGCAAGGAGCTAAAACTGTGGGAAAGGAATTATTAAAATCAGGTGTCAATATGATTAATGATGTTGTGATCTCGAATCAACCACTGGAAGAATCTTTTCATCAACGTATGCAAGAGGCAAAAACAAATTTACAAGAAAAAGCTAAAAATAAGTTGAAAACTATGCTGGGAAGTGGATATCATAAACGAAAATGGGACAACTGCTCTCAGTTTGAGGTTGACCTTCCAACGATCAACAACACCATCAATCCTACGAAGAGACGTAAATTATCACATAAGAAGAAGAAGAGATCATTGGCATCGTCACCAGATATTTTTGATTAATTCAGCTATGGCTTTCTTGCATCATCAATCCTGTGAATGTGTAAAAAGTGAATTGGACATTTTTCCAACGTTACCCACGCAAACCAGTGTTCTGGACAATCGTATTATTGGCTACAAACCAATTAGTTCAATAGCTGAAAATTCACCAATAGAATTTGCAGTGAGTGGTAGCAGTGATGAATATATTGATTTGCCACAAACCTTACTGTACATCCAAGAACAAATTGTGAAATCAGATGGTTCCTCCTTCACCGAAACGGATAAAGCAATTGCACCTGTCAATGATTTTCTAAATGCTATGTTTAGTGAAGTACAAATCTACTTGAACAATAAACTGATTTCATTTCCGTCACATAATCATCCATATCCTTCGTACCTGGAAAAACTGCTCAATTATAGTGATGGAGCTAAAATAACTTTTACAAACAGCAATGTGGTTTCAAGATACGGCTGGTCATATGAACGCAACCACCAGTGAGAACAAAGGTTTTCACCAACGCTATGAACTGACAAAACAAAGTATGAAATTCGATATGATTGGACATCTTCATTGTAACATTTTCATCAAGATAATTTTTTAATTCATGGAGCGGAATTACGTGTGAAACTTATTCCTGCAAAACCAAACTTTTGTGTCATGGCCAGTGAAAGTGGTGTCAATGCAAAAATCAATGTTCTAGATGCATCGTTGCAGGTGAAAAAAGTCAGCATTAGCCCTAGTGTCAAATTGGCACACAATAAAATTTTACAATCTACACATGCAAAGTATCCTTTGACAAGGGTTCAAATGAAATCATTTACCATTTCGAAGGATATACAATCCAAAACTATTGATAACCTGTTTATGGGAACGTTGCCAAATCGTATTATTGTAGGATTTACATCGAATGAAGCATCCAGTGGAACTATTACCAGCAATCCATTTGAATTTCAACATCTAAACATTAATTTCTTTACATTGTACGTGGATGGAAAAGCTGTACCTTCAAAACCATTGCAACCCAACTTTGAAGAGAATCTCTACATTTCATCGTACCACACATTGTTCTCAGGCTCTGGATAAATTTTACCAATACTGGAAATACAATTTCAAGAGCCGACTACAAAAATGTTATGTATTTGACCTAATTCCCGATTCTTCTGCTGGAGATTGTCACTATTGGAATTTACAACGGCATGGAGCCATCCGGTTGGAAGTTCATTTCCAAGAGAAATTAGCAGCACCTGTAAACTGTACTGTGTATAGTGAGTTTTTTCACTCCTAGAGATCCACAACCAGCGCAACATTATCCCGGACTTTTAAATTACAAGGTACGTATCCGTTATGTATCATTTCCATTCACGATGTTGAATACATTACAATTAACTAGTGCTTTAAGTGGTAGTCCATTATTCAGAAATTATTTTACCGGGGTATTTGCAAGCGATGAGTTGCCCTCACGGATTTCTCTTCCTCTGGCAATCATTGTGAATACAGATCCATCCACAAAATTAGGAAGCCATTGGATTGCAATTTATATTGATAATCGCGGTTTTGGAGAATATTTTGATAGCTATGGCCTTCCTCCTTATGTACCACAACATGTTGCATTCTTAAAACTTCATTGTATGTACTATAAATATAATAATAGCCAAATGCAAAGTCTTGGTTCATCCGTATGTGGCTATTATGCTTATTTTTATTTGTGCTGTAAAGCCCAAGGAAAATCTCTGCGTGAAATTCAATACTTGTTCACAACAGTACCCTCAGTTAATGATCGTAGACTACTACAATATACCTTCCAGGTAATTTTATCATATTTATCATTGTAAGTGTATTTGTTTTATCATCATCTATTTCTATACTAATCATCTTTTTCTCCTCGTTCTTTTTACAGAATTCACAATACGAAGCTTTGCAAACCGGTGCTATGCTGCAAAACATGGAAACAAAGCATCACAATCAAGAAGAGGAGGAGTAATGAAGAAACAGAGCTCAATATAAAAAAAATATCAATACATTAGTGTAAAAACAAAGAAAAAAGAAGAAACCAGAAAAATGAATAAAATACAATTTATGCTTATCTATGTGTTTTTATTGTTCATTCCATCAATATGATACATACAACGTTATCAGATTCAAAGTAATGTTCTCTGCCATATAAGACGAGAACCCTGGTCATAAATCTTGTTCAAAGTTTCCACCTAATTCCTAGAAAACATTGACCAGCGACCCGTTGCGCATCAAAACCAAATCATCGATCACGTGACCGTACTAGCATTTGACACCCTAAGGGTCCTACCAAATTGAAAGGGGATACCCGTCCATACCTTCTAACCTTATCAAATAGGATAAATTAAGTCAATAACCGAACACGTGGTTGTACTAAAAAAAATTGGCAACTTTGTACACACGAAAGGACCACCGAAATTTGTCATGATACATATTTAGGTCCTTTACTATGCTTAAATTGGACAATTTCCAAAATTGAAGGGGTGGGTCAATGTACCCCTGACAAATTTTAAGAAGGGTGCATCAATATACCCATGTCTTATGATAGGAAATGGACCCCTATACATGACCATATAAGGTAATAGGACCTCAAAAAAGGGGATAACTTAGGTCAAAACCAAACACGTGGTACTACGTATTGCTTACGTTTATATTTTGGCAATTTTGTACCCCTAAAAGGGAATGAGATGGACCACCCAAATTTATAGTGATATACGAGGGTCACTACGAAAGTTTTGAGATGTGAAATAAGTTACATACTTAAAATCAATTTAACACTTACTTTTTCTCAAAGTATTCACCATTACACTGTACACAATTTTGCATTCTCGAAAACCACTTTTGGAAGCAGTGTTGCCAGTCTTTTTCTTCAAGTGTTGAAAGTTCATTCTCGTAAGCCACTACTGTTTCTTCAGGGCAGCAAAATCACTTCCCACGCATGCGGTCTTTGATCCTGGAAAACAGAAAAAGTCACACGGGGCCAGGTCAGGGCTATACAGCGGATAAGTCATAAGTTTGACCTCCGTAGATTCTAAAAGCTGAATTGTGATGTTCGCCGTGTGTGCGGACGCGTTGTCATGATGAAGCAGAATCCCACGCAATCCAGTTCTTGGACGCCGTTCCCGAAGCTTCAGGAACACTTTTGTTAGGCAAACAGTGGTGTACCACTGAGCAGTAACAATCCTTTGTTCTTCAAGTGGAACAGTTGCAACATGGCCAGATTTGGAGAAGAAAATTGCGACCATCTTTTTCCCCACACTTCGCGGTCGCTTCACTTTCGTGGGTGGATTTTCGTCTGGAAAGATCCAAACTGGAGACAGGCGTTTATTTTCAGGGTCAATTTGATAGATTTAAGTCTCATTACCAGTAACAATGTCAGAGACGCGTCGAGGATTTTCTTCATCAAATCTTGCAAAGTATTTCTTCACACCATTCCACACGCGTGCGCTTCTGCTGTTCGATCAAAGTGTAAAGCACCCAACGAGATGAAACCTTCCTGAGCCGAAGATGATCATGAAGAATTTTTGTTACTGCTGGCGATCCAATGTTCATTGTAGAGTCAATGTCCTTGAAACTTGTTCGAGGATTTTCTCGAATCATTTGTTCCACAGCGGCAATGTTTTCATCTGACACAGCTGTTGCCGGACGTTCAGCTCTCTCTTCATCTTTAAGCGATGTCCGATCTCTTCTGAATTCACCAAACCACCGAAAAATTGTAGCACGGGAAGGAGCAAGATCCCCAAATGCCTCTGAAAACGGTCAAGGCTTAGTGCCTCGTTCAAACCACTTTTGAAATCGTAAAAGATGATTGCCTGAAAATGTCCCTTTCGAGCTCCATTCTAGACAGGCGACTACTGCTCACATTAACAAACAAGTGAAGGCGATACAGCCACGCCGATAAGCACGGCGAGTTGAAACTTGCTTCGCTTCTTCGCTCTGGATACCACTACCGAACGCAACTGTTGGAATTCAAATACTGTGCCACAACAATGCGTATCTCAAAACTTTCGTATTGACCCTCGTATATTAGGGTCCAGTACTATGATACCAAATGTTTAACTTTGGCAATTTCTAAAATTGAAGGGGTGGGCCAAGGTACCCCTCCCAAAAATTTCAAGGAGTGCACAAATGTGCCTACGTCTTATGAAAGGGAATGGACCTCTATACATGACCATATAACCATATAGGGTAATAACAACTCATCCAAGGGGATAAATTAGGTCAAAAACCTCCGAAATTTAACTTTTTGGCAATTTTTTATCCATGAAAGGGAACGACATAGACCCCCAATACTACTAGAGGTACTACCATGAGCAAAATAAATGACGCGTCTCTTTATTCTGAAGTTTTTTGAAAATATCTCTGTTTTCTTTATATGTTCGAAATTTCGGAAGGTTTCCCCAGCAGGACAGGTTAATAATAAACCCGTTTTTAATATTTGTGTTAGATATTAGCTTAAAATAAATAAATTAGAAGCAAAAAACATTAAATCGACAGAAATCTCGATAATTACCAACTCTGCTAAAGTGGGAAATTTTCAAGAACGCGAGGGAATTCTGCAGTTCAACACGAAGCAGCGACATCTATGTCATTGAGAGAGACGAGGATTAGATCTACAAACGAAACTTTTAACGAAACATTTCTAATGTGTCTTATTACATGCATTATCAGCGAACTCCAAATATATGAATCTATGCTAAGTATTAACGTATAGATAGAGCAAATAGTGGAAATTACCTATGGAAAAAGACGAATTCTTAGCACAATCTTAATGAAAAATCGTCTTTACCGTAGAACAGGTTCAGTTCACGTAAGAAAACAAGTAGCTCAGTTAGTTAAAGCAACTAGTCTGTATGCCGAAGGTATTGGGTTCGAACCCCATGGAAGTGCAGTTGTAGTTTTTTTTTTACTGTGGTTATTTTATTTATTTTTATGTGGGAAAAAATCAAATTGTAACATATGTGTAAAACTCATGACGATACCAAAAAAAATGCCGTTCTCGCACTTGCATTAGTGTCTCTAATTTTTGTTTGCAAACAGTTTCATAATAATTTCCCCTGTGCTCACTACTCACTACATGCTCACTGGTGCATAACGAATGTTTCCCAGTAAATGTTAATTCTAATTTGGAGAATTTTATAAAGTTTCACAATGTTTCTCGCTTGATAGTCTTCTATCTACTTTTTTGGGCACTTTGATAACAGATTTCCCTATTAAATGTTTAATTTCCCCTAGATATATTTAATTACAGAAAAGTTTTACATGTATTTGTCTTAAATTGAAATTGTTTTGAATTTACCACATGAGGTAAGTAGCCCGAAGGAGGAGAACTGAAGTAACTGCTATTCTACGTAAAAGCAACCTATTGTAGAATGATTATGCTTCTTAACTTCAGCACATAATCTTTACGTTGGTCAGACAGAGACAAACCCTGTTTTTCCCTCTCCTATGACCACTCATCTTAAAGCTCTACTTGTAATGATTCGTGTCACATAATTTCGGCTCTCCAAAGACATTTATTATTATTATTATTATTATTATTATTATTATTATTATTATTATTATTATTATTATTCCTGAATATGCCACCCTTACATAATGTAACTTTAGATATCTTGGTTTAAAGTGCTTTCTTTAGTAATAATTTGAGCAACCATGTAACAAAATTTAAAATGTATGAGGGGGCACGAAGTTTTATTCCCCCCCCCTCTCTCTTTTCAGCACCGTCCCAACAGAAAGTATATAATTTCTGACAAGCAGAGTAGACGAAATGAATAAGAAATATATATTTAAA
The DNA here is from genome assembly GCF_964235325.1 of Thermobia domestica. NCBI lineage: Eukaryota > Metazoa > Arthropoda > Insecta > Zygentoma > Lepismatidae > Thermobia > Thermobia domestica. The sequence goes on from NC_137459.1 coordinate 307,523,018, forward strand.
GTAACCATTCCTCCTTCGTGAATGGAATATCACGTAACATTTTTTATTCTACTGAAGACGACCCTAGGCCGTTATGGTTAGGTAACAAAAGAAATACCTAATATATTTATTGCGCCCCTTGACTGTAATATTACCTCTTCTTTATTTGATCGAGGCCACCCTACATAACCAAAGGTGACAAAAAGAATAGGAAAAGTGTCTAAAGATTACAAAACACTTTATATTTTGTCAGAAACAAGGCAGTGTATACACAGCATTCCTTTCGTTAACAAGTGTTTCACCGTTGAGTCGCTTATAAAATTAGGCAGAATAAAGTTTTCTAGAGGGATTTGTCCAGGATGGTTTTGTGTCGGGCTAATAACGATGAGTATAATTATTTACATCACCGTTAAAGAAATAGCAAACTTTCTGAAAGGAACTTACTTAGGAAACATCAGATCCTCCTTCTACTTAATTGCATCTGGCGTTCTGAATGAAAGTTCTGTGGGACTATTAGAAAAATATATATTCCCGTTTCCACGCTAATGGTAGAATTTCTTAAGCAGTTATTGAATTACGTTCGAAGCATACGCGTAAATAGCGCCCCCGCAACCCTGTGGCGTGGGGACCGCACAAGCTGCAAGGCCAAAAATATACAGAAAGTACGGAGGGGCGGACCAGGCCAAATTTTCACCCGGGCAAAGTGACTTTTTGGCGCCCTCTCCCTAGTACTAGCCTATATTTTACATTTTATCATAGTGTTATTAATATTTTAAACCTATTTTTCAAAAAGACATTCATTACCTAGGAAAACTTCACAAAGAATATGGCCCGCTATAAACAATACGAACTCCCCGCCCCCCGCTTGGTCTTGTGGCTAGCACGCCTGCCTTCTGTGGTACCGGATCCAATTCCCGGTGGATTACTGTTGAACGATAAAAGTGGTTAGGATTCCACTATAATTAGTATCCACATCTCCTTTGGCCGACGGAACGCTAAACTCAAGCAAACAAACAAACAATACTTACACCCCCGCCAGTGTTTATTCTGCATGCCATCTCTCCATTTTTCGATACAGCCCCCTTATTACTATGAAACTCTCTTCTTCCATGGTTATGTAATTGCCACTACTTTACAAGAATATAAACCAAAAACGTCAGTAGAAAACACGTTTTAAAATTTACTTTTTGAGGCTCGTTTTGGCGCCCTTCTTTCTCTGGCGCCCCGGGCAGTCGCCCGGCCCTTGGAAAGCACCTGAAAGTACGGACGCATAACTAAGGACTGCGGAGGAGAGGTTAACCTTCATATTATGCCACTGGTTTGACGTGTTTGAAATGTTCAGTGACTGATCGGTTAGTGAAATAATTTCGACGGTTACTGATGTTTAAAGTTTAGCTGATACAAAGTTACCTAACCAAATACATTTGATATCGCGATGTCACAATTTGATTTTTCCTCACCTAAAAAAGATAAAAACAATCAATAGTAATAAAAACCCTTACTCGTACTGGGCTCTAACAAACAACCTAATTCGTACAGACTAGTTGCTCTGACCAACTGAGTTTCGATTTCTTACGCGAAAGAAGTCTGTTATATTACGAGTAGTGTTGTAAATAGAAAAAAACCGTTCGTTTTTTTTCTAAATTTCATTTTTTTTCAAATAGTCACTTCTAATGCATCTTACGTCTATTTAAGTATTAAATATTTTTATGTAGGTATAATCACCGTAAAATGCAACATAAATTAAACGCTAGATACTGATACGCTACAAATATTTTACAATTTACATGAATACCATACCTATTAACAATTCGGGTTTCAGCAGTTTTCATCAATATCAACTAAGAAATAAAAGTAGAAATGAAATTTTGTTTTTTCGTGAAAGCAGGTCTTTAATAAGTACGAAAATAATGTCACGAACAGTATAAAATTCATATAACTTGTCTAAAGATAAAAACTAATACTAATTTGCCTAATAGTATTTTTCTAAATGTCATATATAAATAATTTGTCGACTAGATACATATGATATGCAGAGCCGGATCTACCATATATGCAAAACGTGCATTTGCACGGAGTGGCAAGTTTGGATGGTCCGGTAAAATCTGTCATAAGTATATTATTTAAATTAAATATTTCTTGTTGGAAACAGACTTTATGATGATGGTAGTTACATTTACTAAGCTGACCTTCTATTTGAATACTACATTCATAAATTATGTTTAGGATGCATTAGTTTAAGGCCACATGGACAATGCTAAAGCAAATAGTCGAATAAATCCGAGCACAAATTGCTTGATTGTTGCCAAATGCAAGAATTCAATTCTCGAATAGTAGTGAATATCTGTTCCATTTAGTAAGTTATCACACTTTTGATATGACAACTAGTCTTGTTTTTGTCAGAAACAAGTTCCCTATCATTGAAGATAGAAATAAGTTTTTTAGAAAATGTTAACAGATATAGAAGAGAAATCAAGAAATAAAGATAAAAGAACTAGTTGCACTGGAATTGCAAACTGATACATTGAGATTGAAGCTCGATAGTGAATTCTATAAAAAGGATTACCATCTATCCTCTGCAGGTGTGTTTGCTTTATGTTTCACTAACATAATAGATTAATATTTAAAAAACACACACACACAACGGGATTGCATTTTTAGTGAGTATTTAACCCTTATCCGGGCAACCGGGGCCTCCCAGGCCCAGTAGCTTCATTTTTCTAAAATTTCTCAATAACCATACATATTTAGAAGACATAGAATACTGAATTCTTCTATCTTTCGTCGAAGTTAAAATCATGAACATATCGAGTTGGTAAAGCTTTTTTTTAAAAAACATTGAAAATCTTTTCCTGACGTAACCGGGCAACCGGCGCCTAGGAGGCCCCGTATAACTTTAGTAAAATTCCTGTCAAATATTAGATCAAATTGTCACATAATTATATATTGAACACGTGACTATTGCAACCTTTAGTCGGAACAGTATGCGGCAACAGACATTGAATTTTGAGTGTTCTGCACTTAAAATATATACTGGGCCTGACAGGCCCCGGTTGCCCGTTTACGTTACAAAAATGTCTGGACCGGATTTGCTATTCTGCTTGGTCGGCTTACAAAAGCGTGACACGAAGTTTCGCTACTTGACAAAAATATATACCGGTACATTCTAGACTAGTCTGAACAGTAAGTGACAATAGGCATTGATTTTGTGTATTCTGCACTTAAAATATATACTGGGCCTCACAGGCCCCGGTTGCCCGTTTACGTTACAAAAATGTCTTGCCCGGATAAGGGTTAAGTCTTTCTGAGTGCAACTGCACTTACCCTCACCTTTGTTGTTCATGCTGGAGTAGATACTTAAAATCATGACTGATTTCATACACTCACACTGCATTTTCGTCTTTTTTCTTACTATTAATATTCACACATGGTAAAATTTACAATACCATATTACGTCTACGAAAATGTAATTTTACACATACACTGCCATATTGAAAGGAAGTGGATTACCTGTACTATCTCTTAAATCATTAATAATTTGATCAAATTGTTTACGTTGCACGGGGACATCATGAGGATTGTCAAAAATATGTACATTATTAATACCATGCTCTGTACTATTTGTATTTATAATACGTAACAATGGAGCTATGGTGTCACCTACCATTTGTGGTTCTACAATATCACTGTAAATATACATAAGCGTAGGTAGCGATTTTTGTAAATCAGGTGGATAACGAGCATGATGAACAACTGCAATATATTCCTGTTGTATATGATCAAACCCTAGTATTCTGGCTAGTTCAGGAGATAGACGTACTTCTATATGCTTCTCTTGATCTTTTATTACTCTATTAACCTCAATTCGTTTTACTGATGCTTTAACTTTTAATTGTAAATTTAATATATCACTTTTATGATTAATTTGAGATAGAATATCATCAACATGATAATAGTGGCCTGGTAAGATTTGAGTTATGTTCCAGCTTTTCGTATCCATGATACGGAAATAAATATTATTTGTATATTTGGAAACATTCTGAAACGAACTTGTATAATGTACTTCAACAACAGCTGTTTCCCATACTCCCTTCTCCAGTACAATAGGATGATATAATTTAGTAGTATAACAAACAATAGTATTTTGAGGAAAATATTCCATAGAACTATTGCCAGGAAGTGTGAGATAAAAACTATCACTTTGCTCCATAATCAATCAATCAAAAATATCTTTGGATATTTTTATCCGCTTCACACCACAACGAGTTGATGTAAAATGAAATTTCTTTCTTTTTCTTCCAGATCCTACCAACACCTGATTTAATTTATTTTGAGCTTTGCTTTTTAAATTTGTTTTAGCTTCTTCAATAGGTTATTATTATCTAGTACATCTCCTGCTACATTAATTCCTGTACGTATCAACTCTTTACCAACAGTTTTTGCACCTTGTTTTAATAAAGGAAGTACAGTGCTGAATAAACCTCCTAGAAAACTACCAATGCCATAACCTTCTAGATATGCTGTACCTTTATATACATTGTAACCACCTCCTGCTTGATTAGTGTAATAATGAGTGTACGGATTATTCATTTTTCTTTCTATATACTCAAAAATATCAATAGATTACAATATTATATTAGTATTATTGCTTATAGGAACGCCATTTGCGTTTACGGGGTGGAAGACCATCCTCTTCCTTCTCATCATCATCATCGTCCTCTGTGAGTTTTCTAATATATTCTATTCGTTGAGGATTACCAATGTACTTTAAGGGTATATTGGCTTTTGCTAATAATGTAGCAAAAGGTTTCCAACCGGCAACTGAAATATTTTTCTTACGACATCTAACAAAATCGAATACCAAATCCACTATATTTGCACCTGGAATTAATTTATTATTAATATTCACATTTCCATTATCATCCCATTGAATATTAGGATTTTGTTTCAATTTACGTAATAAAGGTCTTGCTTTACGTTTACAAATTTCAGGGAGAGTAGATATTATTTCACCATCATCCTCCTCCTCCTCCTCTTCTTCTTCCTCCTCCTCTTTATCAATGGTAGTAGTAGTAGTTGCTGTTAACTGCTGCCGGTTTTTGAATTATATTTAAATATTTTTGTAGGACCTCTCTATATGGTACCCATTTTTCTTCTGCATTTAAACTTTTATTATTTAAAATTTCTTTCATTTCATCATCAAGATTAGATATCGTTTGATAATGATGTAATTTTTCTGGTGAGATTAAAATAAGTTTTTGTGCGTTTTTCATAATTACTTAATTAAACTTGATAATATACCTCCTAAAATAGGTGCAAACAATGCAGTAAGAAAACCACCTTTTTGTATAATTATTCGTTTTTTCTTTTGTTTTAATGACGGGCCATTTTTCACCAAATATCTCAGTTCCTTTTTATATTTTTTTTTAAATTTATTTATCTCTGTTTTATTTAACGGAACATTTCCCTGTAATACGTTATAGGAACATTCGCAAATAGAGCGAATTAAATCAGGATCTGCATTTTGTAAAATTCCCTTACGTGCTTTCGGTTTTGACTTTGCTAAAAGTTTTAACAAATGTTCATTTTCTTTACTAATCATTTTTTACGGCTATTATAGCACAAATAGTTGTTAGAATATAAACCATATTGCAATTATTTTTTACAGGCACATAAACATAATTTAAAGAATCTGTTGGAAAGATATTTGTTAGAACTCGCTGCTCATCAGGAATATTTTGTTTTAAATCAAAAAGTAAACAACCATGTGCAATTCGAGTTGCATCTTGATATGCTTCTTGAATAAATTTTGTATTACCTGGATACAATTGTCGTGCCAGATAATTAATTTGAGCTTGGTCTCTAGGATTTTTAAAACAAACAATATAATGACAATTTAACGAAATATCCCGCATTCGCTTTTGTTGATGAAAAATATTCTGTGTTATAAATATTACACTTATATTTCTATGATGGCTACCCTTAGTAAAAAATGTCTACAATCCGATGGTCACACTCACGTATTAAATCATCAATAATTACAAGATGTGGACCCTCGTGTGCTTGAAATTCATTATTTTGAGGTAAACCTTCTTTAAACGTGCAGCCTGAAAGAGTATCATACAACGGCTGGCATTCACCATAACACCATACGATATTCTTAAATAACTTACTATAATGGTCAAGAAATGTTTTAACAAAATATGAAGAGCTCCTTTCCAAATACCACTTAAGTCAGTTTTTCTCAATTTTAAACTTTTTATGTTTATTATGATATTGTGGGTGAGATGCAATATTAATGTTGAATAAACTGCAAAACTCACTCAAGTCTCACTGGTGTAATGGCTCAAAAACTACGTTTTTTTTTGCAAAGTAAACCTTAGTCATTGGTGTTTCCTGGTTTTTGGTGTTTGCTGTAAATTTTAAACATATGACTTAAGTGGTATTTGGAAAGGAGCTCTTCATATGATTTTCCACAGCCTGTAGTACCTGCTACCATACATTGTAAAAGGAATTTTCCACTCAATATTACACATATATCACATTTATTTTAAATAACGTTTTTAACAATTTGGCTTTATTTTCTCCTTTACATAAAGACACAGCGTTTGTTGAAGAAGAAATTTGATTTAGTATACCTTTTACTTGTGATACTGATAGACCTCGTGATGATGATGATGACAATTTAACTAAGCAACGAAAATTTACAGTGTTGCTAGAATTTAAAATATAAAATTCACTTTTTGAAATTATAAAATCTACAAAAAATACTTGTGACGACATGCTTTACCTATAAAGGCTTTGAATTTTCTTTTTTTTACAATAGAGTGTTTTAAATCAATCCAAGAATTTTCGCTTTTTGCAAAATCTAATCATTTCACATAGGCTTTATTATTTTTCTTCCGCAAAACTTTTTCAATCAAATACGTATGAGGATATTTGGTTTTCATTAATTCCTGTTCATAAAAACGTCCCTGTATAGGTTGTTGCTTGCTATCTTTTAAGTGGTAGGTCGGTGGATTTGTCAGGAATACTTTAGCTATTTGAAAGATTTCAGTCGTCCAATTACGAGTAAATCCTCTTTGAAATTGCTTCTTTGCCTTATTTATTCTAACATAATCATTCACTTTAAATTTTGGTTTTCCTTTAAAGGAACCAAATTTTTTACAATGCACGGTTGATAATAAAACCTGTTCATGTGTTTTGGTTACATCTGCAGGTCTCATTTTGATAGTGCTATGTTTAGTATGATTATATTGTTTTAGTAATTCTGGTAATATATCAACCCATTTATAATTACCTTGTAAAGTAAAGTGTTTCCACATTAAATTACGCAATGTTTTGTTAAATCTTTCGACAGTACTAGCTTTTATTTCAGTATATGTAGAATAATGCTTAATATTATATTTTTCCATTAATTGAGTAAAGTACGTGTTGTAGAATTGTTTGCCTCTATCCGTCTGAAGATAATTAGGACTTACCTGATTTTGCTTTAAAATCGACTCAAAACCTTTGGCAACATGTTCATCAGTTTTTTGTTTCACAGGCACCGCCCATGCTTTTTTTACTAAATGTATTTATGTCAGTTAATAAATATTTATAATTTTTATTAATTTTTGCTAGACCTTTTAATTTCCCACTATTCATTTCTACAAGATCTGCTTGCCATAAATCGTGAATACTTTTGGTAATAACAGGAATTCTAGCATAGTGTTTTCTAGCAGATTTATGTAATTAATTTACAATATTTTTTCTTTCATTCTGATAAGACATCACTTCTGTATATTTCTCCTAAAATATTATTTACATATTTTACATTGATTATCATTATGCTGTTTCGAATGAAAAGATTTGATTTTTTACCCTTTATACGTTTTATATTCAGAAAAAAAAGATTATTTTACATTTTACACTTATCACAATACTTCAATGGTAACTGATAATGACCCCATGGCAATGTATGAATGTTACAATTAAGAATACATCGCTTGTCATCATGAGGATCTAAAGCAATTTTATTAACAGATACTGTAAAGATTTCATGTTCTTTAGATTGAAACTGTGCTTGTTTCTTTCTAGTAGTTCGATTATTGTTTAAGCAATCCTTAAAATCTTCGATAGAAATCATACGTGTTACATTTTTTCTTATACCCTGATTTTTTTTATTTCTTTATCATATTTAGTGCGAATTGCATATACTTTAGCACGTAACCCAACATATTCTATAATGAAGAGTCCCCCTACTTCATCTTTCATTTTACCTAAATCTTGGTTATTTTTTGTGCTATATAATGCATGATTTTCCGGATAATTAGAAGTATCAAAATAATCAGACATTTCTTTCATATCATTGTATAAATTATCTGTAAATATCTGGTAAATGAAACTGTCTGTATCTGTGAACATAATTTTGATGTTATCGCCATATTTTGCTTTCATTACATTATAATGAAAGTTATACATTGCAAGTTTCGATAATTCTAAAATTGCAACACCAATATAAATAGGTTTGTTTTATTTAATTTTCGAACGCTCCATGTTAAACATTGCCAAATCCTCGTTATAAATAACTCTAGATTTTAAACGAGGTGATGCTAAAAGTTTCTGAGCTTTCAGTCGATCGGATACCAATTGAATGTCAACCCTATTTCTTACATTTTCCATTGTTTTACCATGGGATGAGTTATTCATAAGTTTATAAAAATCTTTACCAAGGGATGTAGTGCCTTGTGCTCGTAATTTTGTGTTATGTTCAATATATGATTTAACCATTGAGCCTGTTTAAACCATAAAATTTTATGAATTTTTGTAAGTTTAAGACCTTGTAAAATGTAAAATTGTAGAAGTCGGCAGTGAACCACATAATGGGATTTATTATCTAGGGTTAACATTAACTTTTTATTTTTCTTTTCGGGCGCCATCGGAAAATCACTATGTATCTCATGTAAATGTTTTGGATATATCAAATCTACTTGAAGAAAACACCCTTCTTCCTTATCTATACACCAACTTAGGATATCTCCTACAGTATATTGTTCAGGATACGTATCCCAATGAAATCCTCCAAATGGTAAATAGTCCGCCATTGCAAATCCATACAAATTATTTACGTGAAAATACGCAATTCAAGAATCATTTTCAATACTATTTGCATATCTTTGGCAACACTGTGTGATTCCCCCACGAATATTCAAATCTAAAAACATATACATATCTATGTCTGAAAGCAATTCAAGTTCAATATTAGTACATTTTAACATAGCATTTCATGCTAATCCAGGTGTTGTAAACATGTGTGCTGGATCGATCTGATACGTTAGCATACACTAATCTCGAAAATTATTGAAAATATCAGCAGTAAGAAATACATTTCTTAATAAATAGTGGGCATGATAATCACCCAGTGTTTTGCAATCAAATCTATACCATACTGCGAGAGCGTACGAATAATCTTCATTAATTATTACACCAGTTAAAGTATTATGAAACGCTTCCTTCGGGGGTAATTCCTCTTCTTCAAATTTAGTAAGTGATGTAATATATTCGTAAGGAAATACCCCCTTACGAGTGATTAAATCAATTTTATCAACCCCAAAGAAAGATGTAGTAAATTTCATTTGATCTGCTAGCAATTTTGATGACAGAGCCTCCAGACTATACGGCAGAAATCGATACATATCTAAAAAGCGAAGCTCTACAGTTTGATTGCCAAAAGTGAAATATTTTGAAAATGATATATATCGTTCTTCAGTTTGTGGTATTACATTAATCTTTCCAGGCATACACCCTAATTTTTTTTACAAATAAATGACTGTCATATCCTGATAAATTATGAAAGAATATAGGCACGAAATTATGTTACCGTTTTACTTGTAAGTTGCAATTATTACATAAGGGACTCATATATTTACCTGTCAGGTGGCTGTGGTGTTTAACTTTGTAATTTTCATATGTAAATTCCTTACAACATAGAGGACATTCAATGGTTTTCTTATAATTTTCTCTTCTTCAAATGTCAATATATCCATTTGTTTTTTATCGTGAATCCGTTGAATAATAATGTATAATTCATTTTCTATGCGAAACAAAAATTCATCGGATGCAGATCGATCATCGTCTTTATTTCGTCTGTAAAGTACAGGTTTCGTTGGTGTATTATCACTCCAGCACACTTTGTAAGCAAAACTGCAAGGCTCATGATGCTGAATAGGACGGCTATACGATATATCAGGATTATTATCAAAACCGCTAATTGGTTTCAAAATGCTTTCAAAATCTGCTATAATTATTGCATCCAATTTTAAAGTGGTCACATGTTTATTAAATTTAAGTATTTCACCAAAATTAGGCATTTCGATTCGTGATACTTTATGCTTTGTACATAGCTCCAAATGATTATCTAATTTAATTTGTGTATTGAAGAATTGAAAACATCGTCGACAGATATATGGTTTATGCATATGACGCGTTAATTGACTATTAACTAAACGTGAATAATCTCGAATTAAACAATAATGTTTTCGACCATCTTCGTGAGTCAAGTATAACAGATCAACATGTAAATCACATTGTTCGCTAACATTACTTACACGTAATGGATAAATATTATTGTCATATCCATATACGTTTACGTTTATCCGAAATAGTCTTTTGAGTATGCTCATAATATTGTTTCTCAAACTTATCAATATCTTTTAATGCAATAGGAAACTCTATACCTTCAAATATACCTTTGAGTTCATTTTGATATTGAACATAGCAAGACACACGATCAGGATGATTTTGTCGTGAAATTGAATGTAACGCTGCCAATACACACTATACAAAACAATGATTATCATTATTTTTTATATTAAGTACGCATTTTTTTAGCTTTAATCCAATCTGGCAAATCTATATAACTTGATGCTCTCAATGGAATATATTTATCAACATCAATTTTTAATTTATGTTCCGGCTCAGAACATAGACTCCAGCCTGATTTCTGAATACATCTTTCCTCTTGAAAGTGACATAAGTCCTGGAATATTTCATCCAGTTATTTGCTGATATCATCAACCGGTTGGATTACTTGTTATCCGGATACAACAGGAAACCTTGTTATAACATCTGATGATGAAGGTTGTAAAAATCTTGTGGTTAAACTGCAATTGACTTTAACTAAATGATCAATACTCAAAGCTTCTTTTATAATTGACTCACATTGCGGCTTATTACGCTTTAAAAACGTTGGTGTGTTACATAAATATTATTCAGTATTTTCATCTGGTAAAATATAAGTTCTAAGGGTACGCTCGAATGCAGTCTTTACCCGCTGATTAGCTTTTTTTGTCTTTTCACAATATTACTTGATGATGATAATGAATGAATACGTTTCATATGTCTGCCATAATGTTTTTTTGTAATCCAATTGTTACACATACCACATTGTTGCTTTGAATCCATATTTTATCGTTAATGGTAACTCTTCCAACTATAGATTACCAAATAGTGTTTTTTTTTTCTAATAACGTATTATTCTTAACGCTGTAGATCACCAAGTAATGTTTGCTGTTTTTTTTATCTTAATTGGGGCTTCCAACTATAGAATACAAAGTGGTGTTTTTTCTAATAAGCTATTATTCTTAACGCTCACTGTTTATAGCATTTCTACTGAATCAAAGCCGCTCTCTCTGTCCCTTATTTTTCTAACTATACTATAATAAAATGTCTTTTTTCCTAATAACTTATAATAATAATTAATTATTGTAAATTTTTGCAGAACTCCTCTCGGAGAAACGTTATCTCTCTCATAACTGGGAGATGATTGCCTGGGGGCCAGGTTGCAACTATGGCACTGAAACCCCTTGCCATAGCACGGCATTGGAGCTCTTCATCTCCCAATTGAGAGATAGAGTTTTTTTATTCAACAATCTATGGAGATGTAATCCTTTATAACCCGGCCAAAGTTATAAATTATTACGGCTCCGAACAGGATTCGGACCTACATTATCGACCGAATCTCTGTTCTTTAGATTGCTGCCTTTACCAATTGCGCTACAATTGAAAAGACAAAAAAAAACTCTGAATAAAAAGATATTTAGCAGAATTATTAATCAATCATTCTTTTCTCCTATCTGCCGGCAATGCCATCTATTAGCAAAACTATCAACCATTTACTGTCATCTGTTGGGCTGATTTATAATTACCAACAGCGCTAGTCCCAACATAAGAATATATCACTCCTGGATTTCCACGTCGCCAAATTTAACATTGCCACGACAGGGGTGGACCAAAATTTCAAATAATCGACAATTGTTCGCTCACTGGTACAGCTAGGGGTATACGGTTTTCAAAACCCAAAAGTACTGACCATCGAAGTCAAAGGTCAAAGCTAAAAAAAACCTTTTAACTCCGCCATTGCCGGTTACACCCCTTTCTGCTATGTTAGTAAGGGTTGGAACAAATACACCCCCCTTTGCTATGTATCTCTGTGGGAAATAGGGGTGTCCACAGTCTGCTAAGCCAAATGTTAAATAGGGGTCGGAAACGATGCTCATAAAAGAGAATGAATACACCCCTTAAATGGACTATGTTCAAATAGGGTGGAAAAATAGGCCAACTGCTATGTATTCAAAATATACTCATAAAAGAGAACGAATACACCCCCTTATTATGTTACGTAGTCTTATGTTATGTTCAATTAGGGGTGGAACGCTCTGCTATGTTAAAATAGGGGTTGGAAAAATATGCTCATAAAAGAGAACGAGTCCACCCCTAAAATGGACTATGTTCAAATAGTAGTGGAAAAAATAGGCTCATAAAAGGGCACTAAGTGTTATATAATTTCTGATATGTTAAAATAGGGGTTGGAAAATATGCTCATACTCTACTATGTTTAAATAGCGGTGGAACGAATACACCCCTGCTATGTTTCGTGGTCTTATGGTCTGCTATGTGTTCGTAGTCTCTGCTAAGGGGTTGAAAAAGTAATCATAAAAGGGAATGAATCTTATGTATTCTCTGCTTTGCTGTGTTCGTAGTCTCAGTGTAATTTCTGCTATGTTAAAATAGGGGTTGAAAAAGTACGTAGTCTTATGTATTATCTGCTATGTTCAAATAGGGGTTGAAAACGAGTACACCCTTGCTATGTTTCGTAGTCTTATGTATTCTCTGCTATCCTATGTGTTCGTAGTCTTATGTAATTTCTGCTATGTTAAAATAGGGGTTGGAAAATATGCTCATAAAAGAGTACGAGGACACCCCCTAAAAAGTGCTCATAAAAGGGAACAAATACACCCCTAAAATGGAGGTCGTAAAGACCGTCTGCTATGTGTTCGTAGTCTCTGCTATGTTCAAATAGGGGTTGGAAAATATGCTCATAAAGGGAACGAGTTGGCCCCTTAAAATGTGCTCATAAAAGAGAACGAGTACACCCCCTAAAAAGTGCGCATAAAAGGGAACAAATACACCCCTAAAATGGAGGTTGTAAAAGACCGTGGGTGGACGGTTCAAGGTGCTCGATTTCCCATATCCCCCTGTGTCCCCCGGCATAGTGTGTCAGGTGGCACTGGGAAATTCATTGTCTGCTTCAAGCGGAACTGAGAAAGTGGGTAGAGGGTAATTGGCATAGAACTGGCATTTTTCTACTTTTGAATTTTCCCATAATTCATATTGCCAACAGTTGCAATACGTAGTAAAAGAGCTTGCGTATCTTCCAATAATTGATATTTTATAAGATCAGTATACACAAAAATTTGAAAAGGATATCCAATATCTAAGTACGGTTGTTTAAATCCCTGTTTTTGAATAACGAGATCATTTTTTCATGAAATTCTAGTTGTATAACCAAAGTAGGTGAAAGTGTTATGAATTCAACGTTCGGTTCAGAAGTAACATGAATAATATTGGAAGCGTTAAATCGTATAAATTCTGAAACTTTTTTAATTCTTTCAGTATGTGTTCAATGTTTGCATAATATCCAGGAGTAAGTTTACTCTTCATAATTTCATGACCTTCTAATTTGTACCAAACAATATTTTCATATTCGGTGGCATTATGACACGTTAAAGGAATATGTATTTCACTTAATCCGACACACCAATCCGTATCTGTTAAACGTACGGTATTTTTCAAGTTATTAATGAAATGGGTTGGACTACGTATTTTTAAGTTAAACGTCTGTACTTGTATTTGAAACCAGTGTAATGTAGAAGCTGTCTTCAATGCTTTCAGAAATCATTTTCGTTTAACCCTTTCACTGTGGAAGGCGACGGAAAACAATTTCCCTAACCTGCGAAAGTCGATTATATTCGACGTGTTAAAATTTGTCTGTATCTTGAGTTTGTCGATTGTAGTCGCCAAAGGTTTTCTGTGTGATTTCTATTGTTTATCGAAAACAATAGAACACAAGCAAAAATGAACGTTACAACTTTGGCGACTACTCTCAACAAAGCCAAGATACGGACAAACAAATTGTAACACGGCGACTATAGTCGACATTCGCATGTTAAGGAAATTTGGTTCTGTCGACAAAAGTCGACTTCCTCTGTGAAAGGGTTAAAGTGAAGTGTCAACTTCAAAGTTCCAAAACGAAATGGTAAGTTTATACCGTGTTCATCTTTTAAGTTTACTTCTATCGTATCAAAATATTTGTTTTCGATTTTCACATACTGCGGGTTATGAAATATTTTCATACGTCCATACTGCTCATAAAATATACTAATTTTACGAAATAAAGGAACAACTTCTTTTTGTTGTTGTACAATATCCACACATACGTTAACTTATGTTGGAATATTATAATCAAGGTTACAGTCATATTTTCCCTGAGGTATCAGGAATTGTTCCCTATTTTGATTTTTTATATACACCACTGAATTATAAAAATTTGAATTTTCATTTATAAACCCGAGTATATGCTGTAAACCTTTTGTTATGTCTAGAATACACCGATCACGTGACCGGAAGGAATGTTGAATATACACTTGATTCTTAAAATAATTATATTTTATTATACGTACCTTCTCGGGAATTAGATTTAAGATGGCTTTAGTGGATGCATAATATCCCTCCGTTACTTTAACAGTATATCGAATATACTCACCATCAACAAATGTATCGATTGTAATTTGTTGACCCGGACCGACATTATAAAAACTCCACGATATATTAATTTGTGTTAAACCCACAAGCCACTCACCGTCTGTTAAATCTATGGCTCGTGCAAGTTTTACTCGAAATGAGGATGTTGTATTATCAAAAAGAGTAGTACTTGCATTGGAGGGTAACTTCATGTAAAATCCGTGTTTCAATGACGAATTTATTATGCAGACTGAATACTAGATACTCGAATCCACGAATTCATACTCTCTGGGTAGCCTAACCATTTCACGAAAACCCACCCCTTCTTACGTTAAAGAACTTTTTCAATTAAATAGGTCTTGTTAGAGCTTAGAAATATTTTTTGTAATTATTCAGCATAAAATATTCCTTTAATTTCATCACGATTCCAGTCTTTTAATTTATAAGTTACAGGATTTGATGTCATACACTTAGCAACGAGAAATATCTCTCGAGATCAATTCGGCAAATAACCTTTTTGAAGTTTATGTTTATATTTAGTAATGTGAACATAATCTCCTGCTTCAAATTTACACGTTAATTTCCTTTATTTACAGTCTTTCCGTACAGCGTATTCCACACTTGATTGATATTTGAATCATTTACTTCTGCGGGTGCCATTTTAATAGTTGAATGATAACTATGATTATGATTGTGTACAATTTGATCTAACACATCAATGTACCGATACGTATTTTCTGCAGTAAAATAACGATATATTTTACTTTAAATGGTATGAATCACTCTTTCTACTAACGCACATTTCATTTCCGAATGTACACTATAATGACTAATTCCAAAATCTTTAAACAATTTCTTTACATGGCGATTATAAAATTCTGACCCTAAATCAGTTTAAACGTGAACCAGTGATAGCAGTTAGTTTAAAATTGAAGTTATTGCATTAGCCATTTCAGTCTTTTTCTTTGTTTTCACAGGAATGCAATACAAGTACCGCAAAAAATGCCAATTGCACATAAAATATAGCGATATCCGTCTTTACACTTTGCAATATTATGCATGTCCGCCAAATCGCATTGTAATATTTCATTAGGACCACTAATATAATATTCCTTCCGTAGAAGTGTTTTTCGTACTGGGGCGCGCAGTGTATATGCATTTTGTGATGCTAACCATTCTCGGGATAATTTTGTTTTACGTTCTAATATACTAGCACTGGATAAAGATGCAGGATCTGAACACCTGTAATAGATTTTTTGATAAGTTTGTTATCTTTATTTACATTTAATATTATTTCCAATTCCGAAATACGTTAGCTGCAATTGTGAGAGATACTGCAGTTGAAGAAGAATGCCGTTTTCGAATTTTACTGCCAGTCACTTTCGGGGCTGCAAAAGCAGGTGAAGACGGTCCTGGTGTACGTGAATTCATAAATTCCTGAGGAACATTAATATCATCCAATAACGTTTTAAACGACTATAATCCTACTGGTTGTGTTGAATATTTCCGCGTACGAACAACATCATTCACTAAATGGATAATATTGGAACTGGGAATGATATTTCCATCGATAGCCACTGTACCTGTTTGATCCCACGAGATTTTCTGTGAATTAATGAGTTCTTTAATAATAAATCCCTTTTCGTTCGAATCGTTTTCTGTACTGATTATAATATACCAGGTACAGGAGTTATAATACAACTATCTGTACGACTACTTGCATTTTCTGAGTCAACAATTGATAAGGCAATAAGATTTTCCGGTGTGACGCCCTATTTATAATGTAAATATTGATGTAATACTTGCTGATACAATTTCCATTTTTGTTCTCTACTCAAATCTGTACGTTGTAAAATTTCGCTCATATCTTTATCTAGTCTTGATTGATGTGCTTCATGCGTCTTTAAATTAGATTGTATTCTATAAATTGCATTTTCCGGAACTAATAGCATATTACGTAATTCCGACGTGTTATCTTATAAAAAATTGTTGAGGCTTAAGCACCAACGAGTGGCCCGAGAATTAATGAAAGTAATGCACCTCCTTTCTGTAGTAATAGTTTCTTTTTGTTTATAAGAGAAAGTTTTGACGAGAGAGCACGTAAGATCATCTTATGTCTACGGAGTCTTTGCTTCTGAATTAATGATATATTGATATTTCCTTTTATAGTATTTTTCGTTACTTGTGATATGGTACGAATCAAATCACCAGTGTGTTTTGAAGACTAACTTTCCGATCGGATGGTTTGCATTTCGCAAGCGTGCAGAGCATATTATAATGACATCTAGGTGCCGACTAAACATAAAATGGTGTACCGCCGTTTTTAACACTACTGTAAAAATGCATTATTTCTCCGGGAAATATATTCGTTCTTAGTCGTAGGGCATCATGTGTTTGTTGTGTAAGATCAAACAGTAAATAACTGTGCGGTTTCCGTGTAATTTCCTCGATGACACGAACGAGTCGTTTGCTTTCACGAGGTATAATTTGTCTCCCTAAATATTCGATTTGTAACTTATCACGTGGATTCTTAAATACCACTATACAATGTGCATATAAACTATCTCGAGCGTGCCGGCTTTTTGGAAATAAATTTTGAACAATAAATATTATGGTTAATTTCTTATGGTGAGTGTTCTTTGTAAATGATTTGGCCACATCATCATTTGTTTCTGACATTAAATCATCTAATATGAGTAACGAATTTTCACTTATATCAAAAGTATTTGTTTCGGGAATTACTTCCAGAAAACGTATTTTTGCATGAACGTCCAAGTTTGGAATTACTGAATCATAACACCAGACGCATTCTTTAAAGGAAACATTAGATATATCATTTCTTTCTTTGATTACTAGATTGACAAGGTGAGTTTTAGCAGCGCGTGACGGACCTCCGACGAGAATAGTGCAGGGATGTTGAAAACGTAATATCTTCGTCACAAATGACACAATGTGATAGAAACTCTGCTTTTTATTCCCAAAAAAAACGAGTATGTGGACAATCAATTATGAGATCCATAGCCATACGGAACAGTAACACTTTGGTATGTCAGTCACTATGTCAGCGTCTATTCGTCTGTGTTTACTGGTCACCATTCGATGTGTCTTTAGTTCTCTTCGAGAAAAGGTGTGAAAATCTGGTTTTCGAACAATTTTAAATGGCATTTCAATTACAGTTTCCTCCCGATTCCCCGTCACTAAATCATAAAAAACTATCAAAATTAATTTTATCACTCGTTCTGTGATTTAATGTTATTCCACAACTTTTATATACATATTTTATTTCCCCACTAGCATTGCATAAAGCGTAGGCGTAATTTTTTGCACCTAATGCTATTACTTTACGTATTTCCCAACCCTCGGGAACTTCATTTGTTACCCATGCAAATAAGAAATTAATTTTAATGGAAGTTGCTCATCTTTTCTTTGTATAAACATGATACTGTCCGTATCGCAATAGATTACATTCTGCTGTCCAACACTTGTTAGTAGTTCATACATACACGGTCGTTCCCATGATGTTATGAGTGTCGCTAGAGCAACATTTGAAAATGCCAATGGGATGTTTTCACTCTCACAGTTTTATATTGAATAATTAGATGTTTTCACCAACTGGTGTTACAGCTTGAATTTCATATTTGGGATCTGTTAAAATTTTCAAAAAATCCTCTGCTGTATCAAAAATTTTGCACTGAGACATGTCTGCTCTTTGACCCCACTTCCCATACAACGAATTCAAAAACAGCTTCGCTGTACTGCGTACATCGTTATTCGAGGTCATCCTGTATATGTTTATCACGCTTCACCATTACATGCCATTTACTTTCTCAAATTTCTATTAAATTATAACCTAGTTTTTTCAGATAGTTGCGGCAGTGCACTGTTCGTTCGTATCTTTTCTCAAAAGAGTTGTGCGCACCATTTTCTTTGCATAAAATGCTATTTCTATTATCTTTCTAGCAAAATTTGCAAGCATGCCTGTAACTTCCCATAAATTGGTATATAATGTTTGTTTTTGGGTCAAAACCATCGGCTTAATGTCTCCTAAACCGTTCCTCCAACGCATTATTCGAAGTAACAATAGATATCTTTGTTACGTGTTCCATATACTTCATCCACTTTAATGCTTTAATACTCTGTTGTTGAGTAAGTTGGAACCCGTTTGGAGGAATAACTGGAATTGTGTTTTCAATCAAATGAAAATGAAATGAAATCTTTAGTTTTACGTCCCATGGTTATGCCGGTTAGGCTAAAGGAGACGGTGATGATGAGAAATGAATGAAATGGTGGAATGAAGAAAGTGGGAGGAAACGGAAGAACCCCGGGAAAACCCACGAGCACGGTGTTTGTCCAACACAAAGTTCACACGCCGCGAGCTGGGATCGAACCAGGGACCCCAAACACCGGAGGTGAACGCTCTACCATTGAGCCACCGCGCCCCCGTTTCAATCAAATGATGACACCGGTATGTCAACATTGCTAGACTGGCAATCGTTGTGCAGGAAATAAAACATTGAATGCCATCCGTTTTCTCTTCAATCATGGAGGTAAGTTTAATCACTGCTTCCGCCAAAATACGCACATCGTTCCGGCAGTACTCCAACAATTCTTTCTGAAAATCAAAAATATCACTATTCCGTACTCGCTCTTCATGCCACAGCAAAAATTCTACCCGGTCTGCCGTACTAGGCGAGTCAGGATCATAGTAATGCAATGCCAGCCATTCTCCGACCCGCCAAAGTACGCACATCGTTCCGGCAGTACTCCAACAATTCTTTCTGAAAATCAAAAACATCACCATTCCGTACTCGCTCTTCATGCCACAGCATAAATTCTACCCGGTCTGCCGTACTAGGCGAGTCAGGATCATAGTAATGCAATGCCAGCCATTCTCCGACATAATCTGATCTTATTCTGTATTAAAGACGTATGGAAAATTGCCCTTTTTCAGTTCAACATTGAGTCCTAATGTATTCGGTAATTTGGATAATGTTACACCAAGATAAAGAAATGTATCCTGAAAATAAAATCGATTACTGATACTGATTTGAAATATCTTTTGCCCATGCATAAGAGCATAATGACTTATTTTTTGCTTCTCAATAAGTGTCCGAACACAAAATAGACCATCATATCGAGCCAATGCGAGTAATTGTGAGCAGGTGCCACAATGATCTGATACTCTGGCCTATCCATAAGTACATATTCAATAAACGCCTCCATGGTTGTAAAAGGAAACGTACTTTTCCGGGTTATTTTACTCCGCACTGAAAACACAAACTATCTACTCCAGTATTTATGCAGTGGAAGCATACATTCAAACAACACAAATTTACAGCATGCTCCCGTTCAACTTTCTTATTTGGTGCTAAAAGCATTGTTTCCACATCAAATATAATGTACAAAATCCGTTCAGTGCGTTTTAGCTTACACTTTTCAACGAAACATTGATGGCCAACAGTCACGTGCACCTTACAAAGACTACAATAGTAGTCGCCGCATACATGAGGTGATTTTCTTTTTCGCATATCGTAAATTACACCACATGGCTTACATATGTTCCCGTAATCACTTTTAGATTTCTTTACTTTACTTAGAGCTAAATGATTATTAAAACAAGTGTCTTCAGCAAAGTTTCTACTACATTGTGTGCAATGTAACATTTTCGCGTTATTTTCTTTGATATGAAAATGTTCGTAGTACGAACATCTCATCTGACATCGATGAGCTGCACGTGTTTCATAGAATCCTTAGAAGCACGAAAAGCAAAAACTGGTCTTACCCATAAATGAAGTAATATTCTTAATGGGTTGGAAATGGCCCACAGTATCCCCTCTTTGATACAAAATAAATATCTTCTCCGCATTTATTCCTGGGTAGCGTACAACAGGTGTTCTTGAATCTTCCAGTAGTTAATATACTACAATTTGGTAATTCTTTTTCAATAAATAATTTTAAAAAGCAACTACATCTTCCAAATCAAATCCTTGTTTCCGTTCACCGTACTTTTTTACGTCCTCACACAATTTCTCTATTCTGTTCTGCCATGTTTTCTTAGTAGGCAGGGTCATATTGTATAGTGCATCCTTACTTTGTTCTCGTTTTGTAATCCAATATACTATGGAATTTGGCAGGCAGAAGAAATCGCTAACATTTGTGGCTACCACATGATCCTTCAAAAAATACTCATGTCTGCATACTTTCTTAGCGCTGCGCGCTTAGGTACAGCCTGTCCGTGTAATCCATCAACTATTTCAAACCGAAATTCTATTTGATTCCATAAAAATAAATGATTCGTTGCCATTTAGTACGTTCTCCATCGTTCTAAGAACACCGGTATTCAAATTTTCACGTTTTCGCCAAGAAACAAGCACTTCCTTATTCAGAAGATCTATGTCGGAATTTATTCATAAACCAACAAACCCGTGGGGTCATGTATCCCTCAGAACGGTAGAGAGCGCATAATCCATGGGATTTGTTATTACATGTTGCGCTTTTGGTTTTACAATAATTTCCACCCATTTCATATAGAAACACGGGTCCTCTTTCACATTCCCCCCAAACTTTCAAACATATTACAGTCTGTTTCATTCCCTCCATGCCCTAGCAGTGGCGGTGCTGAGAAGTTGTGGGTCGCATATCTTCTGAATAATGTGCATTATTTAAACGATCCATACGCGCATTCTCTTAATCAATTTCTTGCAATTCTTGCTACAACATCTATGTAAAATCGGTTTCGTTATTTGTTTCGGAATTTTAAATTTCTAATGGTTCATCCAAATTAATTTCATCTAATAGTGCCCAATCAATATGCAATGAGTCATTATCATTATGTTCTGATGGAGCATTTTCACGATTTCCCGTAAATGAAAAAAACTCAGATACACTTTTATCACTAACTCGCTCTAACTGTCCCTTCTCAGAGGCCGTATAATTTAAATATGACATAGATGCAGCATCATACAATCGTTCTTACCGGAAGAAACCCTGGTGAAAGAGATATATAATGTCCGCTGCTGAGCGCACATTATTCAATACGGTATGTTTATTCTTAAAATATAAGTACAATAGCGATAGTAGATCACTTACAATTTCGAAAGACCCAATGCACCCTGCTGCTTGTAGATCAACTACCTGCTGCGTAGTATATAAGACACGATCAGTACTATCTAATCCTCTCAGTCTTTCCTGGAAAATTGCTTCGTCAACAACGTTAACCTCTTCAAGGTAAAACTCCATTTCTGTAAAATACAAGACGAAAAGTGCAATCAATCTAGGTATACAATGAATAAAAACCTGAAAACGAACAAAATTTTGATAATAATAATAATAATAATAATAATAATAATAATAATAATAATAATAATAATAATAATACTTACCGAATATTAGTTTATCTCTTGTTTAATTAATGATCCAATTCAAATCCACGTCTTTTGTCGCTCCCTGCTTTTTCCTCGTTTGTATCAGTTTCAATTTGCTTCAGCACCTAGAACAGAAAAAACTGCAATTAGTTATCATATTACGACTTTTCAAATTACAAAAATATAAATTATAATATTCAATATAGCACTAACGTTCTCAACCATATTGGCTTTGCATGTGAGAGACACAAATTCGATTCCTGGTGCGGATTGTGCTAAATACCTTTCCAATGCAAGTTTGTTCTTACACAGTAAATTTATAACATTTATAAGTGAAACCTCCGCAGTGCAAACAAAAGGTTTAGCGTACAGTTTTGCACGTGAAACATCCCAGCTTCAAACCCGGCAGTGTCATGGCTCCCTATCCAGCATAAGTTTGTTCTTAACATATAATTTATATACACCTGTTATAAGTCTTACACAATTCATAGCTACATATGAGTAACAAGTTCGCACTGCAAGCAAAAGCTTTATCCTACGGTTTTCCATGTGAGAAAATCCTAGTTCGAGTCCCGGCGCAATGAACAATATACAGTAGATTCCCTGTAGACTCCATATTACATTATACTATATCTTAGTTAATTTATAATTACATATAAGTACACCGAGTCATATGGTTTTCAATGCCAGAAAATCCGGAATCAATTCCCGGTAAAAGACAAATACTTCCGTCCCCTTATACTCCCAACAATTACAATGTGTTTTACATGTATTTCATTTACAATGACCCTTCCCATATAAAACTGAACAAGTTTACAACAAGAAAACTACAAAGTTAATGCTGACTAATCTTCCAGTCTCTGCTAGTAGTAAACTATTCTCTTCTTCGTAAACTTAACACATGTTCTTCACACGATCTTCTTCGTAAGATCATGCAAATTAATCGGCATTAATATGACTCTAATAACGTTGATAGCAATCTCGAAACTTCCAGAATCTTCTTTCCCCCTTTCCAGCGACCAAAATTCCAGAATATACTTTCCCCTTTCCAACGACCAACAAACATCCGCAGCCATGCTGAGAAAGCGATGCGAGATGTCATGCATATAAATGAAACAAAACATATATTACCTTCTTATACGTGTGTGATCTGCATATTTCATTTCTAAAGGCATTTTATATCCTGCTTGTCAAATTAGCATTTCTTAAACATTCTAAAAACCGGAAATCATTCATTCTACGTCAAACACATTATTCATTCTTCACAAAGCAATATCCACCCTTCTTAATATATGCTAAGAATCTACACAGAAAAATAATTATGAACTGTCAACATAATTCAGTATCTAACAGAGTCGCTTCTTTTGTTTTCATTCTAATATAATTCAATGTGTTGAACAACCCAATGTGGCATATCTAAAGAACACATGCAACGGATGTATAACTCATTCATAAGCAACAGAAATGTAAATATATCATACAATATCAAAAATATCAAGACTTATGAATATTCATGTGGGCGATAATTGTATTACATACTACTTCTCTGCCAATATATAGCCAATTTAGTTAATGCTGCTAAGTTGATTGAATTAATAAATTTCATGTTTATTATTGAGGGCCGCAGTGATTCAGTGGTAGAGCGTTCACCCGGGGGAGCGTTCGATCCCAACCCCCGCCAAGTGAACCTTTTGGTGGAAAAACACCGTGTGCGTAGGTTTCCTCGGGGTTCTCCCGTTTCCTCCCACTTTCTTCATTCAACCATTTCATTCATTACTCATCATCACCGTCTCCTTTAGCATAACCGGCATAACTGTGGGACATAAAACTCAAAGATTTTATTTTATTTCGTGTTTATTATTGTTGTTATGTTTATTATTGTTGTTATACATAGGTTGTTCAGCCTACGTTTGGCCGATTTCGTTTCTTCCCCTCCCGTGCAGAATGGACTCACCCGACCTGCCGCGTGGCGTTTAGCAGTGGCTTCCTGGGAACGGAGTTGTTTTTCCGCGCGGACGACAATAACGCACAAAACAATACCATTGTTGTGAGTGTTGTGTTAAATTTGTTTCCAAGTGTGTGGGTTTCCGCTCTGTGACCAAAATGCCACCCAAAAAAAGCCGGTTTTGTGAAGGCTATGTTGCGGCTCTTTATGATACTCACTTTAGTGTTTGTGTCATTAGAAAACATTGCAAGAAGAATGGTTGCAACATCAGTTTAAATGGAATAAAAATATTATTAAAAAGTACAAGGGCAAAGAAGCTCCACCATTTGGATCACCAACGAAGTTGCCTAGGAAGCGGGAATGCACCAAGGTCACCCCCACCATGCAGAGGAAATTTCGCAAAATGGGAATGCAAGAAAATTCGCCAACACAAAGCGTATGGCTAATTGTCTTGACGTGTCTTTGGGGACTGTGAGCCGGACTTTACACCATCAACTCAAGCTGGAAAAAGTCACGAAAGCTCGCAGCCATCTTCTCGTGGATGCCCACCGAAAGGAACGAAAGTGTAACGCCCGGAAGCTGTACGAACGGCATCTGGCAAAACAAAGATGGATGTACGATGTAACGCTGGATGTAGCATGGATTTACTTTTCCGACTGCGGCAAACCGAGAGCCATCGTGTACCGAGAGAAAGGCGCCAAGAACTTCAGAAGGTGGGTTCGTGTCTTTAAAGAATCCTTCCACCATCCCCCCCTCTCTCTCTCTCTCTTTATATATATATATACAGGATTTGTCCAGAAAGTAATGAGACTGGCCGTCGCACGGCGCTCTATTCGTCAGCAGCGCGCTCCCGGGCAAGGGAATTTCTAGCCTAAGCTAAACAACGCACTGGACATCAGTTGCATCCGAATTTTGATGCAGTAAGAATCAAACGTGGCGCAAAAGCTGTTTTTGAGGTTTTGTCACGACAGAAAACGTAAAAAATGGAGCATTGGCATTAAAGTTTGCTTTCACCTGGGCAAAAATGCTTTCGGGGTGTTTGCTTTGGCCAAGAAGGCTTACAAAGAAACGCCCTGTCAAGGGTCAAGGTTCTCCGGTGCTTGAGTAAGTTCAAGAACGGACGGGAGACCATTGAAGACATGAGACAATCTGGACGCCCTCCAACGAATGGTTTGGACAAAAATGTGGCCAAAGAGAAACATTTCCTGAACTCCCACCATGGTTTGAGTGTAAGGTTAATCGCCAAAAACTCAACATGTGCTAAACGACGGTTTACAAAATTATTTCCGAAAATCTGCCATGACAAAAACTCAAAAATTGCTTTTGTGCTACGTGTCATCCTTATTGTATCAAAGCTCGGACGCGACTGATGTCCAGTGCGTTGCTTAGCTTAGACCCTCCCACTACAAATTCCCTTGCGCTACTGGCGACTGGAGCGCCGCTCGGTGGCCAGTCTCATTACTTTCTGTACAGACCCTGTATATATATAAAGAGAGAGAGGGAGAGAGAGATGTTGGAAGGTAAGAGATATGTAACTCTCTTAGGAAACAAAATATAGAAGGCAGACAAAAGCATTTTTTTATTGGATACCACAAGTGACAAGTAAGGACCATCAAAAAGTGTTGAAAAACCTTAATACAACAATGGATCGACAATTGTTGATAATAGTGTGTATCCGTTTCAAATATAAATAACCCTCACCACTACCCTCTTAGTTCTCATTCTTAATATCTGAACATTTGGGATTAAAAAATAAAGGCTTATACCTTTTCTGAGAGATTGTATGTTTAACCTGCAGCTGTAAGAATTTCTAAAAGGAAAGATAGTTAAACTAAAGTTTACTGTTTCTGTGTATAACTGGATAAAATTTGCTGTTATGTCTGGGTATAACAAACGGTTCTGCGAACTCGAAATATTTTAACAACCAGTTCTAGCGAACCGGATAAATAGCACCACTGGCTATAGTGTATTTCACCTCTATTTTGTAACTGAAAACAGGAAAAAAAACATAAAATGAAAATAGAAGGATGTGTGATAGCATGGTTAGGGAAGAATGGTGATTTCAGATTTTCTCCGGAAAAGGACTTTCAATAGGCACACGATAAAAAGCAGTAATGTGATGTGATAACCCACGACCAGGATCAATGACACTATGAAAAGGTCGAAGAAAAGAAAAGGAAAAAGAAAGAAAGAATCTCTGTAACAAAAGAAAAAACAAGGGTGGGAAACCCTGTATCATGCATGGAATAAGTCGTGAGTGGGAACCCTTCACCCCTGGTGGGGGAATATTCATGAAGCTATCAGCTTATGTCTAATTATATATATAATTCATTTCTTACTTTCGAACCTACAAGGCTCAACCAAAATGAAAATACTTTTATATCAGACTTCCGAAGAAAAATAAACTAAAATAAATAAATGACCGTGTTTATTATATATGGAATTCCCAGTCACGACCCCCTTTTCAGTTTTATAAAAATAGAAGAAGAAGTAAAGAAGAGAAGAGGAAGTTGGGATAGGAAGAGAGGAAAAAGAGGGGAAGTAAGAAGATGAGAAAAGAGGGAAACAGTTACTGGATATTTTCGAGAATTATGGTAAAGGAAAGTGAATAATTATCGAATTGGGATCATTTCCAATAGCTATTGGGTGAATATTTTGTATTAAGGTGATCAAAGGTAGACACATGTTAACCCATATCTCCCAGACCTAGATCCATTTAACCCCAACTACCCAATTATCCCAATCTAGTTCTGAGATAGATGAGAAAGTTTAATTTAACAGTTTATTTAATATTTCCGAAAGTTCTCGACTAGTATCCAATACTTGAAGGATAAATGATGAAGTTGATGGCATGTTAGAATCGACCACAGAAAAAAAATCAGAGTAACACATATTTGTCGAAGATTTTGACTCTTGAAGTTCTCCCATGATGATCGTTCGTTCAGGTTACTTCGGTCTTTTTTGTTTCCTTTATAGAGACAACTTAAATTAAGTTAGTATTGACTTTCAACGACTTTAATTGCCAACTACCATTAATTATAGTAAGTCACACATATATGTCAATAAAATTGGTGCATTTAATATTAAACCTACATTTCACTCACACTCACATTCATACAGGACAATGTATACTTCAGGTTGCATTTAGTTGAATTAAACTAACCTAACTACATTTCTATAGACATTTATTACAATTCAAGAAAACTTAATTCGACAGCACAGGAGAAATTTCGATACATGAAAAGAAAATAATACTAGTAATAACAATATGGTTTATAGACATGCATAGAAATTTGTTACTTTTCAATATCTAATAATACATTTCTCTTTATAGATATATTAAAAGTTGGATTACGTAAAAAAAAGTCGACAAAACGAAAGAAAAAGAAAAAAAAATCAAAGGTCAACATTGAACATATTTAAAATTCAGTACAAAGAATACATATCAATGTGAAAGAGGAAAGAAAAAAATATAATTGGTTAATCATTTTTCTTTAAAAAAAGCACTAGGGTAGCATTCTTATTGAGTCTCTGTCTCAAGAGGAGAAATTTCGACAACTTTATGAGTCCTTTTCTCACGTCGATAATAACTCCTTTACTAACTCTCTCTATGCACTATGATTTGCGTCCATGAGAGTAGTTAGTCGTTTTATCTTAACTACAGACAAAAATAGTTTCTTCATATTATATATATTTTCCATTTCGTCACTTGACGCACTTGGTATAAAAATTTCCAAATTTCATGAGATTTAAAAATAGTGAATTTAGTTCCATACATTGGGACATATTTCTATTATACGATAGTTCAATGGAGCTAGATTTCCAGACCTATCCTAGGTCCTGTATTTACACTACGACATTATTAATCACATTTCAGTTCAATTTAAGATCACTAAATTTCATTTCTGGCTTATATCGTGGAGTCAAGAGATTTGAGTCACTGAACTGACGAATGACACATAATTATGTTTCCGGTCGTAGGGGAAGGATTTGGGGCGCACTGTTTCATAGTTTACTGATTTCACTATTGTTTTACAAAATAACTTTAGATACGGATTAGGGTTTTTTACGACCTGCTACTTGTTCTATTTACATGCAACATTTAACATAGTATTAAACTTTAATAGTCACGAACATTAATAACAAATCAGTAAGGTGTTATTTATCACAAATTACGCGGTAATACTTTACAACACAAATAGTTGGTCATATCGGGTGTCAAAATCTATGGCAACCTAAAACAACCAGGGTAAATATCGAGCCCTTTGCATACATATTCGCTCATATATATAAATATATATATATATATATATATATATTCCTCAATATAATAAATTTTATTCTAATATCAATCTTAGTATTTCATCGACACTTAATTTTCTACATGACCTTTTCATATTTAATAAGTATTCACATTTTCTTGGCTCAAAACAAACAGAAAAAAACCCTGACAAACAAAAATTCCTTTCATTTAATAAGGTTTCATGTATATATAAACCCGATAATCGATAATAATTCAATTTACTAAGATCCGCGTATAGAGAAATAGAGATATTATTTAATAAGTCGACACAAAAGTGGAAATACAGCAAATATAGCAGGCACGTAAGTTTCTAAACTATGTAAGCACGCATATATAAATGTATATACAGAGAAAGAAAGAAAAAAATCAAGATTTTTTAAAATTAGTGGGCCCAAACAAATACATACACACCATATAACCAATCAATAGGAAAAAAAAACAGAAATTAGTAATCAATGGGTATAGTTTGTACGATCGATGAACAACAATCAAGTTTTGGGAATCTGAAATCGTAGTGTACCCTCTCGTCAGTCCCGTCCATGGTGGATTGAGTATCGTGAAAAATGGTCCTGAGTTGTTCTGAAATACCGAAAATACCTCCACGAATTGTATCCCCGATGTCTCAGTTAGTACATACGATCGAAATAATTTATATGAACATTGTATACTTTCATGAGTTTCAGAAACCGGGGGAAGTTTAAAATTTAAAAAAAAACTTTAGAGAAGAAGTAGAAGAAATAATAGGTAAAAAAAGAGGAGACAGAACACTACAACTACGAAAGATAAGTGGTCGAATTTATGTATACAACATACTATAACCAAATACATTCTTTTATGCCAAAAGGGGTTCGACTTACCAAATAAATAGCCGAAAAACAAATATCTTCAACGACGAGACGAGTCTGTGCCCTCGATGGGATTTTCGGAAAGACAAAGGCTTTAGGGAAATCCCACCACTCACCTTATCCGGTCAACGCCATTGAAGACCCCGGGAATCCACCGGAAGGTTAGAGACGGCTCTAATTTAGAATTTCAAAAAGGAAAAAAATCATCCGACCTCTCAGAAACTAAGAAAGTCCAGAATAGTAATGAAACTAGAGTAAAATAATGGCTAAGATATCCCTAACTAGTAATTTGCCAAAATAAAAAAAAAATTAAATAAACTAAATTTTGGATCAGTGATCAAACATCACCGATGGCTACCCTGCGCAGACATGCCAAAGTCTGGGACGTCGTTAATTTCCATCATCTAATTGAACTAAGAAAAGAAAAGAAAATACTTAAGAGGACCAGGGGTCGACATCCGGGTACGCAATGGACATAAATATTAACTTAGTAGCGATTGATTTAATCGGATAGCCCGATCTGAGCTGTTAGCTATATGAACACTGCACAGTAAATAAAGTAAGCAACGAAAAAAAATCTCGGAGAGTCAATGAATGTTAAAGGTACAAATGACCAAACCTGTACTTTTCGATGATCACAGGATATAGCAGTTATTTTTATTAATTACCATTTCTGTCAACCTTTAAAAGTAATTCCGAAATGACGCTACCCTATCTGATGAAAGGCTTAAGATCCGGGGCTGTTAATATGAGGTACTTAAATGCAAAGTAACATACAATTCCCAATTACAATTCCCATCCAATAGCAAACTCGGTTGGATGAATGTATTGGTGTAGAAGTCAAAACGCGAGGGATTTTCAGTAAAACATATTCATATTCTCAATATATAATATACACTGGGCCTATTCACTTAAGTATAGGTGTCCTATCATCTTATTCATTCTTTATATCACAATTGTATTATTATTATATCATTACATTTATTCATTATTTGCCCATTTTCACGCGAAGTAATCTTTTACGGACACCCTATTACATAAATTTACACGCAGGCCATATACATATTACATCATGCACTAATAAAACTATAATTTTCACAATTCGTCACGCTTAGACTGCTACACGATAACATTCATCGAACCACGGACTCTTTGTTCCGAAGCACCCAAATTATATTTACTTCGCAGTTTTTTTAAAAAAATTCCATATGTGTATTCACTGAAAGTTAAATTGTCAACGATTATTTTATTTCTGATTTGCTGATAAAACTAAAGCAACAATGGAATTTTTCTACAGCCACGGGAAAAGAGAATTTAATAGTACATTTTGAAACAAACAGTAACATCATGTGGGCTTCACTTCTATTAAGAAAATAGGCATTCTTGATTTCAATGGATATTTCGGTTTCTAATTGAGGTAACGAGCTGTAATTTTCTACTAGATTACTACGAGATCTCATGCTATGTCAGTAAAACGTACACTCATACGAACCGAAAACCATGTCTACTGGATGTAATTTAGAAATAAGGGGCCGAAATCAAACAACCTAGATTGCTAAATCATGCAATGACGTAATGACAACAAACAATTGATTACCGAAAACGAACACGATGGCGCTGTAGTAAGGAATAATCTACTGTGTACTAAAATATACCCCTTACACTTACTAATCAAATCTATAATATTTATTCTGGTTCAGTTATTTTTAGTTAGAAAAATGGTACTAAATTAACGCATATTTATACACTGTCCTAACCGAAAATTCACGCACTCACACAAAACTACTAAGTACATACAATACTATAAATATTACACATAAAAACTACTAACTAAACAAACACCCTTTATTATATGCATATTAAAGGCAAGTACATGATATATTAGATTTAAAACACATTACTCCCTTGTCAGTATATAAAGCTGGCTCTATTGAATTTTAGGGGGACAAAATGAGAAGAATAAACCCTAGGTCCAATTGACCTAACCAATTACTTAAAACATGTTTACTAGAATTTGAAGCCCTGGGGGCACATTAACAAAATTTATTGAGGGACCTTTCCCCTGAGAGGGGAGAAGGCCCTAATACAAACAATAACTAGCCCATTCCCCCGCTAGAAATGGTTCAATTCGGAAATGAATAGGAGCCCTTTTAGTTAAATTAAGCTGCCATTCCGATGATTAATATCACACTACGAAACCTACCATGTACATGCACTTACTGAATAATAATAAAAAAATCACATCTACCAGATACACGAACAAAATGCACAAAACCAGGTCGTATTTTACCTAATCCCTAACTGAATTTAAAAGGATCAAAACTCACTCTCCCATTTCGTCTATTCTAGCTTGATTGGAATGACGAACAATATGGCGTCTGATGAACTGGTTCCTATTTCCCCTTGGTTTTACTGAATTATTAACTATCCTTTAAAAAGCAGATTCTTGAGCTCCTAAATAATCATACGGCGTTTATTATATGATTAGATTAACTTTTACCTTGTTTCTCCTCGAATTTCCAGCATAAAAATGGTAATCAATTTTTGCAGGTTGTACTCACAAATCGTCCTAGCTAAGAATGGTAACATTGCGCCTAAAACGACAGGGATAGGAGGATTCCTCCAATCAGGGCGAAATCTTTCAGCCGCGGAAATTACAAAACAAATAGAAATGGGTGAAATCCAGATATAACCGGATCTGAAAGTGACTATGGACTAGTGAGAGGGGGTGAGGGAAGATTTAGTTACCTGGCCAAATTCTACATTGGTCTGAAATTAAGAAAATTTATATCCAATGGCGGAACTATATTTTGGTATGACGTCAGTATGGTAAACCTTGTAACTATTCAACTTGTATATGCGAAAATGACATTTACAATTAATCAAGATATAAATAAATATATTATTCCGTGAAAATATGATTCCTAATGAGATCTTTCAATCCATTACGTTTAATTTGAAGTAAAGAGGATAAATAAATCGTGTAATTAAACCGAAATCGAATTAAAAAATTTACTAGGTACAGGGTGAGTAAAAAAAGTTGCCATTACTCTCAACTGTAATGGTACATTACAACTATACGTCTGTGAAATTGTCCTGCCCAGCTAATGAATTTTTCTTTTTCTTATCTACATCGTTAGTTTACGTTAGTTTTGCTTAAATTATCGTTAGTTTCGAAAAAATAACATTTTTATTTAAAAAAATAAATGGGCAGGCTAACTTCACGGTTTCCCACCCACAAACAAATTTCAAAATTTTTTCACATCACATCGTTAGTTTATCGTTAGTTTTGCTAAAACTATCGTTAGTTTCGCAAAAAATAACTATTTTGTTCTAGAAATAGTTTTCCTTCAACTGTGAATTAGCCCGCCGCGCCGTATTGAATTCTCATAAAATTCCAGCTCATATCGTTAGTTTTGATAAAATTAACGTTTGTTTTGCAAAAATAACGATTTTATTCGAGAAATAAAGGTTCCTGCCAAATGTAAAGTTAACCCGCTCATAAAGAATTAGCTGGAAACTTTATTTCTAGAATAAAATAGTTATTTTTGCGAAACTAACTATAGTTTTAGCAAAACTAACGTAAACTAACGATAAAGTAACGACGTCATGTTAAAAAATTTTGAAATTCGTTTGTGGGTGGGGAACCGTCAAGTTCGTCTGTCCATTTATTTTTTGAATAAAAATTTTATTTTTTTGAAACTAACTATAATTTAAGCAAAACTAACGTAAACTTATGATGTAGATAAGAAAAAGAAAAATTCGTTAGGTGGGCGGGACAACTTGACAGACGTAGACATGCTGGAGGTGGGGTAATTCCGAAACTTCGAAGGAATTTTACCTGCGTTACTACCTGTAATAATATCTAGTACTGATTATGTACGTATGAAAAGTATTCTGTATAGAATATGGAAATTGTTATAGAAAGCTTAATATTTATTTATATTTATAAATATTGGAAATAAAATCTCCATTGTTTGAGTTTCGCATACTATGGCCATTGTTGAATTTATTGGCGGTCTCACCAAATAGCAAGGCTGGATTAAGGGGATCTGTAGCCCCGGACCTCTAGGTGGATGGGGGCCTCCACTCTGATTAAAGAATCACAAAGATACAATCATCATCATAAAATAAAATATGACCAAAAATATGAAACATATTCCCTTAACTTTCGTACTGTACTTTCACAGAAATGTATTAGGTGAATCAGGAGAGGACACAATTTTCTCTAGCCCCGGGCCTCTAGTCGGGTTAATCCGGCCCTGCCAAATACTTGAACATATTGTAAGATACCATTTACGTGTTCTAAAGAAAATTTACATATTTATCAACTCTTTTAAACTTTTATTAGTTAAGCAAATTATTAAGTGCAAGTTGTTGAGTGAGAATCTTGTCATGGGTAAATGGCTAACGTTCTTCTTTCTGATGTGAAACTTGAATAATATTCCTGGTTAAGCTCTGCTTATGCTAACCTAGGACCATGTTTTTGTAGTTTCGGGACTGAGAAAAAATCGTTTAACTCCAAACAAACGAAGTTCCTAAAACTAGGGACAAGTCTGATTGTACTTTGGAAGGCCGCTTGTAAACAACGGAGCCAAGAGTTTGAAAAATCTACTGTAATAATATTTAAATTTCACGCTGAAATAACAATCAGGGTTGCCAAAAAAAATAGTCAAAATAAGGGACTGGTTGACGAGTTTCAATAAGTATTATGGGTAGGGTTTTGATAAATATGATATAGTGGTAAAAAATGATGCAGGCATCAAATAAAAAGGGTAATCATTTTATACTGAAATAAATATAAAAGTATGAACTAATACAAAGAGTTATTGTAAGAAAAATTAGGTAAATCATAAAACATTTGATTTAGGTTACTTAAACTTCCTTCAAAAAGTCGTGTTTCACTCTTGACTTAACTGCACTTATAATCTTTTTCAAGTTTGCATTTTTCTTTGGACTGTCGAAAAACTCATTGCAGTTTAAATCCGAAGAGTTGATTGCTATTATAAGTTCAGCTTTCATCAACTGGGCAGAACACCTATTTCTTGTGTCAGTCCCAGTGCTCGAGGTGAAAAAAAAAAAGAAAAGAAAACACAGAGGTGGCATGTTTTATTACGATTTTGACTCGACAAACCGACTATCTAAATGTTGAAATACAGTGCGGGTACGTTGCCTAAAATAATTGCATTTCTACTTACACAGTGATTCAAAACCATGGACGAACTTCATTGTAGACACAAAAGAAGTCTCGGCAAATTAACAACAATACTTTCCAATTACTTAACAACAATCGTTTAAACAAGTTGCCTCAAATACACTAGATTTTGTTTGGATTGGGCCCATGACTCATTCCTTTCTGTCGTGTGACCCTTATCTACAACCAATACGAGTTCTTGCATAGGAGGAAGGTGTGAACTACTTTGCAAATACCTTGTTTTAAAAACAAAAGGTACAAAAAAATATGATTTTGGGGGGGCTTGCCAAATTAGAAATTATTTCTACATAATAAATAAAATCTTTGACGTGCAAAGCTTTTCATCAACTACTGTGTGTAAAAATGGATTTATCAAAGACACATTACCATCCACTTTCCAGTGATGGTATCATTCAAAAAGCAGAGGCGGTATGTCTTCATCAATTAAAAACCAGAGGCGGTATTCCATACCACCGCATACCGTTTCACTTCTACCACTGGTCAGTCCATTTCAAACTCATATGTGAGAAAACTCTTTCCACAAATGAATTTCACAGGGGATGCTTAGGAAAAAGGAGACAACCTTAAATCAATTTGACAACTCAAAATTTTTCTCAAATAGCATTTGCCATTTACTGCTCACAATCATGACGACGCATTAAAAATTGAGAGCTTTAACATCGTTGTCTGAAGTAAATTTGTCATTTGAAAAAATTACGGGACTTATGCCGTCCCGTAACGAAGCTTCCCGGACGCGGGACAAAATCATGAAATAAGGAACTGTCCCTTAAAATCCGGGACATTTGGGAACCCTGATAACAACCCATCCTAAAAATTAATTTTTAATTTTCTCAAGGGAGGCACAAGGTAAGCTCAATGCCTTTTGTTCTTCTCTACCCCTTGAGACATCCCTGAACCCAGTACAGTGAAACCTCTGAATAACGGACACCAATGGGACATTAATTTTTGTCCGTTATTGAGAGGTGTCCGCTACAGAGAGGTTCAGAAATTTAATTTCTCCCAACGGTAATTGTATGCAGTAATATACAGTAAAAACATTATATATGAGCGTAAATACGTAAAATTCAATACGAAAATACTGTATTTAGTACGTACAGTATTTGAATTACGGGGAGGGATGAAGGAGAAATTCAATTGTTAAATAATAATATTGCTGGGGATGTGTTAATATATTTGTATATTGCAAAAGATAATGCGTGTATGGTAATTTTCTTAAGTACATGTCATCACCCTGTAAAAAATCCATTAATTCACATACCGCCTATACTAAAAGTAAAAATAGCTTAATAAGTGCATACAGTATTTTTAAATATTGAAAATGTTGAGAACGAACTCACCAACTATGAATTTCTTGGGAAAAAGTCTGCAATAGTTGTCTGCCGTGTACATCCTACGGACACTAGTTTCTGTTCGAAATTTGCTTGTAACTGTTGGATCAATTGGAGAGCTTCTGTGTCACCGCGATTAATGGCAAATTTCTTTAACTGTTCAACTGTTTGACACGCCAATTTGTAGTTTGGTATCTCGAGTTGATCCAACGAATTTGCTTCTGCTGTTTCCTCTTCACTTTCACTGCACTCATTGTCTTTCACATTGTTTACGATTTTAGCGATTTCTGTACCGTTGTTTTCAATTGACAAATCTTTATCAATAGACGTGTAATCGGACGCCTCAACATTTCCATGTCCAGCTTGTACGAGAAGTGTCTGGATAGAACTTTTGATTTCATCACCCTCTACGTCTTCCACGTTTGGCTCGCACGGGGCAGAAAACCCAGCTTTCGAAAAACAGTTCCGAATGGTTTCTTTTTTCACTGCTTTCCACGACAAATTTACCCAACCAATGGCATCGAGTACATTGATCGATTTACTAAGTGCTGTAGAAGAAACGGGGATGCGGCACAGGATCGACACGGCACAGGATCGACACGGCATACGACCGACAATTCAGCTCAGAAACCTGTTTCGGTCCTGTGCCGTGTCGATCCTGTGCCGTTTCGGTCCTATGCCGTGTCGATCCTATGCCGTGTCGATCCTGTGCCGTTTTGCTCTCACGCCGCTGCTCTGAAATAATTTAACTTTTAATCATGTGCCTAAAAAAATAATATTTTTATTATCTGTTTAATCTTTGCTCTTACAAATTATAAACTCCTGTCGATTCTATGCCTGTGCAAGTTATATGCATAGAATACGTACGATCGAAACGGCATAGAGCCGACACGGCACAGGATCGACACGGCACAGGATCGACACGGCATAGGAACGAAACGGCACAGGATCGACACGGCACAGGATCGACACGGCACAGGATCGACACGGCGCAGGACCGAAACGGCATAGGACCGAAACGACGCACGATCATCCCCACTGCGTAGTATCTATAAAACCAAATATTTATTTCTCATAAAAGCAATCAGAGACCTGTCAATTGATTTTAAAATATAAGAATTATAAGATATTTACTATATGAATATTAATAATTGTGAGTG
Source organism: Thermobia domestica (assembly GCF_964235325.1). NCBI lineage: Eukaryota > Metazoa > Arthropoda > Insecta > Zygentoma > Lepismatidae > Thermobia > Thermobia domestica. The sequence goes on from NC_137459.1 coordinate 307,560,220, forward strand.
ACAAAAGAATGATAGTGCTAAATGGACAAAATATAATTTCTTGTGTGCTTGGTCAAAAGCATTTCTATATGTATGGAATACTTATATTTATTATTATTATTATTATTATTATTATTATTATTATTATTATTATTATTATTATTATTATTATTATTATTATTATTACGTTTTAACTCGTTTTGAAATCATGGCCTGATTCCACTAAAAAGCGAAAGCCATGAGAAATGTAAGCTAAGTAGTAATATGGAATACTTTTAATGTTGCTCACTAGAGGAAACATGCTCGCATGTCTTCTCGTCTCGATATCGAGACCACAAGAGGCTTTTTTAATAAGAAGCTCAGTTGGGAAGTAATAACTGAGCCGATGGCTCGAGCCGGTTCGCTTGGGGTGAACCATCGGCTCGAGCTGGCTTGGTTGGATGAACCATCTGCTCGGTTCGGCTCATCTGGGCCGAAGGCTCTTGCTGACACGGTTCGGTGAGCTGTTGGCTCGGCTCACTTCTCGGTTCGGGTCCATAGTGAGTGAGCTGTGAGCCCAGCTGCTCAAGTTGTTTACAATTGTAAACCCGGGCCGAACAGTTTTGAAGATATTTGGCCAGTGCCCTATAACTTTTAACAATGTTTGGCTCGAGCCCGAATACTCAACCTAAACCCTCAACCCAAATTCACAAGCTCGTGAACAATATCCTTGACTCCTAGAATTCACGACTACCGAGGTTAGCAATCAACTAGTTTTTTAGTATTCAAACACAGACCGCGTTTCTTTCATGTTTAAACACAGTGTTGTTATAATTATAATTATAATTATTATTTATTATTATTATTAATAATAATAATAAAAGTTGTACTACTAGTAGTACTAGTATCATTGATAACCTATATTGTCTATGCAAGATACTTGAAGAGAATACTCGAAACTACAAACCAGATTTGGTTCGACTCGACCCGAATTCGAGTCGAGTTGGAGGAAATTTTTCGAATTGCGTTCAAAGATGTCTGTTTTTAGTCGAATCGAGTTTCAAAGAATACTCGCTCGTACTCACTCGTGCCCATCGTAGGATGACCACATTCTAACAATCGAAAAGTAGGACACAAGTATAATAGTACTGTATATGATATCTTACTGCGTCGGCAATACGCATATCATTATTTCAATTAATGTTAACCTTAAGTTAATGAACATTTTTGTTAAGAAGAAGCACTGAACAAAATTATTAAAGGAATTAAACACAACTCCAAATGCTTTGATGAATAACAAATTGGTTTATTTTATGAACGTACAGTCAAAGTTCGTGTTGGACTAAATAATAATAATAATAATAATAATAAATTTCGAAGCGTGGTATTATTTTAAGAAATGAAAGAAAATTTAGACCGGCACAAAGGAACTTCTATTTAACTTGGTTAGCATCACTGTCATAAGTTCAATAAGAAACCTTTCCTACTTTACCGATATCTCAACAAGGCCTTCTCAGTAAAAGCGATGTATTGTAAAAAATGGTTTGTTGATTGTTCTCCATCTCTAGTCTTCTGAGGAGTGTTAAAAAACACAGCGGTTCATCATTCAGGAAAAGAGTGTGTTTGATTCAAAATATTGTGAATAAAGAATGAAACATTAAGATATTGCAAATAAATTAACTCTGGACATTTCGCAGGACATTTTAAAGAAGAAGGATATTTCTCGATTTCCTAGACATCTTCGCAACACGCAGGACAGCTCTTTGAAAAACAGTATTGTACTGCGAAAATCAGTACGTCTGGTTACCCTAGCCCATCCGTACGAGTAACGCAGTATGGCATTTTAGCCAATGTTACCTTATATGAAAATATTCATAACTTATAGCTGTCAAGTAAAAATGTGTCCTTGCATTTACATAAAGCAATTCAGAAAGGGCAATAATAATAATAATAATAATAATAATAATAATAATAATAATAATAATAATAATAATAATAATAATAATAATAAAAGCGATAGTAATAGTAGTACGGAAAATTGAAGTGATAACATTTGTTCACATATTCTAAGTTTCAGACCTAAAAGTAACGCGTTACTTTCGAAGTAAAGTAACAGTTACTTTTTGGGGGCAAGTAACGCGTTACATTTTAGGAAAAAGTAAAGTAACTTGTAACGCGTTACATTTTTACATGTAACTTACCCAAAACTGTCCATGGGAAAATTGTTCACTGCTCGGGCCAAGATTGTTTCTGACTGTCGACAGATGGATGCCGTTTATGGCAGACCTTTGCCTGAAGTACTGCCCAAAGTTTGTAGTCCAACGGGTTAAGATCCGGGCTGCTAGAAGGCCAATCAATGGTAGCAATGAAGTGAGGGACGTTCCGCGCCAGCCAGTCCTAAGTTGGTTTCGCTGTGTGGCCTGGAGCGGAATCCTGTTGGAAGGTCCACCTTTCTCCAGGGAACATGGTAGCAGATAGTGGTTACACTATAGGTGTTAGCACTGTGTTCTGGTATACCTTGGCAGATGTTTTAACACCTTGTTCGCAAAAATACAGCTGGGTTGTGCTTGAGTAGCTCACTCCCCACCAAACCATCACTGAGGCAGCATGATGTGTTGGGTGTCATCCAGAAGTCCTAAACGGCAGAACTCCTAAAAATATAGGCACTAGACCTGAAATTTAGTACTTCTGCAGTTTAGGACTTGTGGCACGGTATGATTTTTAGGATTTCTGCCGTTTAGGACTTGTGCCGCGATATGATTTTTAGGACTTCTGGCGTTTAGGACTTCTGCCTTTTAGGACTTGTGCCGTTTAGGTCTTGTGCCTTTTTCATTCACTTGCTTTAGTTCTGAAATTCGCCACCACCCCACGAAATTGAGACGATGCAGCAACTAGTTGGCAATAATGTCACGAACGTAGCTAATTCCAACAATAACAACTATATTTGTACTACTAAGATTATTATTATCACTATCTGTTCTGCACTTATACGTGAATTACATAATACAACTTATTTCATTCTAAGAATTAATTACATAATTAGTTAAGAAATTCGTTTCTTTCGAATGGAGATACGAGAATCCCAAGACAAATTCCTAAAACAAAAATAAATAAATAAAAAATTGAAAAAATGTTTAAAAAGCATATTTTACCAGACTTCTGAAAGCAAGAAAACATTCAGAATTTCAATATATACTGTGTGGAGCGAATTTTATTAAGAGTAAGACAAAAATCCACCAAAGTTTACTTAATTAAGACAAAAGCTCACTAGACATTTCACGAGTGAACATTAAATACCAACGGTATACATAAAGAACGCAGTAGATTTAAAATTGAACAAAGAACATTTACTATGCAATACATTGGGTGACATTCATAAGTTCTAAACGGCACAAGTCCTAAAAATATAGGCACTAGACCTAAATTTTAGGTCCTGTGCCATTTTTGCAGAAATTACTACATAGTCATTTAGGGGTGTAGCCTGCAATTTTTTCTAGGGGAGCTTGATTTTTATATATTAAAAGCAAATCAAAAGTTTATTTTCAGATTACAAAAGCTTCAATAAGACAATAAATTTATACATATTACACATGTACATAAATACATAATATTATTGTATTTCCAGTTACTTCCTTTTTGAAACCTGGACCTTGACAGAGCGTAAATTTAAAACCACAGCTTGTGGGAAATGTACGAATAAGTTAGTTATAAGAAATCGGAAACTGTTCATGGAAGTCCATTTGTTTGACTGTATTTATCTTCTGTACTCTTATATAAAAGAGTAAAGATGAGTGATTTTTGGGCATACTACTACAAGTAGAGTCGATAAATTTTAGTTATAAAATATAATTTTCTTATGAAAGCAGTACATAAGAAAGAATTTTTGGAAATAAGTATCGTAAAAAGGGTGGGGTAAGATTTTTTTAAAGGGTAGTGTATCTCGCAAGTATCTAAAGCTAGTAAAATAAAACTTGGCATATAAGCTTTCCTATTAAAAAAAAAAAAACTGAAAATTGAAAATTGAACACATAAAAGGGAAAGAGCAAAGGGAGCACATTTTTTTATGTTCGATTTCCCCATTACTTACTCAGAAAATATGTAAATAAATTAAGGAAGGATTTGTTTAAGCTAGATGCGTGAAACTCGGCATTTGAACTTTTAACTAAAAGTAATAAAATACTATATGTTTCAGCGTCTTGAAAATTACACTTCTAAGCGAAAGGAGGGTCAGTTTCTATAATATTAAAATATCCCACTGCTTATGAGATTTGGGCAGAAAACTCTTTTTCCTTTAGGCCTCGGTTCATCCAGTTAAGCAAACGAGAGTACAAAGTGGCTGATTAATTAGGTTCTTTTAATTATTTTAACATGTTGACGTAGTTTAATTCTTTTAAAACTGTATTCTTTCACATTCTATTATAAACATATTTTATTTGCTGTAATTATTAAACACGTTTAATAAACATAAAACAGACTAACCTCCGGTCCCGGCCAGAATATGTTTTTGGTGTTAAGCCATCATTTGCCGTCCGTAACATAACCTTTGATTTAAACTTCACGTACTATCAAGACTCAAGTCTCAGAAATGTAGCATATATGAAATATACTACTTCTACTACTACTACTACTATACTACTACTACTACTAAATATTAATAACAATAATAATAATAATATAATAATAATAATAATAATAATAATAATAATAATAATAATAATAATAATAATAATAATAATAATAATAATAATAATAATAATATGTACTTCTGAAATATATATGTATCTATGTGTTATTAATTCTTTCATAATCTTGAAAGAAACTTTTGATTTGTTTTTAGTTTGTAAAAATGAAGGCCCTCTAGAAAAACTTGCTGGCTATACCCTGAATGACTATGTATTGGTTTCTGTACACGTATTGTGTTATCACTTACTAGTCTAGTGTTATTTTTAGAACAAGACAATGGTTCTTGTCTTGGAATATTACTAGTTTGGTTTGGTAGTACAGTGATAGAGTGTGACCTATGATTTTATTTCCCTGTAGGGTATGCTATCTGCAATGCAATAAACTGTATATGCTTCTTCTTCCTAACAAGGCTGGGCGATAAGCCCCTGTAATTCCATTACAAATAAGGACGATATTATTTTATAAACTACTTGGTGAACCTTTGTTAATATAACGCTATTAGTTCTTACAACCTTTTGTTAATCTTATTTAACAATTGCAAAATGGAATAAGAGAGAAAATATATAATGATGATGATAGTTTATTTACATAAGGTATACATACAACAAAAGGGAATCTGTTGGTCACTACTGTGTATCTGCTAAACCAGGGTCAAACTCTGTGTGTCACAAAGGTTAGTTTAACAGAGTTTAAAATAATAATAGATATTTTGTTTGACTTACAAAGATTATCATATTAGCAAAATGATTTGAAATAACACGCCAGACATAGGATAAGCCTTGGGCTATATCGCTTAGAATTGTTTTAAGAGTAAATATATCATTTATGCATTAAATTTCATTACTGGCTACTTACACGTTTCGGCCTCGTATTGGAAGTCAGCTTCTCGTGTTCTTTTCATATTCCACGATAACTGTTTTAATTGCACACTCCGCCAAATTACCTTTCCGACCTTACAATACTTTCTTGGAAAACTTCGGCTAACATATATCACCAGACGTTTGGAAAACCGACATCCTTTACTTCAGGATACAATGCGTTATTTAGCATTTCACCCAACACCTCACCGTTACTATCATTCTCCACTTTCGCTCCTATAATCTACCACCGTTAGATCCCTCTTTACTTATCATCGCCGATTACGTCATTCATGAACATCTTCCTCTCATTCACCCATCATTTCCAGCACAGTGATTACCATTATTTACTAACATGGGACTCATTCATTTTCATCATTGAATAGAGCAGCCTCTAGGCTAAAGATAAGCTCATTTGTCTAACTAATATCACCCACGTGTTGTCCTGTGTATGCATCTCGCCACATCATTCACGCCCATTACTATATCATACGTATCGTGCATTCTATACCTAATCCTTCGTTATGATCATTAATGTTCTTTCCTTATAATATACTGCCTGATTATTTTCTTATTTATCTTCTTACTAATAACAATCATATATATGTAAAGTAACTTGGCTTCAGTTATCGCATCCTTATTGGTATGCAACCGTGCACATCACATTGCATCAGTTTGAGGGAATATTATTGATGAATTGGCAATGGCTTTCATGTTCTTGACGCTAATCCTTACATTTCCGACGATTTGAACTCACGTTTACTGAGTATGAGTGCATTCTGGGGATTTTTCGTAAAGTGTTTCCACACATTTGAATCACCCTGCTTCACTGTTATGCTCTACCGACATTGCAGATGTCTTTCTAGAGCATTTGAGTACAAATTCGCTATACTTAATACTCAGAACATCAGTGTTGTCCGGCATCCATACCTGGCGATTATGCAACCACACACAACGGGCATGGTGTCCGCCATTTTATATTTGTTCCAGATATCGACTTAATACAAACGAATTATTGTTACCTGGTACAAGCTTATCAATTCATATCCATTTAGACCAAGTTTCACTTGGAAGATTATCCGGGACTCCCTACGTTCCTTTGGGGAACCCTTGCGCGTGCATGGTAGGATTGTGAAACATGCAAAATTCAATGGAGCAGGTATGACTTCTTCAGTGAATTTTTTACCCGCCCTCTTTATGTTGGTTAGTTTCCGAACTATTGGCGTCCGAAACTCATTTTTCCACGCTTTGTAGATCCGAAACTATGTCCGATAGCCGAAAGTTCAAGAAAACTTTTTTTCTTGTCTCAGTGGCAGGAGTCACCTCTCAAGAGTTGTAACACTTATTTTGCAACACTCGATATCTATCTATCTATCTATCTATCTATCTATCTATCTATATATATATATATATATATATATATATATATATATATATATATATATATATATATATATATATATATATATATATATATAGTAAGTAAAGATCTAAGGGTTTACTTGTCCCTACCATAAATCCTTCATTGTAACCAGATTCCGGCGTTGCCGCTCTAACTCAGGTAGAACTGTATAAAGCTCTCAGTATGGCTAGCCCCATTACGGTTATCATAGTAGCCCGAGCCCGTGCAGACCTATAAACACATTACCCCACAGAAATGAGTGCCATAAGTCCATGCCTTCTAAAGGTTGTTGCGCCATGAATTTAGTTATCATTATTATTATTGCTAATATTAATATGTAATATTAGTAATAGGCTTAATAAAGATTCTCTGTATCTCTCTCACCCTATCAATTGAGTCAAGCGCTGCTAAGCGGAGGAATTCGTAACTATTACAGAAGCTGACCAGTTGCGGGAGAAAATGCAATCGCAAGAGAGCAATACGGGAAGATAGGAGCGATGCAAGAATAAATCCACTTCTCCATGTTAAGAAATAGGAGCTCGCTGCCATATGCTCAATGTTACTGCTTCCAGTGACAACGTTGGCTGCCACTGGAAATGTAAATCATCTCTTTCTTTCCGTTTTTTAATTGACTTTTTTCAGAAATGCATCAATACTGTTTTGCGCTCAAGATCAAAGGTTTATTTTTCACTGATACACTACTTTAATACTTAAAAATATTTTAAGTATTAAAAAAATGTCCGGTTGCACAACCATGCAACATTAGTACCAGCCGCCGCTGCTATTTGGTATTCTATCTTACATGTTATATGCTTAATACTTATATAGAATGGGTCTGCGTCATTTATATGTATATTGAGAGATCGGATTTTGTCTGCACGTGCACGAAAAGAAAAGCCAATTTCTACATTTTGTGACTGAATTTTTTTTGAATTTCTCCGGGGGGGATGAATTTTCTTCGGGGGGAGATTCCCCCGGACCACCCCCTGAATTCACCCCTGCCTGGCTATATGTCCTGCCCACCTAAGCCTCCTAGAGTTAATGATCCTAACAATGTTTGGTAAGCCGTATAATTTATGTAGTTCCTCGTTATGAAGTTTCCGCCATTCCTCTTGGGTCCGAATATTCGTCTGAGCATCTTGTTCTCAAATACTTTCAGTCTATGTTCTTCCCTCAGAGTAAGCGACCATGTTTCGAAACCATACAGAACAACAGGTATGATTACTGTTTTATATATTTTAAGCCTCAAACTCCTCGACTGAATTCGCGACGACAAGAGATTTTGAACTGAATAATAACACTAATTCCCTGTTTTAGTTGACATTTAATTTCTTCGTGAAAATGATTTTCGTTATCCTAGATATTTGAAAGTATCCACTTTATCAGAAGTATTATTTAATATTTTAACGCATTCATAATTGGCCGTATTACGTTCCCAACCCACTTCCATGTATTTAGTTTTCTCTGCATTTATTTCTAAACCCTTGTCCTGCAAGCGTTTAATAAGACCTTTGCATTTCTTTCTATTGTTCTCCCATCATCCCCTATTAAATTTACATCATCAGCGTACGCATAACCTGGTACCATTTCTTTCTTTACTATACCTAGTGCTCTCAACGGGTCGGGTCGGGTTCAAGACCGACCCGACCCGACCCGTGACTAGAATTGACTGACCCGACCCGACCCGAGTGACCCGACCAGTGATCCGATCCGATTGACCTGACCCGACAACCCGACCCGAGCTGACCCGATTGACCCGACTCTACAACTCGACCCGACTAACCCGACCCGACAACCCGACCCGAGCTGACCCTATTGACCAGACCCGATAACCCGACCCGATTGGCCTGACCCGACAACCCGACCCGAGCTGACACGATTGACCCGACCCGACAAACCGACCCGAGCTGACCCGATTGACCCCGATCCGACAACCCGACCCGAGCTGACCCGACACGACAACCCGACTTGAGCTGACCCGACTGACCCGACACGACAACCCGACGCGAGTTGACCCGACCCGACCTGACCCATTTGAGAGCACTAACTACTCCTTACATATATGTAATAACAATAAGTAAGATGTAGTACCCAAATAGTATAACAGTTGAAGTACAATGACATTATATTTCTGTTCCCATGTTACCTGCTATTTAGTGGGGAGGAAAGCTTTTATATATAAATATTTCGATGGGGTAACTTGCAACATCTGTTGCAACATGCCGCATGCCATTGAAATAGAAATTTTTGCGGTTAAGCATTGTTATATGAACAATTGTTGTTGGTAATAAAACTAAGAGTATTATTATTATTCCATTATTATTATTATTATTATTATTATTATAGGACAACAGTGATGGCTTATTGCTTGCAGTGCCTAGTAGTAGTTGTTTCCTTTCATCTTTTCAGTTAGAACTTCAGACTGCAGGTCAAAGTGAGCTTCATGGATCACCTGCAAATGCATCTAAGAAGTAGTGTAGAATCCTTCAGATGATCTCCTGAACATGTATGGTTCTATCCAAAATCTGGAACTAGAAAACTGACAGCTCGGAAAAGGAAGAGATGTGCTATTCTTACAGACACTCTAGAAAAAAGTACTTTCGAAATGAAAAAGAAGCATCTAAAAGCAACCGAAAACGTAAAATCATCAGCTGAGAAGAATTTATTCTCAAGTCGTCTGTTTGGTTTCTGAAGAACCGTACGAAGAACAGGATACAGAAGAAGACTGGGTACAGTGTTTATGTTGTGAGAAGTGGTCTCATTGGTCGTGTTCCGAGAGAAATCCGTACTACATCTGTATAGATTATAGACATTGACTGCCACAGTGAAAATGAGTGAAGCGATGTTCAAGCTGTAGATTTGATAGCATTAAATTTCTGAATCAAGTCCGATTGTTGCAACTTACCCCAGATGATGTTGCAATTTACCCCATGGGTGGGGCAAGTGTCAACAGTCGGACTTAGTTCAAAAAGTGGATGCTATCAAAACTGCCGTTCGATGTTTTGCACTTCTCTTTTTTTGGTATGTAGTTAAGGCATGTACCTTTTAGTACACTCAATATAGTTTTTATATCTATAATAATTTTCGAGTAAAAAAACAGACCTGAAAATTGTTGCAACTAGCCCCATCTTCCCCTACAATCACTTTTTCAAAAAAAAAAAAAATGTATAAAGCCAGTAAAGCAATTAACATGTAGGTCTATTTTCGAAGATAATATAGGAATTTTTCGTGCTGCTAATTATTTATTTTTAAAAAATCAGATGCTGAAACCAATCGATATAGCGCAGTTTAAGCAATTCAGTTTGTTTTATTTAAAAAGAAAACTCTCTATTTACAAATTTGATTGTTCCTATGTATTAGAGCAGTCTTCGAAAAATCAGTGCCTATTGTATTTCTAAAATATAGCTGGAGCCGCGGTGGGTCAGTGGTAGAGCGTTCACCCCTGGTGCATGGGGTCTCGGGTTCAAACCCTGCTCCCGCCAAGTGAACTTTGTGGTCGATAAACGCCGTGTGCGTGGATATTCTCGGGGTTCTCCCGTTTCCTCCCACTTTCTTCATTCCACCATTTCATTCCTTTCTCATAATCACCGTCTCCTTCAGCCTAACCGGCATAAGCGTGGGACGTAAAACTCAAAGATTTCATTTCATTTTCTAAAATATAGCTGTATTGATTTATTGGTATATATTTACCTTCAGTTTGTTTGAGAGAAAATTATTACAAGAACTAAAAAGTGTTTCTCTAGTAAATACGTTTTCATAGTTTAGCAATTTACGTTACTAAACAAATTTGGTTTTTTTAATACATAAAATGGCGCCCGTATATATATAGGGTGTAACTTAATTAATATAACAAACGTCGTTAGGTGATTCCTGACACCGAAATAAAACAAAAACTATACAACAACCTGGGTGTAACACCCGAAAATTTGTCGGAAAAATGTATAAACCGCCATAACTCATGAACAAAACGTCGGATTGAAGTCGGGCAAAAGAATGTCCATTGTTTTTAGTCGTAGATTCGATTAGTTTACAGTGACGATGCAAGGATGACTTCCAAAGAAACTGGAGTATTCCTTTGAGTATTTTATCAAACGTTGAATGAAGAAATGATCAATCAAGTACAAGATTTAACATTAAAAAATAATAGTGCATCGTTCAAGTTAGAAGAACACTCAGAATTCGAAAGAAAGAGAGATACACATGTGTGATTCATCTATTTTGTCTCAGTACATAATGACGTCTCGGAAGAAGATTTTAAATGGAACGAAGTCTTTAACGTATCACACTTATATCTTCTAGGCTAATGGTAACGGATGATAAATGAACGGCTTCCTGTCCAAGAGTGTGTGAAAAAGGAAAAATAACTTTGATCCAGATTAGGTTTAAAACGACTGTGCATAGGACAGTCAGGCGGCATGTAAATAAATATAACATCGAAAAATGCAAAGATCATATGTGATGAACGAGTGTACAAGGAATTCTCCACATGACCCAGGGATTCAAAATATTGTGTGAATAGATATGGGGCAAAAGTAAGCTGCATTAAACGGTTTCTTCCTCGTAATATGTAATTCCGTGGAATATGGTACTTCTGTGCACAGAAGCAACAAAAGTGGGGAAACAAGGGATGTTGTACACGTTGCATAACGATACCAAGAAGTGCGCTGGAATAGTATACTTGATTTATCCGTTAGATGAATCTTCTCCCAGGAATACTTTTGATGGCGTTTTCCCCTTCCTTCGAGTTGGCAAACCTCAACTTTTCCCTGAGCTATGAAAAACTTCATTGCTATTGTGAATATACCAAAATACTATCCTAGTGTAGACCACTTACATTTTGATTTTATCATTGCCGGAGAAATTTTCTCAAAGGAAGCTCGTTGAAAGTACATTTTAAAAAAAGGATAGTCTTTTTTCGACATTCTAATGTACATACCTTAGAGCTGTATGGAATACCTACACGGAGGAATACCTACGGAACTATCGTCCCTTGTGTGCCAATTGCGAGTGGCTTACAGAAGGCTGTCTTGAAGTTTTATTGTGGAATGGCTTCAGTTAGCATGGCTGAGTTGTAATAAGCATCTACGCAACTTGTGAGTGATATACATAGTCAGATGCTCTACTGTTACACGTGTAATTGCTGTATAACAGGATGGGAAATGTTGTGTTCAACGGTAGAGGGTTGTGTCCAGGTATTTAAGGTCGTGTAAAAGTGTAGACGTTGGTGTTTAAGTAAAATTGATTGTGTTAACCTGTACACGCCTGCGCGATGGAAGATTACCCTGTCCACGAGCTGGCAGATATGCAACTCATTTATGGAGTAGCAAAGGGCAATAGCCCAGAAGTGAGGCGTTTACATCGTGACCGTCGCCCTCAAAAGAGAGTAACTTTCCTTGTATTTTTCCACGCCTCCATATTCGACTTCGAGAGAGGGGTCCCTTCGGTTTCTCGTACGTGAAATCGGAGGAAATAGCCCCATATGGACAGCTGAACTTGAAGACAGCGTACGTCGAATGATCAAAACCGTCTTGAAACTATCATGTGTATGGCGTAAAAACCCACATGCAACTCTAGTAAACGATCAGCAGCAGAAATTTGGTGTGGTGTGGTGGATAATTTTGTGGTAGGATCTTATTTATTATCGGTCTGCCTGTGTGGGAGTACGTATCTTTTATTTTTACGTAATTGTCTCCCAAAATTGATAGAACATGTGCCCTTGAACATAAGACAGCAGATGTGATTTCAGTATGATAGTACACCTGCACATTTTGACAGGAATATGCAGACTTACCTAAATGAAACATTCCCAGATTGGGAGAGAAAAACGTGTTATGACAACCTCGTTCATTCTACCTCACGCTGCTTGATTTTTTATTTCGGGGATACGTATGAAACTCCGGCCACGACAGTCGAAGAACTTGTAGCTCGATGTAATATAGCTGCGGCAATCATCTACGAAATTTCAGATGTGCTTGATCACAGGCGGAAAAATTTGCTTCGCCGATGTCATCTTTGCAATGCGGTCAACGGTCGACAATATCAGACTGTGAACTGTTATTCTTCATAGCTGTCTCGTGTACACATACTGCATTGCGCAAATACTGTACAAGGTACCTCTGAGTATTTCACAGTTATCCTACCTTGTACGAAACAGAATAAATCGATAATTTGAAATTGTATTTCTTTCTTTCCTTGTGCAACACGCGCAACACCTTGAGTATCGTCGAATTTCATTCCTTCTGTACTCGTAGTTATTATCTTCCACGGATTTACGCATTACGGGGAGGAAATCTTTTAATCTAGCTTACTTTGGCTCAAATTATATTCACATAATTTGTGGGAATCACTGTTGTTATGTGAAGAATCCCTTATACTCTAGTTCATCGTACATGATCTTTTGCCCCTGACTGTCTTATGCACAGTCGTTATAAACCTACTCTGGATCAAAGTTATTTTTTTCTCATTTTTACACACTCTTAAGTTGAACAGGAAGCCGTTGATTGATCATCCGTTACCATTGGCATAGAAGTTATAATTATGATAAGCTAAAGACTTCGTTTCATTTAAATTCTTCTTCCGAGTCCAGGAATCACCTCCAGACGTTCATTACATTAATGAAGTTACACACTATATATATAATGATAAAAAATAATACCGATATTAGTGTCGATGAAATAGTATTTGGAGTCACTCAGACGAACAGTAACACTCCCGATGCAGTTTAAATCCATACTCAGATTCCATTGCCCTTTATGCTCAAAATGAAACTATTCTCCCCGTGCGAAGAACGGGTATTCTGTTAATAATTTATTATTAAACATCACACCATAAAATACAAAGTGTATCACGTAATGTACACGTTATACTGTTACTTGCTTAATGTATAAATGGAGGATGAAGGACTATTATTGGATCAAAAGATCCAATATATTTCAGACAATAAATTTCTTGTAGGCTTTATATCTGGAGAACAACTTATAGTGTACCCAAACCTAAACTATGACTGAACTCAGTATGATGTGCTTAGTGCCTGAATAAAACGAAAGCTCGATTTAGGGGCCATTCAAAAATTCTGTTGCCCTTGATCCAAAAAATCTAATATATTTCATTCAATAAAAAAAAAATCTTGTACGTCTTATATCTGAAGAACTACATATAGTGCAGCCAAACCAAAACTATCACTTAACTCAGCATGATGTGCTTATTCCGAAAGTAATACGAAACCTTGATTTAGGGACCGTCCAAACGTTTGTAGCCCCTGATCCAAAAAGTCCAATATATTTCATTCAATCAATAATTTTATTGTATGTCTTATATATGGAGAACTACATATAGTGTAACCCAACCCAAGATATCACTTAACTCAGTGTGATATGCTTATTGCGTAAAAAATATGAAAAGTCGATTTAGGGACCGTCCAAAAATTTTGTGGCCCGTTATAAAAAAAAATCCAAAATATTTAATTAATCGAAATTTTTCTTGTACTCCTTATACCTGGAGAACTACATATCTGGAGAAAACTCGATTTAGAGACCGTTCGAATATTTTATGGTAACTGATCCAAAAATTAATATTAGCCAAGATCATAATACTTTGATCCATTTTTTAGATCATTCCTAAAATTCTTGTTTTTATCCAATCTTTCTTTTAAACAGTATCACTCTCTTTGTTCTCAATTTGAAATTTATCAAGCAATTATAAAGCATTGCTTATTATCCAATTTATATTCGGTGTAGAGCTTCAATTTTCTCAAAGTTTCAAATAAGATAATAAAATATTATTTACTATCGGAATTCGTGTCAGGTATTATTATTACTTTTATTGGTGTTTTCCTTTCTTTCAATTGTTAAAACAAGAAACTACCTTGCACTGTCATAAAATATGTGCTCTTTTCCAATAGCATAATAAGTGCTCATATAATTTTGAACTTTAAAATTAAGGATTGAATCAGTACAAGAAGTACAATTTGGATAACGAATGACTTATAATTGATGTTTAGTGGCGTACTGAAGTAAAGGGATTAAGGACTTTGAAACCCCCCTTGAGCAAGGTATTATGCAAAATTAAGCACGTTTATCATATTAGCACGTTTATATATATATATAAACACTTGATATTATATAAACTTGTGTTCCTAAAGCCCCTGAACCCCCTAAACATTTGCGTAGAGTACTGATTGTGTTTCTCTTATTATTTTAACCGTTTTGTGCTTTGAACGAAATTTGAAGTGCAGGAACCCTGTGAAGGTGACCACCTTTACTATAAAAATTTCTTTAATGGTTCTTAGTTTTTCTTCAAAACAATCAATAACGAACGAAAAATAAATGATTGAGTTTGATTTTAAATCGAAATTTGAAATACCACCAAAAAGTTGGCCCACCCAACCTTATTTTGTAAATGACTCTTAATAATTTTCAAAACAAACTATTTCCTCTTCAAACCAATCAATAAGAAAGGAAAACATGTTATTAGCTTGAGTATTGAATCGATATTTAAAAGCAGAAAAAAACAGTATGAAGTTGACCACCAAATGTATCCTGGAAATAGATATATTTTACTGGTTGTTTTGAAACAAGTGATTTTTTCTTCAAAATAAGCAAACCGCCCCGAAACAAATCACCTTCATCAACATTATTTCTTAATTATATTCTTATGTTTTTCGAATCAAATTACTTTTCTTCCAAACAAGCAACAACAAATCCATATCAAACGATTGATTTTGGTCTTGAATCGAAATTTGTAAGTAAAGGAATCAGATTGAATTTGATCACATTCTAAATTTATTTTGTAAATCTCTTTCTCTATTTTTTCGAAACAAGCGATTTGCTCTTAAAAACAACCAATAAGAAACGCTTGGCTTCGGTTTTGATTCGAGACTTTAAAGTGGAGCCAATATGAAATTCCATCACCCATTTCTCTTGAAAAGACTCTTTATGTCTTTCGAAACAGACTATTCTTTTTCAAAATAATTAGTAGCATACGCATATCAAACAATTGATTTTGATTTTCAATCAAAATTTTAAGTGGAGGAACAAGGGTAAATTTGGCCATATACCAACTTTATTTTGTAAACATCTCTTTATGTTTTAAGAAAGATACGATTTTTACTATTTTTCTTCAAAAAAGTCAATAACAAACGAAAAACAAACGATTGGCTTCCGATTTCAATTCGAAATTTGAAAGGAGGCAACTTAACATAGGTGCATTGCTTCGCTTAAAAAAAAAATCCAAACGCAATTTCTAAGCCTACAGTTTTAAAATTGCAGTTACATGTACATACTTCAACTTAGTATACATAAAAAATTACAGCATTATAAAAATATCAGACAAATAATATTATTTATTCGGTATTGAAAACCTCGAATCAACTATTGGAGTTATTTAGCGTATTTTTTTAATATCACAAAATTTAAGGTGTATTTATTACGGCATGGATATATTACGCACAATATTTTTATACAATTTGTATATATATATATAATTTTTTTTAAAAATAGACCATTTAGAATTATTTATCCTTACAATTTTTTATATCCACAAATTCAAGGTGAGGGATATGCGATATTGATATTTTCAGAAAGTGTTGACCACCCTACAGAATGTCGATCCTGTGCCGTGTCGATCCTGTGCCGTGTCGATCCTATGCCGTGTCGATCCTGTGCCGTGTCGATCCTGTGCCGTTTCGGTCCTATGCCGTGTCGGCCCTATGCCGTGTCGATCCTACGCCGTTTCGTTCCTATGCCGTTTCGATCGTATGACGGTTCTCTCCTATATATCCTTGAGAAAATAATTGTTACTTAATATTGCGTAATTATAAAATAATGTATTTTTTATTATTTCGATCGTATGAAAGTTCTGCTGTCGATCCTATGCCGTGTCGATCCTACGCCGTGTCGATCCTATGCCGTGTCGATCCTACGCCGTGTCGATCCTATGCCGTGTCGATCCTACGCCGTGTCGGTCCTGTGCATGTAACCCGAAGAAACTGAATGGTCCATTTTTGCAATAAGACGTCTGAGTATCATCTGCCTATAATGACTTTTGAATACTCGAATGATACCTTGATCCAGTGGTTGACAGACTGATGTGGTGTTCGGAGGTAAAAAAATTAACTCTACATTTTTTAATTTTAGTTGTGGGTGGGAAGAAGCGTTGTCGAGGAAAAGTAGAACTTTTCTTTTTTGTTTTGCCATTTTCTTGTCAAAATTTGTAACCCATTCTGTCATGATATCCCTTGTCATCCATGATCTTTTGTTCGCTGTCCATTCTACAGGTAGTTTTCTAACGTCAATGCCTTTAAAACAGCGAGGTTTTGCTGCTTTCCCAATAACTAATGGTTTTTCTTTGTCCCCTGCCATATTTGCACACAAAAGCACAGTTAATCGTTCCTTTGATATTTTCCCACCCGAACATTTCTCACCGCGAAAACTTAATGTCTTTTCAGGTAAAGCACGAAAGAGAAGACCCGTTTCATCTGCGTTATAAATGTTTTCTTCACTATAGCCTGAAATAATGGACTCAAGTTTATCCTTCCAGTCTTCAACCTGCTTTACTGGAACGTCGATTGATTCCCCACAAATGGTTTTAAAAGTTATGTTGTGCCTGGTACGAAATTTTTCCAGCCAGCCATTCGACGCTTTAAAATTTTCGAACCCTAGCTCTTTTGCTGCTTCCCTAGCTTTCTCCTGAACTAAAGGACCGGAAATTGGTATGTTCTTACTTCTTGCTACTGAAAACCATTCGAAGACAACACTATCGACAGCTAGACCTTCACTTTTTGGAAATTTATTTTTCCTACTATCACTGCCGTTTTCACGCCACTGCTTTAAAATATTGTCCTTTTGTTGTAGAATGGAACTAATTTGAGTCTTACCAACATTAAACTTCTCGGCAGTTACCCGGGCACTGCTTTTCGTTTTTTCAACCCACTCGATCACTTCAACTTTTTCGCGAATTGTTAAAGTCTTCCGCTTCGCGGCCATCGTACTTAACTAAATGTAACCAATCCACAAATTATACGCACAACACGGCACTCTCTTTTGCACTGCATCAACTGATGAAGAATAATATGCCGAAGATGTTTGGATATTTTCCTACATGAGAGGGGAAAGCGGGAGGCAAAGCGTTTTTCATTTATTTCATATTTTCAGAACCTTCTCAAAAGATGCGTTAGGAACCAACTAACTGGCTAAACTCTTTTGTTTAGCGAAAAAGGCATGCTTTTTCCTCTACAAGGGCAATAAAACTCATTAGCAAGTGTCCTCTGAGAATCCTCAGTGCGGTTGCGGAAGAAACATGTGTGTTTGGTACTGACGCGGTATCTTCGTTGGCGGAATGGATGAAAAGGCAAGTTATTGAGAGTGCATTTGTTTATTGGTCCCAATCACAAAGACTAGAGAAAGTAAAAAAAAAAAATAATAATAATAATAATAAAAAATAAAAAAAAGAGGAAGCCGGGAGAACTCCAACCCAGGCTTGTTACAGCACCATAAGTAAAATAAAAATGTTGCTTCCCCCCCCCAAAAAAAAAGTAAGAGAGGAAACATTGCTCGTTGAAAATGTTGTAAAACAAACAATGTTTTGTTATCTATGAAATTGTCGGGAAAGATGCAAGGCCCAGAGGCAAAAGGGCTAAATTTGTTAGGGAAGGGAAGATCTTTCGCATAGAATTCTTGGCCACACGACTGACCCTGCATGAGTGTTATTGCTTATTGAAGGTTTCCTAGGATTTCCACCAGAAAGCAATTTATTGCAGACAGAAAAAAGAAGAATTTCAAGTTCAGCTTGAAGCTGTTCTATATGATGGCTCACCAGGTCAGATAGATACACTTGTGGGGAAAAGACTTTTCTGTCTACGGTAATGTATCGCAGAACCGAGAATAATTCCTGTCCGTTATGAAGAGGTTATTGAAACGTTTGGGGGGGAAAAGGACTGTCCGCGTCCGTATCTGAGAGTGTCCGCTAAAGGGAGGGTTTTGTTCCATAAGAGGACATATATTTTTGCCGGGACAAAAAATAATGTCCGCATTATAGAGGTGTCCGTTAAGGGAGGTTTCACTGTATTCACCACGATTTCCAAACAGAATACAAAGATATCCATTACTGACTTTCAACCTCAGATCATAGTTATGTATTTATCACAAAAAATCATTTGTCGGGTAACTACTCGATCTTCTGTCAAAAAATATTAAAATGTATCTAGGTATCCCTCCTTAGTGTTTTTCTATTTTAACAATGATCTAATAACGTAAGAATGAGGTTTGAAAATAGATTACTTCCCTAATTCTTCGCAAAGATGTGTATAGTTATTTATGCTGTTTTTAAATACGAAGTTCCATTAAGGTACAACGAAATACACAGAACATTCTATTCTGGGCAGGAGATTAAACTACTCAGCCATCTTCCAAACTTCCTCACGCAAACTTTTTGAACCTGTTGAAAGTTTATAAACTTTCGGAATGAAAACGTGGAAGACTACTTGGTAGTATGGAGAAGCATATATTGATTATAAATGGTTACATATATTATTAAGTTGTAATAAAACGAGATACACACGAACATAAACATTTTTAAATTTATGTACAGATTTTAAACATAAACAATTATTGACGTAATTCATCTGTCGGATGCTACACAGGAAATGAACACAGATGACAAGTGAAGATCACGATCTGATACGACGCTTATCAAGTTTTGTTTTTAGGTAAAATAAGTGTTCGTTTGAAATAAAACCTTGAGTTAAGTGATTGAAAAGGCCTGTAAGATGATAGAATTTATTTGTCCATAGTGTAATTAGTGCAAAAAGGAAGCAAGTTTATAAGTGTAATTTTGTGACTAGTGCGTGCGTGTGTGTGTGTGTGTTTTCGTGCATGTGGGACTCGACGGTGTTCGTGTCCATTCATAAATAAGTTTGAATGCTAATAAAGTGATATTCCACAAAATTAAATATAGCAACCATATCCAAAGTGAAACACACATATATGTGCCCATGCGAGGCAATTCTTAAGGTTTAACAACTTTTTATGTTCTACCAAGTGTGAGAAATCTAATTATGTAATAATATTATGATTATTTGTTTACTATGTAAGGGATGCAAACTGAGGTCATAGATGTCATTGATACAGCATTTTCTTTTATAAATTAGCGATTTATTATATTTATATATTTCACATTATTCTTGATAATCCCAGTAAATTGTCCTACTAGCACTACATCCATGAAAATTTGAACTGCTTTTCTTTTTCTTTTTTGAAAACAAAAATCGTAGCTTAGATGTCATCGAACTCATTATTAATAATACAGCTTAGCAATACAATATTATTTCCTTGGACGATTCCGAGGCATGTAAAACCGTACTTCCCTAAAGTTTAACTGAAAACATATTTTCTCAGAAAGAGTAGAAGGTTGTGGTCTTTCTAGTTCACGATACAATTTTCGAAAAAAAAAAAAAAAAAAAAAAACTTTGATGTCTAAATAATTTTATTTTTGAAAAATTATTGCAGTTATTGAAGGCATAATTCAAGAATTGAAGGCCAATTTCCGATCAATGTATTATTATTATACTTTTTATAATAATCCATAGTTTCATGTCTGGTAGCCTGGATACGTAAACGATGTTCTTAAACTTTTAAATATTTGTCTCTTGTATTTGAAATCACTAGGAAAATTTACAACAAAATTATAAACGAAGACCTTACTTGTAGTACTGGTAAATAAAAACACATCTTTCACGTAATATTTTAACGTATATTCATCAATGAAGCTTATAACGTAAATTGAATCGATTCAGTTAAAATATAACTGTCCATTCTGAATTTATAATCTATGCTTTAAAACGTCAGTGATAGGGTCATCGCTTTTCATTACACTTTACTCGTTCCATCAAGTCTTCCATCATTAAATTGTAATTTTGATCATTATTTCGCCTATAGGACATAATCATCAATTACTTTTTTTGTATTCCGTTTATTTTTTCAAACTTCAAGTGCAAAGAAATATAGGCTTACTTATTTCACACGTAATTGGTGTGTACAAGTGTTAATTAAAGAGTAGGGAAACCTAATTTTCGGAACTACACACTCGAATCATTCATACGTTTTATTTACAGTTTTCACAATAATCTTTAAATGCAGAGATATCTAAATACACCAAACAATGTACGTTTGTTAAGAGTACACACAATTAAATAACCTTGTATATTTTACCTGTAATCTGCATAAATGCAAAATATAGTGCAAAGGGTAATTTTGAAGGCGACAATCACATTCAGTTAAATAAAAACGTGAAATCCTGTAAGAAAAACAACGCAATCAACATAGACAAGAAGTAAAGTTGAACAACTCTTCATAATAGTGGAATAACTTTTGTTAAATTAGTAAATATAATTGGCCTTCTTATAGTTAATTGACCGGTATACTAATTTCTGAAAATGATAATTTGCACTGGAGCTACGAGCACGTATTTTAAGATATTCAATACCTTCTACAAACGATATCTACTCATACTTGTAGCTAGTAGGGTGTTTATTAGGGTATAATCAAAGAATTCAAGAACACAATAAGTCTTTCCTTGATACTGTTGAACCAAATTTAGTTTCCTGTTTCACATAGTAGGATTATATCCGAAAGTATATTTCGGCAACACATTGGGTCAACGTACAGTCACGCTGAAAAGAATGAACACGAATTCCTCTTTGAACTGGTTTACACCTTAATCCGAGATTACCAAAGAACTGTGAAAAGCATATATTTTTCGTCTCTTTCTGAGCTTGCTTTCAAGTCCATGCATAAAAATATCCCACCTGTGAGTAAGAGCAGATGATATGTGTTTTCCCATATGTATAATTTCAAATCAATTGCGCATTCAAAACTGTATATAATGTAAAATTTTTATCCCTTGTTGAATGGTCGAATATATTCATGTTCATGAAAAACCAGGCCTTTTTCTTCCTCATTTCTTTTCACCAATACACCAACGGTATTATGTATTTAAAAGTGGTATAGTCACAGATCACACTAACAAACTAAAAGTAAAATTCAGAGCTTCTTGAAATTATTCTCTTTGGCGTTTGATTCTTTTATTTGGTCTGGTATCTGTTCCATATGCTCTAATATATATATATATATTTTCTAATGAGTCCTAAGAAGTAATATGTCTATACAATAATTTTCGATGCTATACTAGTATATACCATTATTAATTTTGGGTTGAAGAAGCCCGGTTTCGAAGTGCTCAGTTTTAGCGCACGGTCCCTTAACTTCGAATCTTGAATGTGACAGACGATGTGTGCAAGCATTTCTGATGATTGTCGTTTCGTTTTTCATCGTCTATCATATTTCATCACTCTGAGCATGATCTCGTTTGTGTCAATCCTCATGTTGATGTATACTGACAGATGTTGAGGTATATGCTTTCAGTTGTCAATCCTCAATAATATTCCATGTTATTCATGATAGTTTAAAAGTATCTTACTGCTTTCCTTATCATAGTTCAGCTAATACAAAAATTTTAAAACAACTGCTGTGTTGTTACGATTTTCAATTCTTTGGTTCAGTTAGATTAGGTAATTATATAACACCACAGTTCGAATTATTAGTAGTGTAATCCATATACAATTATTTGCTACTTACTACGAAGATTATTTAAGGATTACACACTAGTTTCAATCATATAAACACACACACACTATATTTCGCAATAATTATCAGTTGCTTTACAGTACGCATCTCAATTACGACGTCTTGTTGAATTATATCTCGATATATATCTATAAACAAGTACATAGTAACGAAAACTATTACCTCAGTAACCGGATCACTGTCATGACAACGAGTAAACAAACGTTTCTACCTAGCGACGGAAAAATAAACACTCACAAATCAACACTCTTCATGACATTTATTACATCTTTTTTTTTTATTTATTTTTTTTTTTTTTTAAATATGTAGGTAGTACCAGATAAAACAGCACTTTTGCCCAAAATCTTAACTATATATAAAACTACATGAGCTGACAAGTTATTGAGCACTTCCTGTCGTGCTACAATGATTAAATTTGGCATGATTGTAGCTTTTCGGGACAAACCCACAGGTAAGTTGCTAAAAGTGAATATTTTTAATTTCTAGGAGGTCTGAAGGAAAGATGAAGATTTTATCAATACTTTGATTGATATACGTATCCTAAGGAGGAGAGAAGGTTCAAATATTTTCCATAAACCAATTCCTCCCATGCGAAGATCCGGACATTTCAACTGGTTACATATTAATATACGATATAGTTACTTATCTTTATTTTCTTCTCTTTGTTCGTGGCTTGTCACTACAGGATTCCAGGATAATTTCAGGCGACGTTACATTTAAATTCTTTTAAATGTATTTTTATGCTTTGAATGATAGTATAATTACACCCAGATTTTCGCGTACACCAAAACGTAGAAGCACTACATCAAAGTATTTTAAGCACTTAAAGACACTAACACTGACACTGATGTCCAGATATGAATCTCCAGTTGGATTTTCAAATTGATTCAGACCACATTTAAGTTATCTTAGTTTTCTCTTCTTCTCTTAAAATAGTACAGGAAGCGTTTCTCATAATTTTAATTTAGAGTGCTTTGCACGTGCAATTTAAATTTAGACTGGGGTGAATGTTGGTAAAGGAACTACGGTATCGCTCTCATTTTGAAAAAGGAGGTATCTCTCTCATCTTCTCATTTTGAAGCAGGTTGAATTGGATATCTTCTAGTGGAGAATGTTGACGAGAGGATCTTGAAGTAATTGTTATGGGGACGATGTTGTAAACAATGTTGTGTTCTCCAATCCAAAGGACAGGGTTAGGGTAGGAAATGTTGAAATTGGTGTTTAATGTGTAGTTCAGTGTTTAGTTCAGTGTTGAGGTCCATTGTCAAATTCGGTTTCCAAATGAAGGAAAATTGCTATGGTTGGTTAGCAGGGTTGGCAAAAACCATGGTTTTTATTTAAAAAAAAAAAAACAAATAAACCGTTTTTTTTTTTTTGTTTAAACCAGGTTTTTTTGGTTTAAACCAGGTTTTTATGGTTTAAATAATTTGCTCTATATATTCATATCATATATGGAGAGAAATAAGTTTGTTTCGCCTTGATGTTATTATGCAACAACCGGGTTATGCTGGAAGGGGTCACATAAGCTTAAAGTGGAATAAAAACCGCTTCTCGAGTTACGTCCGAGAGAAATTGTCCTCCATTTGAACTCGGAACCAGGACTAATTGGCTACAAATGCGATACGTCTGCCGACTCACTCACGAAGGAATCCTGATTAAAAAAAAAAAAAAAAAAAAAAAAAAAAAAAAAAAAAAAAACGATGTACTGATCTTTACATGCTTCTTAATATAACTGTCAAGAGTCATTTCAGAAGGACAAAAAGATAAACAGTTGCACAAGTAAAACCATTACACAGAATTACATATGAACAATTTTAAAGTACTACGGAGTACAGAAGAACTAATTTAGTTCAAGTTAGTTAACAACGACTTTTATTGGTCCAAATTAAAGAAACACACCGACTTAATCTGCATATCAATAGAAAAATGAATAAAGATACGAATTATTTGAGTCCACTTTGGCTCAGACTCATTTATACATAAATAGATACCAAAGATACTTATTTCACTAAATGCCTCTCGTGGGGTCTGTACGACCTCCCCCCCACACACACGCACAAAAAGTACGGCATTTTCGATGTATTTCATCAATAGTAAACATTGAAACGAAACAATATTTAGAATTTTTCTTCGATTGCAATTATATAACAATAATAACAACTACAAAAAATCACAAAATAAACATTTATAAACTTACAAAAAAAAGTTGCTTTTGTAGTATAATCTTTTTGAGTAATGAATGGAGAATTTAGGTCTGAATATAATACGAATAATATACGGGAGTGAAACGTGATAACCCACAAATGTGTGTTCATCAAGATTTCACAAACACTTACACTTTTACGAACATTTTTTTTTTTGTTTTTTTTGTTTTTTGGTTTAAACCAGTTGGTTTTTTTGAAAAAAACAGCTGGTTTAAACCAGCCAACCCTGTTGGTTAAGCACTTGCTTAGAGACTGTAGGAATAGTTCTAATGCTTATTGACCGTGGATCCATATTAGGAAGCTGTTATCTATAAATCGAAGCGAGAAAAAAATATTAATGGAGTGGTGAGCGGCGGAGTTGATTGTTCCAGATGTTCCGTGAATTGCTTGGCGTATGAAAGAGTTATTCGAGTGCCAAGGGCACTATCTGTTATTTGAAAATATTGATAACTTTAAAAGGTGAAGTAATTAATGTCTAGAATAAAACCAGGCAAGTTGCATTAGGAATTGCGTTTTTTTAATGTTAAGAGCGTGTGTATATGAATTTTTTAAAGGAGACGAGTCCGTAGGTAAGTGGGATAGTGCATGTGTAATAAAGGTACGTCTATGAATGCGTCGGTATTTGGGGGCAGATTTTATATATATATATATATAGAATGATCGGAGATTGTATCAAGGAAAGAAAATATGCATTCTGTGGAGCTGCTAATACTGTAAACAATGGGTTTCTTGGGTTGCCCTATTTATGGACTTTAATTAGAAGATAGAACCTAACAGCTTTGTCGACTTTTGGAATAAGGGGAAAGAAGTTTGAGATAGGCTCTTGAGTGGCAAATTGTGCGGAGCCATTCTTCAAAGGTCTGTAATAAATGTTGTTGGAAAGTTGCTGTAGTGCTTCGGAACTGTAGTCTTGAGTAGTTCTTGATCACCGTTGTGAAGCCCTTATTTGCAGGACTGATGGTAGTAATGGAGTCAAAATGCAGCGCGGAGATTGCTCTGTATTTAGTAGGTGTAATATTGATGTGTGCTTGAAATGTATATGATAAATGAGAGTTAGAAATTTGTTTCGAAATAAAGGTTGTGTATAATTTCTAGCACTTAGGAAGGGGAGGAAGATGAGAGAAGTCTATTGATACTGGGATGAATTTGTGAGGAGCATCGTTAGTTATCAGGTTAGGTTGATCAGTAATGCTGCCAGAGCAGATTGTAGGTCAAGGAAAGAGAAGGTTAGATCATACGATAAAAACTTCTCTTCAGTCGGGATGAGCGGCCGTAAAGCTAGATTGAGAACTTGTCGAAGTTATTCCTCTTGTGTAGATAAAAGCATTGAGCTGTCACAAGCTATCGCTTGGGTATTTTATTGGTTACTTTCGGTTAGAATGTTAGGTTTTCGTCGGTTTAATAATGCTGTAAGCCGAGGGAAAAGGTGAAAATAGATACTGTTTACTGGAGAGGAAAAAATGTAGTTGAAGAATATGACCGTGAGAAAGGGTGATGAGACAGTCATAAGAATTTGCAGAGATGTTTATAGGGAAGCTGTACTAAAGGATGGTAAGCTTCCGCGCACGAAAGTTCTAAATTAAAGAAGAAAAAATTAAATTAAGAAAGGGGGGATAATGAAAGGGATAGGATAATTTTCTAGAGGGATTGAACTTCGCTAAATGTAAACTTGAACAGCAGTGATTGGCAAAAAAAAAGTAGGATATATTCCTGAGAGAAAAAACAGAAACTGGGATTCTATTGGTTTATGCCTTTTGGAGCGAGTTTCAATCTGTATCTCTTTTAGTCAGGCCCGTATTTATATATTGTGCGACCCTGTGCTCTAAATAATTTGCCGCCCCCTTCCGCACAAACTTATGTCTCAAACAAGGAAACAAGCCGTGATTTTGCAAATACAGAGGGTGTTTCCGGTTCTATGGTGACGATTTCAAACTGCATTTAGCTTAAGGGAAACCATGTCTACACCATTGAGAGTGCTCTATTTGGTAGCCCTCCATCTGGGCAGTTACCCGATAGCGAAGTTTCCACTGTAGGAAACTAGCACGCAATGTAGTAATGTCAAGCCTCAACCACTTCTTCTCACAGGCTTTCCGTAGTCCTTCAATGGTGTGGAGTCTTCTGTGAAACAAGGCTCGACACGGGTTGAGCGAGATGTGTGACTTAACGCCTTGTCTTGATGCACCCACACAGGATTATTGTCCCTCCCGCAGAGATTGGAAATGTCATGGAGATAAACGGATGTCAGGACGTTAGTCTAATAATATTCCGAATTCACCTTTGTATTTTTGGCTACACGATGTATGGCCAGCTTGCTCTGATACAAGTATCCAGCAGTGATCATAAAGTCTGTGCCAAAACTTTCCTTGCATTCACTAAACCATCTTTGAAAGTTCCTCGCACCTGTCAATCGATAAAAAAATGCACGTGGCTTGTGACAGTCATCCAGATAAATATATGCCTCGTCCAGTGTTACAACAAACTTCCATTTTTCACAGGTCTAGTGCCGCTTATACAGATTTCGACAATTGGTGCGACTTTCCTGGATGTGTTTTAGCAAGAGCTTATGAACACGCCCCTTCCGTTGCTTTACCAACCTCAGATCACAGTGAATCATGGTGTGCACTATCTTCAGTTATGTCTGTAGCCAGTTCGCAATACTTTTTTGTGTAGGTGGTGTTAGGTCCCAAAAATCAATTAATTCAAAATTATACTTAGCACACTTATATCTCTACATGTAATATTCTAAGTGTGATCTCGAAATCCTTAAATCACTGTAACCACATATCCATTAACATCCCTTTATTTTTAATCTATACTCATTCATATACTCATTAAATCATATATCATCTGTATCTTAATATCTTACTCTTAATAATCAAAATTTGTATCGTGTTAATTCTCTTCCTAGTATTTCAATAATCTTCATAAAACTAACTCAATATGTATCTCAATCTAACACTTAAATCTTATATCATATCCTATAATATCTGCACATACAAATTCCTGTTTTTCCTAACGGATAGTGTCAATTAATGAACACTTTGTGCCCTCTTATATTCCAACGGGTGGCTTTTCCCTGGTGACCACAGCCCTGACTTCCCGAATTTTAGCTCGTATGCGGTTAGTGGCAGGTCAAGGGTTGGCCTGTTTCTGCCACACAGGAATCATCCCACGCCTCGTCTTACTTGCCCCTTTCAACGCCTGTGATATACAATTTTTGGACACAGTGAATCCATGCTTCTTGCACAGTTTGACAATGGCACTGTAACTGTAGTTCACGTCGGAAAGGGCAGTTATGTAGCCTTCCCAATAGGCACTTATTTTGGGCGGCATTTGTCCTGATATGCGCTTACCATACCTGTCACGCAGAGTCAATGGTCCAAGGAAGTCACACGATTTTCAGCTTTCTTCTCTTCTCGCTTGGTGGTGCTGTATAAGGTGTGTAATTTCGTCACCATAGATTGGAAACAACTTCTGTATACCAGCTCTTGTTGAGTAGCAGTTGAGGTATTACAAGTTAAAACGTAATTTTGAATGCCCTAATTCTCTCAATGACGATTATGATATGTTCTGTCCGAAGGTAGGCGTTTGATCCGGACTCTGGACAAGGTAAACCCATGGTAGTCTGCCATTGCCTTCCGTGGGATGATGATGACGTACTATGGACGGGACGTACAGCTTAACTTGGGATCCGAACAACTTATGTCTCCATCTGGAATCAAACCCGAGACCTCTTGATTACAAGACAACGGGCTTAACCACTCATCCATTGAGAAAAAAAGTTTTTTTGTAGCGCTTTTCAACTCGAGAACCGTAATAGATATAAACATTAAATTTTAATGTATTTTAAAGCTCTCAGAGAAATGATCCAAATGACCGTTCCAGCTCCCTAGGTCACAACTGATCTGAGATATGGGGGTGCAAAGTCCCCATAAGAATAACATGAGGGCATTTTAAAAATAATCGAAAACGAATAATACTAGAGTTGAATTCATAGTTTTTAGGGTCGCTGAGATGAATAGTGACTGTTTTAACACAATTCAACTTCAAGTTCATATTCCACTTCCCAGAGAGAGGGCGATATTTTAAAAAGAATTGAAAACGACAGATATTAATGTTGAATTCATAGTTTTGAAGGTTACTGAGTTTAACAATATCCGTTTTCATGATGTTCAAGTTCACTCTCATCCCTTGGAGTTGGGGTGGGAGAGGATGGCTCTTTTTTAAAAAAATACTCAGATAAGCTAGCAAATTAACTACTGTAATTAGAGCAAATTAAACACATTAACATAGTTTCTCGCGTTTGCGCGGAACTCTGCAGGTTGTTACTTTAAATATTACTTTATTGCGAATAATGTTTAAAAAATCCAAAATTTTGCCGCCCCCTAAATTCCTCCGCCTTGTGCTCGAGCACAAAATAGCACTTATCTAAACACGGGGCTGCTTTTAGTGTATGTGATTATATATGAAATCTTTAGTTTACTCCCACAGTTATGCCGTGTAGGCTAAAGGAGACACTGGTGATGCGAATGAATGAAATAGTGGAATGAAGAAGTGGGAGAAAACAAGAACCACGAGAAAACACACACACGGTGTTTGTCCACCACAAAGTCTACTTGGCGTGACCTGGGATCGAACCAGGGCTCTCAGGCACCGAAGTTCAATTCTATCACTGAATCACCGCTTTCCCCTGTATGTGATTATGTTTCCGCTGTTTCTGGTAAGTAATTCACTTTCCGTTCCCGTTTCGGAGTTCCTTTGTTCGAACGCTATAATGAATTACTTGCCAGAAAATACTGAAAACAATTCCACACACTAATAAAATACATTATAAGATCTGTCGCTAAAGCATTAAAGCTCTGTCGTAGATAGGAGGGGAAGAAGTAGGAAGAAAACAAAACGAAAACTAAAGAACAGAGAAATAGCTGTGAAACGTCCAAGTTGGCCCCATGTTGATATGTATGGACACGTTTTAGTATTACAAGGCTGAAAATAGAGTCTAATGGAGAAAAATAAAGCTAATGAAATGGATGGGTCAGTAAGAGTGCAGAGAAGCTAAAGAATAATAAATGGACAGAAAAATAGATCCTTTCGATATATAAAACCACATGAACTGACATAAAATAAAGGGGTACTTCCGTTTGATGTGGAAAATTGAAATATGGCATGATTGTAGTTTTCCGGAACTAACCCAAAGAAAAATTGCCAAAAGTGAATATTTTTAATTTTTAGGGGGTCTAAAGGGGGGGGGGTGAAAAAATTCACCACGTTATTTAAATGGGCTTTTTTTTTTGGACATAGTCTCACATTTTAGGTACTTGGAATTGAAATAATAACTTGAAATTTGGTATGCTTGTATATACGTTTTTGTTATCGTTATCTAAGTAAATAACCAAAAATAAAAATTTCCAACTTTAGAATGGTTTTGTGGAAAACTGAAAAATCTTTCCCATGTTATTTATATGAGATCTCTTCTACACCCCAAAATATTCGGCAGGATTTAAATGGTGAAATTTGGCATGAATGTAGCCTTTGGGGAGTACCCCATAGGAAAATTGCCGAAAGTAAATATTTTTAGTTTGTAAGGTGTCTAATGGGAGGATGAAGAAATTGCCATTTTATTGAAATGGGCATTTTTTTTGGGATACGAGATCTTATTTTTTAGATAGTTAAAATAGGAAAAGAAACTTGAAAATCTGTAGAATTGTGGATTTAGGAAGTGCAAGGCCGTAGGCTAAGCAAAAGTGGGGCTTAGGGGCAAAGTCCCCATCTGACCAAATTCAAGACATATTAAGAGCAAATGCAGGAAATTCACTCTTGATGCAAAGACAGATATATAAGAGATGCGAGGTTATAGGGCGAGAAAACATGGGGGTCCGGGGGCGGAGCCCCCAGCTATCAAAAGCTAGTGTGTATATATATATATATATATATATATATATATATATATATATATATATAATACAAATAAAAAAAAGAATTAAAAATTGAAAGTAAGAGTTAGTAAAGAAGTTAACAAGTAATAAATAAGCAACAATAATTTTAAAAAAACTATATATAATATAATGCAGAATTAAATGTAGAAAAATGTAACATTTTTAGTGTATGTCAAATTAAGTAGGGCAGAATTTGAGTGTCCCAGGAATGTCTGTGTAGTTGTTGATACGAATCGAAAGAGGTGTAGAGTTTTCCAAACATACTAGATTACACAATAGATGTACGTTTATGGATGTAAATGAGGTTGAAATAATCTCAGCTACTGGAGTGATGAGAGTATATTTTATCTTTGTGATGGAGTGTTGGAAGATCAAACTAATTCTACTATAGCATAAATTTTACGTCAATGTTCCTGTTATTTCTTTAGTGAAATGCGGGATATTTTAATGTACCTGTGTACGTAATGAGGGCGAGCGTCTTCGGTAAACGATTTTAGTTGGGGCCAAATTCTTTCGTTTTCAGATGAGGTGATGAGTATGGAGTAAGCAAGAGTCATTATTTTCTGTAGAGAATGAAGTCTGAGATAGCATTAGGTAAGGAAGTTTGGAGTAGAGAATTTTACAGTAACTTTTTTGTTTGTTTGTTCTTGGTGATGTTTCTTGATTGACTTAATTATTTGCTGGTAAGGCTGAGGGTGTACTCCCGCTTGAAGAGTACTGAAGAGAGGCTCTTGAGGTACTTATTGAGGGACTATATGGAGAAAGCAGATACAGGTTCCTCGAATGCCAGTTGCGCTTGAAGTAGAGAACTTTTTTGTGAGGGTAATGTGTGTGATTATTGTTTCACTATCTCCTAGGAACAATTTAATTTCCATTTCCTTTTCAGGATTCCTTTGTATCAAACATATATATTTAAAACTCCTTGAATCGTTTTATAGTTATTCACCTCTTCTTATATACAAACCTCTTCTTTGTCAGTTTTAGCCTACACGGCTGAAATGTGGGACGTCAAATTAAAGATCTCTGTATTGTTAGAATAATTATTAATATTTCTTGTAATGAAGGAGTCAAAGACACAATGTGTTCTGTGTCTTTGGTTCTTGAACTGTCATCATTCTACATAATTCTAATATAATCAAATTCCAAGTTTATTGTTAACTAAGTAACGTCAGTTACAAATTTACTTCCAGTTATGAGTCTTCTATCACCTGGGATATTTTAAATGTTACTTTTCCTAAGTTTGCACCATTTCGTACTCTTGGCTAACCGGTTGCACTATATCAACTTCCTATATTATTGTTATGAGGGTATGGTGTTAAATACGTAATTTTTAGGGATCTAGGGATAAGTTTTTTGAGGATAGGTTTGGATTGAAATATTGGCTGTCGTCTTGAGAGTTGTGTTTGTGCAGCACATGCTTCAGCAAGAAAATCCAAACAATTTTTCTAGCTAAGAATTCGAGTTCCAGAATCATTGTGGAACGTATTTCCGGAGAATGTTTGTATAATAATTAAGTACAGTATTTGGCGATTGAAATTCATAAAACCTTTATTAGAACTCTTTCCGTAAATTACTTTAATTATGTGCCTAATATAGTAATATTTTACATTATATTCCTCTGGCTTAGAGGGAAAAACGTAGATTCTTAAATTATGTATATCTTTACAGTCAATGTATTTTTCTTTGTATCCTTAGTATCAAATGCAAATTTACTAGAAAATTTTGAACGTGTACGTTCTCTTGAGTTTAAGCCTTATAAAGCGTTGCATTTTGAGTGTTTACTGTAACATGTGAATTCAATACAAACATTTTACAAAGGGCCACATGAAAGTTTTACGTTCTATCGTATGCATATTGAGTTTTAATATTTTGTTCATTTCAAACTTTATCACATTAAAGAAAGAAAATAAAACATTTTACAATCTCTTTATTAACAATCTTGTAAATCACGATTAATTTGTATTCCCTATCAACACTCTGATTTTCTGGAGAAATTTCTAAAATATGAAGTAAAAAGAGTTCAAAAATACTTTTTTCTTCCTTTGTTATTCTATCTACTGTTATGATTAGCATCAAAGAGGATTGAGAAATTGAGTTTCCTAAACTGTTTTCTTTACCACCAAAGTCTTATCTAATTCCATACGTGATATTTTTCTGCGTTAATGTGCTATTATAAATTTTTGAGATGAAAGTTCTTTTTCATTTTTGTACTCAGTAAGAACAGTAACAATTATGTAGCATGTTTTTAACTTCAAAACATAGTTTCCTTCACTCGCTTAAAGCTGTAATGCTTTCTGTGATTTTAGCCTTATTTTCAGCTGTTTGCCTCATTCTAAGTTTGTCTGTGATCACGAGGAATAAACGAAAATCATTCTGTTACTGGGTGAAAGAACATCACTTGCCACAAGATCATTATGAGGGTATGCTGCTTTTCACAAAGCTAAACAACACTGTCAGTTTTTTTTTTTTTTTTTTTTTTACTATTTTTATTTTTATTATGTATTCTATTATAGATAAGATTTTAATTCCTCATTCTTTTGAAAATATTACACATTTCTTTGCACATAAGTTTTCTTACTAACGCGGGCATGGAGGAAAGTTCAACTGCGGCAAAGAAAGGATTATTAAGTCCCTTACTCCTGCATGAAAACATGTAAAAATTTTATTGCAAGTTCACGAAAGCTATATATAATTTTGTAGATCTAGTAAGTGACAATAGTCATTATGGCCTTTACGTTATGCTCTTATGTAACACTGAGACTATGAAAAAGAACGGGACCTGCTATTAAAGTGGTATTCGAATCACTACTCAGACAAAAAACAAAAAAAAAAGTAGTTTAACGTCCCACGGTTATGCTCTTTAGGCTAAAGCAGGCGAGTGATTAAAGAAAGTGAAACATTGTGAAATTAATTTTTTCTGCTCTCCCACCGGGAATCGAACCCGGGACCACGTGATCAAAGGTACATGCGCTAGTCACTAAACTAGAGGGAAAGCTAAATCACCACTTCTTTCTTTTTTCTTTTTCTTTTTTTTTAAATCCGAGACATTAGCGCGCCTGTCGTGAGACTGAAGGAACTTTATTACAGAAAGCCACGCGTGAAACTTGAGTAAATTACAGTTTTCTGTGTAGTATAATAATGACATACACGTCATGTAAGACATTCAACTGATGCACAACAGCATTGACAACCAAAGAGGAATACTGGCTCACTTCATGTGTATTGCCACTAACCTGACAGCTTTCAGAAATCTGGAGGAGCAAGCTAAATTTGAATGCACCATGCAAAATACCCAAGCTAATTCACGGTTGAATAATAGAGATAAGTCTGGCTGCTGGCTGGTCTGAAACAAGGACCACGATATCTCACATTCATGCTGGTAATTAGTGCGTACTGGTTAATACTGATAATTCCGTACCAGCACACAATTCATTCATTCAGTGAAAAACCTACTGAAACCCGTCACTGTAAAATCCTCTAGTCCAAACTTTCTTACACCATACTACCCCAACTTCCGTTCCCTACAGAAATTAATGAATATTTTTTACGCACACTCACCTCCTCAACTAAAATTGTAAAGGCTTTTCTGACCCTCTACATAGTCGTTTACCGAACCTCCCTGCTTGTGAAAAACTCAAATGTAAAACTTTTCCTATATTCGATACCAGTTCGATCTCATTTTAATTTTCTCCATCCAGTTAAGTACAATGCTTCCGGAGGAGACAATATTGTCGAAACTCTTAACTCCTCTCTCGGATCTCAACAATCACGGCTATTCCTAATTCATGTATGATCAGTTTTTATTTCTTCTTGCATGCAGTATGTGATAAGCAAATATATTATACACACAATTAATTATATCAGTGATATATGGTGTTCATTGAGCAAAACACTCCAAACAATAAAGATTCATCTTAGACTGGAGAAATGGTTATCCATCGTTTTTCATTATAAATTGGAGCTCCTCCGTGGCTAAGCGGTTAGCGTACGCGCCTTTGGCGTCGGAGACCCGGGTTCGATTCCCGGCGGGAGCTCATGTGGTTCGGATTCCACGTTAATCAGTAGGTCCACGTCTCATATAGCGTCGCTACTGAACGGGACGTTAAACTCAAAATCAACTCAACTCATTATAATTATGGCCATGACACTAACGCCTGAGAGATATGTAACTCCTGTGTACATCGAGGTGGTGTTGGAATGTATAGCTCGTAGGATATGATGCTTTACTTTTTTAAAACTGCAACACTTCCAGTGTATCCATAAAAATATAATAACGGCCATGTTTTTAAAATTTTCAATTTGAACTGGACAACCTACACAAAATTTGGAATCGACCAGTGAAAATGCCATTTTCTAGCGCTTGTGGTTTTCGAGATCTCACTGTCGAAAGGATTGGGGACAAACATATAAACCTAGCATTGTAATATATAGACTAGCTGAACCTGCGCTCTCTACACAGCGCATCATTCGCATATGAGCATGAATCTCGTTGTTCCTCACATCTGTACATGTTCCTTTACAGACACAAGTGAAAGATGTCTTGATAAAAATCGACAAGAGATACCGTAAATTGGAGATTTTTTCGATTACTTTTTCAATATCTCGCACCGTTTGCAAGATTTGAGCCTACTTCCGGTTGGAGTTCTTAATTCGTGTATGATCAGTGTTTTATTTCGTTTTGCATGCAGTATGTAATAAGCAAATACATTAAGTATAATGTCAATGATATATGATGTTCATTGGGTAAAACACTCCAAACAATGAAGATTCATCTTAGCCTGGAGTAATGGTTATCCTTCATTTTTCATTATCATTTAGCCATGAAACAAATGCTTGAGAGATATGCAACCCCTGTATATAATTTTGTGGTGTTGGAATGTATAATGCATAGGATATGATGCTTTATTTATTTATTTTTCAATTTCAACACTTCCAGTATAGCCGTAAAAATGTAATAAAAAATAATGGCCATGTTTTTTCTAAATATTCAATTAGAACTGGACAATCTACATAAAATTTGCAATCGATCAGTGAAAACGTCATCTTTCTAGAGCCTGTAGTTTCCGAGATCTCGTTGTCGAAAGGATTGGCCACAAACATAAACGTCCAGAAACATATAGTCTAAAAGAACTCCAAAGATGACAGCACAATTCATTTGCATTGATTTTGGAGAAGGCTTATTAAAATACAAAGCCTTTGAACAATAATTTAAAAAAAATTAAAAAAAAAAGATCTATTTAAATAATGTATTTAAAGTACAAATATTTTAAAATATTTGTTTATGTTAAACGTGAGATCACAAATAACCGTAAATGAAACGTTTGAAATCAAAAGTTAGAGGTTGGAGCTCAAGCGCTTTTATAGCATTTTAATAGATAGATAATTAAAAGTCAAGGGAAAGTCCCCTGTGAAAACTTTCACGGAGATAAATATAATAAGCAGAGGCCAGCCAGATTTTCCTATTTTCCTTGAAAAGAATTAGGGAAGAATTGTGTGTTTATTCTTATTTATTGACAATGAGTGACAAAAACCTTCATTTTACACATGCCAGTAAAGTTTTAATGTTATAATAATGAACAGAACTTAATTATTATAATGGACTCTGATCCCTTCTTTCTGTCTTACTCTATTTTGATAGTTATTTTTCAAGCTCTGGTAAGGAGTTCATAAATGACATGTCTAGTTGTTTCATAGCATTGGTCCACAAACATTCGTTTCTATACGCCTTCTTGTTTTTTATTGAGATGGTAAGAAGAAATACTGTCCGATGTAGGAGGTTTAGAAATGTAAAAAAGTGGATGCATTGGATTTGGCTACAGTGTGAGTTACAGTGTAGCACGAGTTTTCGTTGAATTCGCACCTGTAAAATGGTTAAAGAAAAATTGGTTGATTCTTTTAGTTGTCATATAATAACGATATTGGAATTGCAATTAGTAATACAGTGGAGTTTTCCTTTGTTCCATTCGTGTCGCTGTTCCACTGGATAAACGAGTTTCGTGAATTGTAGTTATTGTTATACTTTGTATGTTGTGCAGTATGTCTGCTCATACTATTTTCTTTTACATAGTAATGTTTGTTGCACGAGGAAACTATTTGTAATAATCCAGAAGTTTTCTGTTTCCCTTCCTTTTTACACGTGACAGCTTGCGAGTAGTATTGTGCACAAGGTAGCAACGATATATCCTATATCTTATTCTTTTTTTGGAAAAACATTTTCAGGGAAAGGAGAACAAAGGCAACTGATAGGTAATAAAAGATGAAGAAAATCTTCTAACGTCAAACGGCTTGTATTCAAACAGTGTGTCGTAACTAACAGCTTTTTTTTTTTTTTTTTTTTAATTTATTTATTTGTTATTCAGTGCGTGAAAGCAAGCTGTTAGATTTTTGCTTTATTTTATTATATTTCATTTTATTTATTTTTAATTAACCAGCTTGTCGCCTACCTTTGTAACTGCTTTCCCTTGATAATATTCCAGCAACGAAACGAAGTATTGAATTTCACGTTACTACTTTGTGCCTGATACTGACCCCTAGTTGTTACAACTCGTTGCCTGAGGAAGCAACTCAGGTATGTAGTTCTGAAATATTATTTTGTTTCTTTGTGTTGCTGTTTTTTAACATCTTGCCCGGTTGGTAAACATGTAATATGTTTTGTTTCCTTTACAGTTAAATAGTTGTGATTATGTTAGTACACAACATTTTACGGTCGTATTTAATTTATATATATAATATTATTTGAATCAAAATTATAAGTTATTGTTCCCTTCGCTTTGTTTATGAATTCCTATGTGGTAATGTATGTTTTACTTTTATGGGGTAAATTTTCATTTTATTTATCTTTTATTGTAAATGTTAATATATATTTGTAGTTCTATAATTTTCCTTAACCGAAGTTGTACAAAAAGTTTGTTTCCTTGTATCTAATTAGATCGTTGGTCAGGTTCATTTTCAACATATGACGTATGAGTCGTGTCTTGTAGTCAACTATAAAAAAAAAAAATATCCTTGTACTTACCAGTATTATTTTCTTTGTATAAACAACTACATTTTGAACCTACACTTGGTCATCATCAGATATTTGAAGAAATAAAAGGGAAAAGAGAATAAAATTTTCATAAATCTGTTCGTGGTAATAGATACTTTCGTAAAGACAAGGTTCGTATGGAGACCTCGCTATCCTAAGCTGCCTGACTTCAGAATTGCCGTATTAAACTGATAGATGCCTCATAAAATCTGAAAACACCTTCCGAAATTATGGGCTAGTTGACCTCTCTCCAACTTAAAAAAGTAAATAAAAAAAAATATACTCCATAACTAATCCATCTATATATCGTTCAACTTAGGGATAGTTGGGGTAAGTGCGGATACGTTCTTCAACTTTCAACTACTGTACCAGTAATAGCTTTTCGGATTATCAAACTGAA
Organism: Thermobia domestica; assembly: GCF_964235325.1. Lineage (NCBI taxonomy): Eukaryota > Metazoa > Arthropoda > Insecta > Zygentoma > Lepismatidae > Thermobia > Thermobia domestica. The sequence goes on from NC_137459.1 coordinate 307,598,322, forward strand.
AGTAGGATCATATTAACTTTGGTTTGTACACTTGATAACCATAGGGTCCATTTGGAAGCAATGTAAATACTTGTTCCACAATAAAATGTTCATTAAAAATGAGTTACTGTGCCCATTAACCCTGCTTTTTGGGGTAAGTGGGGACAATACCTGTTGTCTACTGCTGATTAGTTCCAAGTTTCATATTTCTGCTGCAGTTCTAGCCAGAGATACATTTTGAAAATGGTACTGTGGCAAATGTAGGAAAAACAAGTAATGCCAATATTTCAAAAATATGTTTTATTTTGTTGAGGAAACTCTGATATTAGAAATATGTGCTGGACATCATTTACTTATCCCAGAAGCATTGGAATAATGAAAAATATGTGATTACCCTTTGCCCTGCGGCTTGATATTTGGTATGGGAAAAGTGAAGACAACAAAATAAGCTTTAGTGTAGTACATAAAAAAGAGCTCCTGATGATGTACGTCTCTGGACTATGATAACCAAATACTGAATAGTACAGTTCTAAACAGTTTTAACAGTTCTGCCTAACAGTTCTAAAAATGGACAAACAAGAATAAATTAGGTACACCCTGAAGCCTGTGTAGACTCATAGGCCGTTGCCTTAAAAAGTGATGACTATTAGTGAGCATTGTAAGGCATCTAATACAAATCTACTTATTCTTTATAGGATACAAATAGGGTCTACACAAGACATTGACTGCATGAACTAGATTTGTAGTCTATAGTTTTGCCTTAAAGAACGATAGTGTTTATCAGTATCAGCTACAATAGAAGACTTAATTGCGAAAGACATCACACTGCCAAACTTAACAGGGCCATAGAAAATAACCCTTTTGTGTACATCTTCTCGAAATGGAAAACGAAATTGTATGCCAATTCATTCACGGAACTTCATTTCATACACATTTTTGCTAACTGACTTTATGACTCTGCCAATGTACCAATTTTTCACGTAATCAGCTGCATAATACTCATTTTCTTCCACTTGCTCTAAGCCAGGCATTCCACTCTCTTCATCATTTTCGATGTATTACCGGAAATACCTGCATCTGTATCCGTGTCCCCACTTACCCTACAGGTATGAAATTTGTGTCCCCACTTACCCCACTGTACAAAAGTGTGGGGTAAGTGGGGACACCTCAATTGTAATATACTGACGAACATAACACAGGACATTCAATTTTCATAAGTACCTTATCATCTCTTCTTAGCCGTACAATGTACAATGTTTTCTCCTGGTGCTTCTGTGACAATTATCTCAGGATAGCCAAACGCTTCAAGATCCACGCAAGTTGATCGCATGCTAAAACATGGACCCATTTTTGGCATACGGATATTCTTTTGTACTCTTCATATTAGTTAAAACCGCTCTACCAGACGAATGGCATTGTATTCACACTCTTAAAATTTCAGGAACTGTTTTCATATATATATATATATATATATATATATATATATATATATATACCAGATTTTAGAAAACGCGTCTGTCCCCACTTACCCCAACTACCTACAGATTTCTGTAATTCCTGAATTTTCTTTAAGCTTCCAAGCTTTAGACTCTCCCTTGGAGTCTTGGTCACGAAGGTTAAAAACAGGAAGAAAAAGAATAGAAACATCAAGGAATAAAAATGGAATGGACTTACCAGGGGAACAACTGTGTTGTACGGAAACACGTTGTCAAGTACGTCAGAAAGGCGCGCAAATTGACTACACCGGATTTTATTTTGCATCATCTTCATCTGTTGATCACTGTTAGGGAGAGTCGAAAGTTGGAAGCTTAAAGAAAATTCAGGAATTACAGAAATCTGTGAGTAGAATGATAGAATTCCTGAGCACGTTTTTGCATTGTCTAATCTCCCTGCATTGTTATTAGATTTGAAGAAATTTGAGTTTTGCTAATGTTACACAATCTGTTATACATTTAATGTTGTAACACACAAGTTGGATGTTCTCTTTTCATCCTGTATTCTCTAATATTAGATGATAAATATATATATATATATTGAGTGATCCCTATACATGTTTTCTCACAGGAAGAATAAACTTAATAATACCACTCTTTCTAAATAGCTTGTAAAATAACTTTCATATTCAGTTAAATGTTTCTCTGCATTTTCGCTGTTTCAACGGTCGTATTTAAACCAAATCATTTGAACATCTTTCTGTTATGTTGTTTACTAGTTGAAAACTCGGGAAACCAATCCATGGTAAGTTTTAGTCGTCCTGTTTCTTATTTTGCAGAGGATTACAGTCACTAGTCTCCCTCAAACATTTATCAAGATATTTTATAACTTTTTTTTTCCTGAGCCCCTTCCTGGCTAAACGGTTAGCGTACACGCCTTTGGCGTAGGAGACCTGGGTTCGATTCCTGGCAGCAGCTCATGTGGTTCGGATTCCACGTTAATCAGTAGATCCCGTCTCATATAACCTCGCTGCTGGATAAGACGTTAACCTCAAAATCAACTCAACGCTTTCCTTTCCTATTGTTTAGGATAATGGGAAAAGGCCTTCGAAAGAAATTTTAGCAGATATTCACCTTAACTTTTTAAAGTTGGTTTGTTGAATTCGAGTTTAACTTCCTTTTTCAGCACTGAGGCGATACGAGACGTGAACTTGCAGTTTAAGGTGGAATCCAGGCCTCGTACTGCGTTGAAATTTCGTTTTCTAATTGGGATCTCATGTATCAAATGCACTTATACTAGCTACTAGACCAGCGGGAAGGGCTTTTATTTTAAAGTACTATATAGGCTTATACTGTACAAAACTGTGAAAGCCGATCATTTTCTATAGAATTTGTGTAGAATTTGTTCTTTTCTTTTTTTATATTAATAAGTAAAAAAAAAAAAAAATGAACTATAGTAATTTTCTTTCTCTCTACTGTAACCCTAATCACATACTTCATTAAAAAAAAAATAGTATCATTTTAAAGAAACAAAAGTCATCCTTGAACCTTTTAACACTTATTATGGAAGATCGCGAGGAGTTACTCTGACTTCATGCTGATACTATGCTCAATCGACTCGTTTTTACATATGAAACAATTACGCAAACGAAGAAACCCTCGATCGCAGGCTTGTTTGAATTACGAACGTTAGTAGTTCAAAATTAAACAGATTTTGAAGAAAGTTTGAAGTAACTATTTCTTGAAATAAACCCTTTGTTTTTGGTATTGAGGGTTTTCTTAGGTGTCCAGCACAGTGATGAGGTCAAAACGTATGCAATTAGCACGATAAAGACACTTATTGGAGAAGGGTGGGGGAATAATGGCGTCTTACAACTTGCAAATTGCCTCCTATTTCGCACACCGGCTCGATAAACTAGTAAAATGTATTTGCTACCCCTATTCGACTGTATTGTCATTCACATATACCTCTCCTCTGTGGCCACCTTCAAATTGAACAATCACATTTGTCTCCGAAACGCTTTGCCAGGCGTGCGAAATTGAATGAAGAATGTCGTGTTATTCCTAATTAATCTTATAATAACCTATATTGTGATGTTCTTGCCTTCTGTAGGTAGGACTGAGACCCTATTTTCTCTAAAGGATCTGTCACCAATGTGTTGTTTTGCCCAGATCAGATGTCCAGAAACATTTTGCACTTTGTGCACTACAATATAGTATCATATGTGGAAAACAAAATTCAGTTTATTTTTGAAATGAAGTTAAACCAAATAAATTATCCACCACAGACTCGCACTGACAGTGAATACGAATATCAGTTTACACCACCTGCATTTCATTTGTAGTTCATCGCGCGGAATTGGCGCTTCAAACAGATTACTCAGCGCCAAAGCGGCTGCCTGCGGAACTATCGTGAGTGGTACTCCGAACCGTGTTGGCCTATGCTTATGCATTGCGGAAGACGGTGTTTCAAATACATCGCTTGCCATGTTTTTTCAGCGAATGGAAATGTTGATTATGGGAAAATATTGGTCAAACCCGAGTAAACATTTGAAGATATTGAGCGACAAAATAGGCGAAAAATTAAGAAAGAAAAAAATAGCAGGAATGTGGGTTCCAAGCTGTGAAAAAGGTGGCTTTTATTCTGGAGAAAACCGATGTTTGCATACATTGTCGCTAGCTGATTGTTTGCTTTTTGACCACATTTATCGCCGAATATCGTAAAATATTCCCTGAAGTTCGGCCACTATTTTCCCACAATCGCCATTAAAATCCGTTGAAAATTTGAAAAAGACGCTAGCGATGAGATATTGAAACACCGTCTTCCACAATGTATAAGCAGAGGCCGACTGGGTTCAGAGTTCCTTTCACGTTAGTTCAGCGGCCAAGCGTTTCGGAGACAAATGCCATTGTTCAATTTAAAGGTGACCCCACAGGGAAGTGACATTTGAATGACAATAGGGATGGCAAATACATTTTATCAGGCTATCGACCCAGTGTGCCAAACAGAAGGCAATCTGCAAGTTGTAGGATGCTATTACCCTTCACCTCCTCCCTAACAAGTACTTTTACCTTGCAAAATGCGTACGTTTTGACATCATCACTGTGCTGGGTGCCCAAGAAAATCATCGATACCAAAAATGAAACGTGTATCTCAAAAATAGTTACTTCATACTTTTTGCAAAATCTGTTGAATTTTAAAATTTTAACGCCCGTAATTCAAACAGGCTTGCGATCGAGGATTTCTCCATTTGCGTAATTGTTTCACATGTAAAAATGAGTCGATTGAGCATAGTATCGATATGAAGTTAGAGTAACACTTCGCTGTCTTCCCTAGTTAGTTTCAAACCTTAAGATGGAATCATTCGAAAACTCTCATTCAAACAGTGGTGGTATTCAGGTCGCTCGAACCGGTTGTTAAATTGCCTGTTCACCTATAGATCCAGAACGAAAGAAAATTAATTAACTAGTACTATTTTTTAAAATTAATATTCAAAATATCAACTTAAGCTATATACTATGTGACTTAATCCTACTTACTAGTATTAGTATCATTGAAATAAATAACAATAATAATGTAATTATATAGAATAATTTTAACACTAATTCAACTTACTATAGTGATCACCAGGATCTTGTTGACCTAAAATTTTCTAAAAAGTGGCCTATAAAATGACACTAAAATTGCTGAAAAATGACCCTAAAATTCACAAAAATTGACCTTAAAACTTGCGTTTTTTAAAACGTTTATTTTGTTAAACATTGCCATTTTTTGAATGTCTATTAAATTTTAATTACCATTTCTCACTCAAAAGTTTTGTTTCAGTTAGTTGCATGCAGTCTATTGATCAGTCCATTGTACGGTATTGTACGTACTGAAAGGCCAATTCACTCTCGAATTGAAACTAGGAAGCACACTTAAAGAATAGAAGTTCGCAAGTGTAGACTGTATACATGAGAATAATATATAAAAACCCTTTAAAATCTTTGTACGTCTTCTAATCCATTTTTAGTTAAAACGTGATCACATCATTGACGTGGTCAATAATCTAAAGCCATCTGTTTGGCCACTTATTAAACCCTACCCCTAACCAACCAGCTACAGCTTAGTGTTCATTAACTTTTTAAGAATGCAGTTTTTCACCCCAATAGTCAGTAAGCAGGAAAAAAGAGATGACTTAGTATTTTTCAAATCTGTAAACAGTGTTCATTTTAAGATTTCCTTATGCAGAAGAAAAAGACTAAAAAGACCGCAAGTGACCTGAAAGTTACCTTAAAATATTTAAAAAATGACCTGAAACTTCAAAACGGCAAAAAGTGACCAAAAGTTGACCCTAAAACAAAATACTTTTAGAACCTTGAGTTGATGGATAACGTTTTTATTTGAAGTTGCCTTGTTCTATGCGTAACAGAAAAAAGTTGACTTGTCAACAAGATCCGGGCCCTGGTGATCACAAAACCGGTTAATAAATTATTTAAATGACACAGAGTACTGACAAGAAAAGGAACTAGATAATTTTTCATCTGAGAAATAACTACTACTTTGAATTAGAAAATAAACTGTACTTTCATCAGGATGATTTGGCTAACATAATGTCATCCATTGGTTTGAATCGTAGTAAACTTAGTATTTTGAATTATTTCTGTAATATTATTCGCCGTAAGTTTGGGATTGCAGTGGAAAAAGTAATTAATGTAGTTTTACGGATTTGTTAGTATACGGAAGAGATAACAAATTCCATACAAAAATCTATAGAAAACCGTTTACTGGCTTCTTATTTGTACATTTCAAATCGGTGTATCCACTGAAAATGAAGACGAATGTCTGGATTTTTTCTCATTTTTCGTATCGGCTCTGAGAACGAAATGCAAATTGAAGAAATGATTGAGAAGACAAATTGTAATCCCTCTCGAAACAAGGAAGTTAACAAAAATGAGAAGTGAACTCCGTTACCAAATTTTCGACCCGTAAGCAATAAACTAGAAGACATTCAAACGATTCGATTTAAATACGGCCGTAAAAGCAGCCAAAATTTTGATAAAACATTTAACTAAATGTAACAGTTATTTTACGCACAATTTACAAAACTGGTTATCAAGTTTCTTATTTCGGAGCAAGGTATAAAAAAAGAAAAGAAAAAAAGGAGGTCAACATTAAACTTCTAGAGCGTAACAACATTAAGTAACTATTTCTTAAAAATCCTGAGGTTCATCGTCAAAAAGCGAATCCACTAGATTCTATCCTGTGCCAAACCAATCCAGTCGAAATTGGTTTAACACAAGCCACCCTACTTGCCCAATATTCTGTTTTATTTTAGCCTTTCCATCTTATTGACTTACGTAGGGGTCTTTTATTCAAACGGCTTCTCTTACGAGTGACGGTTTCGTCATCTTAGGTCTTGATTTAAGAACTTGTACAATGTCCGGTGACAGGAAATATGGAGTTTCGCGTTATATAGTACGTTGAGAAATTCGGTGACCAAACTCCGAGAGATGACTGCTTGTATCAAATAAAAGAAAAAAAAGTTCTACTAAAGATGGGTCGAAAAACACCACCTTTCAGAATTATAAATCGCCAAAAATGCGAAATATCACGTTTTGAAATGTCCTGGCCTGAAACACTGCGTAGCGGGTATTCAATTAGAACATAAAAGTGTCCTCGTACCCGAACTTATTTTATGCAGCTTGGTACGCCGGTACCGTGGGATTGTGAAACATGGATATTTAGTTAGTTCCTGTGTAATACATTCAACCGCTTGCGAGAGGTCCCATAATTTTAAAGCCATAACGTTTTAAAACGTGATATTTCGCATTTCTGACAATGTATAAATCTGAAAGGTACTTTACTACCCATGTTTAGTAGAACTATTTTTCTTTCATTTGAGTGCGTGGGTTTTGTCTGGGTTCTCCCGTTTCTCCCCACTTTCTTCATTCCACCATTTCATTCATTTCTCATCATCACCGTCTCCTTTAGCCTTGCCGGCATAACCGCGGGACGTAAAACTCAAAAGATTTCATTTCATTTTTCTTTCATTTGATATAAGGAATCATCTCTGATCTTGATAATCGAATTTCTAAATGTACTGTATAACTTTCTCCATTCACCAGTTTCGTTTGTCCCTTCTGACTCCAAAATTTTTCTCAACATTTTGTTCTCGAATACCGTCGTTTTAGTGAGCAACTTTTGCATCTATAAAGCGTTAGAAGCAATACTATACCCTAACATTTTCAATTTTCACTTCCTTGATACCAGGTGGGACGGTAGGAAATTTTGTACCGAGTAAGTAGCACCCATTTCCTGCCATTAACTTTCATTTCCTTTGCTAACTTCGTTCTTGTTTTTCACCATCTCACTGAGGTACTTAGATCTGTTCACTTCCTCTACCTTACTACCATCTATTATAATGCTTCCGTCATCTCAATTAAAGTGGTCTCTACTTGTTACTAGATGCTTTTTCTTTTCTTATTTTGCTTCCAACCCGATTTGTTTATATGCAGCTAATAGGATATTGGTATTTTCCTGAATCTCTTTACTGCGTCACATAACTCTTTAAGCTATTTGTTTGGTTTTACTTTTTTTCCCTTGATTTCTACAATTCTGCTGTTCATGTACTATTTCTTCTTGAGTCTAAAAAATACTGTTAGCTCCACGTTTACAATTTAGGTACAAGTGTGTTTCAGTGTTCAAAACAGTAGGATTCCGAAGCTTCTGTAATGTAACCAGTTCCCTAACCTTTTTACACTCTTAATCAAAACATGGTTTTGTTTTCTCTTCTCTAACCTGTCCTACATTTTCTTCACTATATAGTGGATACCTCCTTATGTATCATCGACATTGGCTTTCACTTCATTATTGCTTTCACTCTTCTCCTTGAGTGTAATTTGAACAACTTCGACTATGTTACAAATCTAAACCTGAAATCCTTACTTGATGTCTGGCTTCTTTCGCTGTTTACAACTTCCAGATTACTACTAGTTACCAAAGCTTTTATTATATGTTCGTGATCATGAGATTGTAGTCTGTCCCTCAGTGTGTAACGGACGTCTATGATGCTCTTATCCCTCCGTTGGTCAATCAACACACGTGTGATTTCTCGTGCAACTATCTAGACAAGTTCAAATGTACTTTTGTTGGCTGATTGGTTGAAATTGAGTTTAGCCCGTTTCAGCACCAAGGCTATATGAGACGTGGAGCTAGTTTAGGATAAAATCTGTATTACCGTAATGCGTTCAAATTTGAATGCTCTTCCACTACAACTCAAACCTGGGGCCCAGGCATACGTACTAGCATCTAAGCTAGCAGGAAGAGTGAAGTGTACCTTTGTATATTATTATATTGGAAGTATGAATTTGACAATTGAAACCTTAATGCTGAAGAAACGGTCAGCTTTACCCCATTGCCATTACTGTTCTCGTACAGGGTTTCATTTTCTATTGTTGGACGAAATATTTATTCCTTTCCTATCTTAGCGTTGAAATCGCCTAATACTTTCATATCGTATTTGCAAATGTCATTGAATGTTCATTCTAATTACTCGTAGAAAATGTCTTCTGTTTTTCCATTCGTGCGTGTACATTTATGACTATTATATTAAACCATGTTCCGTCAGTACAATGTATGACACTCTATCATTCAAGAATTTGACCCTGTTAAGCGTTGATAATATCATACTGCCAATCAAGAATACAGTTCCTATGAAGTCTTCATATATATAATCTAATTAAGAGTCCGGGATTACATTTCAACAAGGGTCAACTACACCATAAATGCCCCTAATATGAAAATTCCAAAGTCTGGTAGCATAAAAATAGACAGAATCAGAAGGACGAAGACTGCATGTGAATCTTACTTTTTTGAAAATGTCTGCATGTGAGATGAATCCTTTATTTCCTTTCCCCCTTTAGATATGTCATGATGAAGCACGTGTAGGTTAAAAACCTAGTTGTTTACACAAAGAAGAGACAGCGGTAAGTATAATGATATTTCTTTGAGTTGTTTGACATTTTTAATTAATATTACTTATTAATATTATAGATTCAGATGATACTTGAGTTTAAGTTTGTTTTTCGTTTTTATAATTGTATTTGTAAACGGAAATTGTGCGTCATCAAAGTTGCCTTCATTGTAATCCATAACGTATTACACATTCCGTGTACGCAAAGTAAAATGGTGAAATTTGTAGCAAGAAGTTATCATTTATCGATCTGTTGTGGTTTAACTTGCGTCAGCTATGCCTTGTATAGGCTGATATAACCAATGAGAATGATGTTGGAATACCCTGAGAAAAGTCACTGCGATTTTCTCTTCCCAAACTCACATGTCATTAATTGTGGATGAGTACATAAATCTTTGCTCTAGAAATGAATCCTTTATCGCTCAACAACTACTACTTATTATAATGTTTGGCAACAATCTATCCCCGTGGATTTTAAATACAGTTGGCGGCTGCCATATTTCATTTGAATGTTTATTCTATCTGTGGTAGTTCATGTTAATCTTTCCTTTACTAGGATGTAAGTGCAAATGGTGTAGGCAAGAAAATTGTTTCATGATATTTTTTTCTCGTGTTAAACTTTATAATTTTTGTAACATTCTTTATCATTTCTTCTTTCAGTGCAATACCTACTCTACACTACTCAGATGTTGTACGGCTAAAAAATTATTTACTGGTGAGTTTATTTACGTTGTTTATATATTTGTAATTAGAAAAGGTTGTTGTGTTTCTGCCTAAGTAAGTCAGTGTAGTCCAATTGTTCTGATTTGTGTTGTTTAACATTGCTTATGTAATATTATTAAAACTTGGTCAGGGAGAAACATACAGAAGTACAGAGCATGCTCTGTTAGAGAACGAATCGAATTAACTTGGTCAATGTTTTAATAACTTTTAGGTGTTTAATAGTCAGCATCCGCCACACTTTGTCTTGTTAATTAGAATGAAAGAATCTATCATTAAAGCTCGGATTTCTATGCCATTCCATATTTTTATCCTGGCGTATTTGTACATGTCTAATTAAATATAAACATATTTCGGGCGGTCGAAAGGACTGTACGTGCACCATTGAACAACGGTAAACGTTCAAGAACCCTGCACTGTGATCTTACTTAAGTAGTAATCCCTGTTCCAATGTCAATCGGAACGCAAGTTCACTGGGAATTCTATAATAATTTTCGCTGGGCGATCATTTCATCAGATGGAAATGTCTCATTTTAACGCAGAAAAATAACGAACTCGTGGGGCATTTATACATATACATAAAAATTCATGGGACTTTTGTATGTATTTTTTTTTTCACTGTTACTAAATTAAACAATTACATGTGCATGACATTTTGACATACAAATGAATCTCATGATATGCTTTTAATATTTTACTTACAATATTGCTATATGCGCTCTATCAATAATGACACAAACATTATGCAGAAATATGACATTATTTAAGCATAATGTATTAACATTACTTATTTTACAATATCACAACTTTTATTTTTATTTATTTATTTTTATTTTATTTTATTTTTTTACACAAGAAAATTTTCAATTTCCTTCATTAAATTTAAATTGAACTAATTATCTATTTTACTATTATGAAATACACAATTTACAGAAATAAAATATAATGATGATAATTTTCCAACAATAAATGCAAAAACTAGGAAACGTGAACACAAACAAATAGACATTATGAATTATTGGGTTCATCAGACAAATAGATAAAACACACGTTAATCAGAACTATACATTTCAATATTCCACAAGAGGAAATAAACGAACTTACTCCACACATATTATACTTAAAGTTGCATATAGATGACGAAACATTCTTGAATTTCTTACGTCATGCTAACAAAATTACATAAAACAAAATTGTTACATACAAATACAAGGATTACCCATTATTTAAATACAATAACTACGTGAAATAGGTTTATTACCACTCTTTCATATTGTTATGATAAAAGTGAGGCCGGATAAAAGTAAGTCTGCCACACTTTTACGCTAATCAGCGCCTATCCAGTTAAATTTATAAGTCTCCCTTCCCCATCATACATTCAAAGTTTCTACACACCCCTTTGGAATGACAACAAGACCTTCTAGTGAGGTAGGAGTATAAAATAACACAGAAAATTAAATATAAACATATTTCTGACTCTGAACACAAAAATAGAGTTTTTATTTGTTACATAAATGCATATTTAAATCATATTTTAGCATTAGGTCATAGTTGGGCCCGAAGTGATATAATAGCATATTTTTAGTCATATTTTAGTCGAGTTTTGCTTACTGTTCAGAAATATTGTTGCCAGTATTGGCAACGAGGAGAAAGCAATTAACCTTTTCTATGTATGGTGTAATGCTGTGATTGATGCTTCAGATCTGGAAAATATTTGTTTATTAAGAACAAAATAACTGAATGTATCTTAATAAATTACTGTTGTTAAGAATTTTTTTAAAAATTTAAATTTTGTGAATGCTTTTTGTCATATTTTAGGTTATATTTTTTGCCAGTTTAGAGCACAAATACACGCATTTTCAAAGTTTAGAGACCATAGAAACCGAAGTCTTAATTATTGTTAATTGTGTCATTCAGTTTGTAAATCGACTGTACCGAAATCCGATGATGGTATACATTAACCCGTCGTCTCCCATACCCAGTATTACGGTACATCTTCGCGCAGTCCGGCATGTCCAATCATTAGACGGTTCCCGCAGAGTACGCACAATTCTTTACCTCCAAGTAATACAGCTTTGCACTATAATACTAGTAGGTTCAGAAGGCTCGTCTCTCCGTCAATCGTCCAACAATCCAGGCAAACGCGGTTTACTTTACCGTA